>NW_007260398.1:1246345-1251631 GCF_000164805.1 Carlito syrichta | reverse complement strand
TCGACGCGTCGCTCAGCCCAGGGGGCCTGGGGGGCGGGGGGCCGCTGGGACCACGGGCGCTGCCCGCGCAGCCCCAGGGCCGGGGGGCCTCCATCCCAAGCCGGGGCGTCTACACCATGGGCGATGAGCCGGGGAAGCGCAAGGGCGAGTCGAAGGCAAGACGAGCTCAGCGGCTGGCATTTGGGACACCCAGGCCTTTGGGAAGCCAGTTTCTGGGATGCAGGCTAATCTCGCTCTTTTTTTAAAAGTTTGAGTTGGGGGGTCTCCCTCTATCGCCAAGGCCGGAGTGCAGTGGCACGACCATAGCTCACCACGCCTCCACCACTTGGGCCCAGGAGATCTTTCTGCCTCAGCCCCCAAGGAGCTGGGACTACAGGCTTGCGCCTCCGCGCCCGGCTAATTTTTTAATATTTTTGTAGAGATGGGGGCCATGTTGCTAAGGTTGGTCTCAAACTCCAGGCCTCAAGCGAATCTCCTGCCTCAGCCTCCCAGAGTGCTGAGATACAGGCGTGAGGCACTGCACCCAGACTTGTTTTGACTGTTTTCTGTCATTTTAGAGAGACTGAAGAGAGAAGCTATGGCTTAAAGTTTCAAAAGGCCGAGCTCGGTGGCTCAGCCTGTAATCCCAGCACTTTGGGAGGCCAAGATGAGTGGACTGCCTGAGCCCGCGGGTTGGAGACCAGCCGGGGCAACTTGGGAAGACTTCGTCTCTACAATCCATAAATTAGCCAGTCGTGGTAGGGCGCACCTGTAGTTCCAGCTACTTGGAAGGCTGAGGCGGAAGGATGGCTGGAGACCAGCAGGTCGAAGCTGTGGTTGCTGGGAGCGTGCCCTCCAGCCTGGATGACAGAGTGAGACTCCAACTCCAAAAAAAAAAAAAGGGACAGCTGTGTCACTCATATAATTCTTCTGAGGTTGTCATGGTTGGCAGCATTAAATGATAAGTGCATTGCCTGAACCCCAGAGTTTGAGAGCAGCCTGGGCAACACAAGGAGACCTCATTGCTACAAAAAAATTTTTTAAATTAGCTGGACAAGGTGGCGTGGACCTGTAGTCCCTGCTACTTGGAAGGCTGAGGCAGAAGGATCACCTGAGCCCAGGAAGCCAAGGCTGCGATGATAGTGCCACTACACTTCAACCTGCATACAGTGAGACCCTGACTCAAAAAACAAATAAATAATGAGTATATGAGTTGGGTGCTTGCAAGTGGTAACAGGTGGGAAAGGGAGCAGAGGCCCAGGGCTCTACCTCCCTCCAGTGGGAGGTAGGTGATTTTTGAGAAACAAGCTCCAGCCTGAATATACCTCTAGAGGCTGACAAGAAACAAGTTTCCTGTTCTCCAATATTTTAGCAGAAGGCAACACTGGAAAGTGGGGGAGCGCTGTTGGGGTGTGTGCATGTCTATGTCTATGGGATGTGATCAGATTGTTTATGGTGTTATAAGCAGAGCAACGTGACAGGTCTTGTTATGACAGATAATAGGGGGTCAACAGAATCAGACAGCAAGTATGGGCAGCCAAGTCATGAAATGGCAGTGAAAAAGGCAGGGGACTAGATGTGCTGGCATGCGCCTTTAGTCCTAGCTACTCGGGAGGCTGAAGTGGGAGGCTCACTTGAGCCCAGTTCTGGGCTGTTGTGCACTATGCCGATCGGTGTCCGCATTGAGTTCAGCATCAGTATGGTGGCCTCCAGGGAGCGGGGACCACCAGGTTGCCTGAGGAGGGGTGACCGTCCCAAGTTAGAAATAGTGTAGGTCAGAACTCTTGGGCTGATTGGTGGTGAGGCTGTGCCTGGGAATAGCCACCGCACTCCAGTCTGGGCAACACAGCTAGATCCTTGTGTCTAAGGGCAGGAAGGGAGGGAGGGCGGTAGACTGCTAACTGCAGAGGTCCTCTGCCTGGTTCTCCTCTGCTTTCCTAGGTCTTCATTCTTCTCTCCGGACGTGGAATCACCCACATCACAACAAATATCCTCTGCTGTAGGCAGCCTCCAAAATGGCCTCCAGTGGGCCGACCCATCTCCTGGAAGTCACACCCTCATTTAGTCCCCTCCCTTTTCTTTTTCTTTTTTTTGAGTTGGAGTCTCACTCTGTCACCCAGACTGGAGTGCAGTGGCCGCTCCCGGCCACCGCAGCCTCGACCTGCTGGGCTCCGGCAATCCTTCCGCCTCAGCCTTCCAAGTAGCTGGAACTACAGGCACACGCTACCACGCCCAACTAATTTTTGATTTCTTGTAGAGATGAGGTCTCCCCAAGTTGCCCAGGCGGGTCTCGAACCCGCGGGCTCAGGCAATCCACTCACCTCAGCCTCCCAGAGGCGTGGGATTACATGCTGAGCCCAGCTAGTCCCCTCCCTTTTCATGTTGGCTGGATTCAGGTGATGGGCTGCCATTTCCAAGATTAGGTTATAAAAAGACTATGACTTCTGTTTTGCACGCTGCCCGTTCCAGCCCTGTTGCCCTGAGTAAAGATGGCTGCTGTGCTGTGAGCTGCCCTTTGGAGAGGCCTCCAGCAATAGCCATGGAAGAAATGTAGTTCTCAGTCCAACAGTCCAGAAGAACAGAATCATGCAGCCTCACTCTAGTGAGCTCAGAAGCAGACCTTCCCCAGTCAAACTTTCAGATGAGATCACAGCTCCAGCTGCCACCCTAACTTCAGAAGAAACCTTAGTTAAGCCAGAGGCACCCAGCTAAATGACACTTGAGGTTCGTGATCCACAGAAATTGTGAGAAAACAGATTTTTGTTGTTTTACATCACTAGGTTTCAGAATCATTTGCTATGTAGCAATAGATAATACATCTAGTTTTTTCCACTGTTTAAAAATCTTTGCCAGGCATGGTGGCTCACGCCTATAATCCCAGCACTTTGGGAGCCCGAGGTGAGAGGATTGCCTGAGCCCACAGGTTAGAGACCAGCCTGGGCAACTTGCCAAAACCTCCTCCTCGTCTCTACAATAAATAAAAAAATCAGCCAGGCGTGGCGGCACATGCCTGTGGTTCCAGCTACTTGGAAGGCTGAGGCAGAAGGATCAACTGACCCCAGCAGGTCAAGGCTGCAGTGGCTGGGAGCGTGCCACTGCACTCCAGCCTGGGTGACAGAATGAGACTCCAACTCAAAAAAGAAAAAAAAAACTTCAACTCCCTTTATATCCCCTGCTTCCTTTCATAGCAAAAGTTCACCTAAAAGGTTGTTAACCAAAATCACGGATTTCCCAGCAAATTGAGTGGAATTGGAGACCATCATACTTGGTCTGTCACAGAAACAGCCAAATACCACATGTTCTCACTCATAAGTGGAATTTGAACATTAACCACACCAGCACAAGGGAGGGATCAACCGTCACGGGACATGCCAGGGGAGGAGGAGCATGTGGCGAAACAAAGCGTAACCTGGTCCTAAACCAGGGGAAGTGACGACCGGTCGGAGGCCCAAACTTCACCTGCACGTAGATTACTTATGTACCTCATCCTGGCTTGTACCCCACAACTCCATAATAAAATAAAGTTTAAAGACTTGTTTACATTTACAGTTTCCACTTTCCGCTTCCTCACCTTTTATTCTCCCGTTTGTTAACAACAACAACAACAACAAAATGTTGTTTTTGCTCATTTTGAAGCGCAGGAGCAGGACTTTATTTTTCTTCTCATAGAAAGAGGTGGGGGCGATTTTCCTCATGGGAGGTCTCATCGGCACGGCTGGTAGGCAGTCACCGAGTCAGGATGCTGCGGGGTCTGCCGGCTCTTCGTCAGGTTGCCCAGAGGACCATCAGGACTGCTTCACACAGGCATTTTGAAAATAAAGTTCCAGCGAAACAAAAGCTGTTTCAGGAGGATAATGGGCTTCCAGTGCATCTAAAGGCTGGGGTGGCTGATGCCCTCCTGTATAGAGCCACCATGATTCTTACAGTTGGGGGAACAGCATATGCCATCTATCAGCTGGCTATGGCTTCGTTTCTCAAGAAGCAGGACTGACTCTAGTCACCAGCAGTGGCTTGGATGGGTTTTGTTTGGCTCTCCATGGACCAGTAGCCTGACAAGTAGCTCTTCTTTGGGGATCAATATTTATTGACTCGTACTAACTGCCACCAACAAAGCAGTCTTTACCAAAAAAAGAAAAGAAAAGAGACCTCACTATGTACAACATCTCTCTTCTCTTAACCCATTCCATCCAATTAAAACATTTTAGACAAAATTAAGTGAGCATCCACACAGTATCTTACCTCTCCTTTCCATAAGGTGAGGGTGTGTAGTGTGGGAGGATTGTCTGGTCTGGGGGTGGAGAACTTTTATCTTCCTAGTTGTCCCCTATTCCACTTGGGGCATGTCTGAGTGCTACAAATTATTTTTATTTTTTATTTTTTGTAGAGACAGGGTCATGCTCTGTTCCCTAGGTTGGTCTTGAACTCCTGGTCTCAAGCTATCTTTCTGCCTACAGGCGTGAGCCACTATGCTGGGTCTTAGATTTTTTTTTTTTTTTTTGGTGAGTCAGGGGTCTCACTCCATCACTCAGGGCTGAAATGCAGTGGCACAATCACAGCTCATTGCAGCCTCGACCTCCTGGGCTCAAACAATCCTTCTGCCTCAGCCTTTCAAGTAGCTGGAATTACAAGTGTGAGCCACCACGCCTGGCTAATTTTTTGTATTTATTGTAGAAATGAGGTCTCGCTAAGATGCCCAGGCTGGTCTCGAACCCTTGGACTCAGGCAATCCTCTCACCTCAGCCTCCCAAAGTGCTGGGATTACAGGCATGAGCCTCCACACCTGGCTAGTTTTGCATGTTTTTGAGCTGTATTAATCCGGATTCTCCAGAGAAACAGACTGAACAGGAGAGAGCGCTGTTGGCTCACGCAGCTATGGAGAAGTCACATGGTCTACCCTTGCCTGTGGAAGGAACACTAAACTGGCAATGTGATTCATCCAGGTCTGACGGCCTGGAGCCAGGCACGCTGCTGTCTGGGGGGAACAAGGTGGATATCCTGGCTCAGGAAGAGAGAGAGGGCTTTGACCCCCTTCCTCCACCTTTTTGTTCCTCAACAGATTGGATGATGTCCACCTGCAGTGGCGGAGGCAGATCTGCTGGTTCAAGTGCCAGTTTCTTACAAAAACACTCTACAAACACTCCCAGAAATAGTGTTTACCAGCTGTCTGGACATCCCTTAGCCCAGTCAGTCAAGTTGACACATAAAATTAGCCACTTATGAACTTTATATAAGTTGGATTCTGTGATACACTTTCCTTTTTTTTTTTTTTTTGAGTTGGAGTCTCACTCTGTCGCCCAGACTGGAGTG
>NW_007260398.1:1238674-1246000 GCF_000164805.1 Carlito syrichta | reverse complement strand
GGTCTCGAACCCGCGGGCTCAGGCAATCCACTCACCTCAGCTTCCCAAAGCGCAGGATTACAGGCTGAGCCACCGAGCCCGGCTGATACATTTTCCTTTGCAGCTAGTTTTTTTTTAACCTTAGCATTAGTATTCTTGTTTGCTTGTTTGTTTGTTTTTGAGTTGGAGTCTCACTCTGTCACCCAGGCTGGATTGCAGTGGCGCGCTCACAGCCACTGCAACCTTGACCTGCTGGGCTCAGGCAAGGATTTTCCACCTCAACCTTCCAAGTAGCTGGAACTACAGGCGTCTGCCACCATACCAGGCTAGTTGTTCTTGATTTATTGTAGAGACGAGGTCTCGCCAAGTTACCCACACTGTCTCAAACTCCTGAACTTAGGCAACCCTCTTGTCTCCGCCTCCCAAAGTGCTGGGATTGCAGGTGTGAACCACTGCACCCAGCAAGTGTCCAGGTCTTGACATAATTTCCTGTGGCTATCTGTAACTGCAGTGCATTTATTTTTACAGGGTATGAATATGTCACAATGTATTGACCCACTTTGGGATCTATTATTGATGGCCTTTTGGATTGTTTCCAGTTTTTTTGCAATTAATACTATTATGCATATGAGCATGAGAGTCTCTGGAATATATACCAGGGATAGGGTTGCTGAATCACAGAAAATACCAGCATCATGCCACAATCATCATCATCTCCTCTAAATAATGCCAAACTGTTTTCCAAAACGTTTTATCAACATACTTCAACTGGCGACATATAAATGTTCCTGTACCTCACCAGTGCTTTTCATTTTTTACCTATCTTGTGGATGTGAATTGGGAACATGAACTTTTAGTTTGCATTTTTCTGATTTTGAATGAGTCTCAGTATTTGGGTATCTATCTATCCATCTATCTATCTATCTATCTATCCATCTATCTATCTATCATCTATCTGAGTTGAGTCTCACTCTGTCGCCCAGGCTGGAGTGCAGTGGCATGCTCCCAGTCACCGCAGCCTTGACCTGCTGAATTCAGGTGATCCTTCTGCTTCAGGCTTCCAGGTAGCTGGAACTACAGGTGCGCACCACCATACCTGGCTAATTTTTGATGTATTGTAGAGATGAGGCCTCACCAAACTGTTCAGGATGGTCTCGAACCCATGAGTTTAGGCAATCCTCTCATCTCGGCCTCCCAAAGTGCTGGGATTATAGTTGTGAGCCACTACACCCGGTCTCTTTTCTTTTATTTAAGGTCCATTCATTGATGGACCTTACCATGCCATCATCTGGAATACCAGTTTACTCATCATCTTTATCTTATTGATGCCGGTGACCCACCTTCCTGTGCCGAACACTGTTTTAAGAGCTTAAGCCACAGTATACAAGAAAACAAAAATCCGTGCCATCCTGAGGCTCGTCTAATGAATTGTAGTTCTTTATAAGTCTGGATAATAATCCTGTTCCGTGGTGAGGAGGTACAGGTTAACCTACCCCCAAAGCCTGAGGGAGCTCAGAGGTCGAAGAAAGAGACAAATCCAGTTTCTCGGAAAGAAACATTTTTTTTTTGAGTTGGAGTCTCACTCTGTCGCCCAGACTGGAGTGCAGTGGCCGCTCCCGGCCACCGCAGCCTCGAACTGCTGGGCTCCTGCGATCCTTCCGCCT
This sequence comes from Carlito syrichta, assembly GCF_000164805.1. NCBI lineage: Eukaryota > Metazoa > Chordata > Mammalia > Primates > Tarsiidae > Carlito > Carlito syrichta. The sequence goes on along the minus strand of NW_007260398.1, from coordinate 1,244,357 downwards.
CAGCCTTCCAAGTAGCCGGAATTACAGGCATGCACTACCACGCCCGGCTGATTTTTTGATTTATTGTAGAGATGAGGTCTCGCTGCTCAGGCGGGTCTCAAACCCGTGGGCTCAGGCGATCCACTCACCTCAGCCTCCAAAAGGTGCGGGATTACAGGCTGAGCCACTGAGCCAGGCTCCAGAAAGAAACATTTAATGGGGACTTACACATAGAAGCAACGTCTCTGGCAGCCGAGAGTCGGCACCCACTTTTCAGAAAGTATCCTTGACATGGTAAGCTTTCAGCCACTGCACTCCAGTCTGGGTGACAGAGTGAGACTCCTACTCAAAACAGGAAGGAAGGAAGGAAGGAAGGAAAAAAGAAAGAAAGAGAAAGAAAGGCCAGGCACAGTGGCTCAGGCCTGTAATCCCAGCACTTTGGGAGGCGGAAGCAGAGGATTGCCTGATGTCAGGGTCATGCTTCAGCCTTTCTTGCAAAACTATCCCCTGGGGAGATTAGATAAACATCTTTATGGAGGGTTCCCTAAACCATAGGCTTGTTTAAAGACGTGCTGCAAGCCAGGCTTGGTGGCTAAGCCTGTAATCCGTGTCCTGGGAGGCTGAGGTGAGTGGATTGTCTGAGCCCGCGGGTTCGAGACCCGCCTGGGTAACATGGCGAGACTTCATCTCTACAATAAATCAAAAATTAGCCGGGCGTGGTAGCGTGCGCCTGTAGTTCCAGCTATTTGGAAGGCTGAGGCGGAAGGATCGCCAGAGCCCAGCAGGTCGAGGCTGCACTGGCTGGGAGCGGCCACTGCACTCCAGTCTGGGTGACAGAGTGAGACTCCAACTCAAAAAAAAGGAAAAGAAAATAATAGTCTGAGTACGCTGGTTCACGCCTGTAATCCCAGCATTTTGGGAGGCGGAGGCAGAGGATTGCCTGAGTCCAAAAGTTCAAGACCAGCCTGGGCAAACTGCCTAGGCAAACTTGGAAAGACCTCATCCTTACATCAAAAAAAAAAAAAAAAAAAAAAATTAGCCAGGCATGGTGCGCCCTGGAACCTGTAGTTCCAGCTGCTTGGAAGCTGAGGCGGAAGGATCACCTGAGCCCAGCAGGTTGAGGCTGCATTGGCCATGAGCATGACACTGCACTCCAGCCTGGGCAACAGAGTGAGACTCCTACTCAAAAAATAAATAAATAAATAAAATAAAAAGAAAGAAAAAATAAGGAAAACAATTAGCCGGGCTCGGTGGCTCAGCCTGTAATCCCACGCCTTTGGGAGGCTGAGGTGAGTGGATTGCCTGAGCCTGCGGGTTAGAGACCCGCCTGGGCAACTTGGCGAGACCTCATCTCTACAATAAATCAGAAAATTAGCCGGGCGTGGTAGCATGTGTCTGTAGTTCCGGCTACTCGGAAGGCTGAGGCAGAAGGATCACCAGAGCCCAGCAGGTTGAGACTGTGGTGGCCGGAAGTGGCCACTGCACTCCAGTCCAGGCAACAGAGTGAGACTCCAACTCAAAAAAAAAAAAAAAAAAAGAAAAGAAAACAATCAATAAAATCTACCATATAAATAAACTAAAGAAGAAAAGTCACATGATCATATCAATGGGTGCAGAAAAGGCATTTGATGAAATTCAGCATGTATCCCTAATAAAATTCTCATGAACTAGGAATAGAAGGAAACTACTTTAAACTGATAAAGGGCTTCTACCAAAAAAAAAACCTCTGCAGCTAATATCATACTTAATAGTAAAAGACTGAGTGATTTTCCCCTAAGACTAGGAACAAATTAAGAAAATCCACTCTCACCAACCTATTTAACATTGTACTGGAAATCCTAGCCAGTAAAGCAAGACAAATTAATGGTATGCAGATGTGAAAGACATAAAACTCTCTCTAGTCACATGTGATGTTATCTATATAGAAAACGAACAAAAAATGTAAAAAAAAAAAAAAACAACTCCTAGAACTAATAGATGAATTTAGTAGGATCATAGGACAAGGGCCTTATTATGTATACTAGTAAGGAACAATTGGAAACTGAAATCTAAACAAACATTACCATTCATAATGGCTAAGAAAAAAAAAAGAAAAGTGGTAAGTAGATATAAATCTAACAAGATATGAGCAGGGTCTGTATGCCCAAAACTACAAACACTGATGGAAAAAAATCAAAGACCTAAATAAACGGAGAGATTACATTGTGTTCATGGATTGAAAGACTCAATATTGACCAGGCTCAGTAGCTCAGTCTATAATCCCAGCACTTTGGGAGGCCGAGGCGAATGGATTCCCTGAGCCTGAGGGTTCAAGACCAGTCTGGACAGCTTGTTGAATCCCAGCACTTTGGGAGGCCGAGGTGAATGGATTGCCTGAGCCTGAGGGTTCAAGACCAGTCTGGACAGCTTGTTGCAATCTCTTCTCTACAATAAATCAAACATTGGCCGAGCGTGGTAGCACATGCCTGTAGTTCTAGTACTTGGAAGGCTGAGGCGGAAGGATTGTCGGAGCCCAGCAGGTCGATGCTGGGGTGGTCGTGAGCATGCCACTGCACTCCAGCCTGGGTGACAGAGTGAGACTCCAATTAAAAAAAAAAAGAAAGACTCAATATTAAGATGCCAGTTTTTCCCAAATTAATCAATACATAGGTTTAAAAGCAATTTCAGGAAAAATCTCAGCAGCTTTGTGTGTGTGTATGGAAATAAACAAGCTGACTCTAAAATTTATATAGAAAGGCAAAAGAACTAGAATAGCCAAAAACGTTTTGAAAAAAACAAAACTTAAAGAACTTACCCAGCTTAATTTCAAGGCTTTTTATAAAACTCCAATAATCAAGACAGTATGGTCTTGCTGAAAGGATACACACATAGATCTGTGAAACACGGTATGTATGAAACTGAACTTTTGATACTTTGTTGAGACTTTATTTTCCGACATATCGTCAATTTTCCTGAGCACGCTGAAAGGGTGAAGTCAGAGTAACTTAGCTAGAGAACAACCATTTTAACGTTGCTTAAGCTTGGTCAGACTTTGCTAGCTGTCTGTTCTGTTCCCCACTTCCTAATCATCAGCCAAGGACAAAACTAGCTTGCGGGAGATCGCTGTTGATCATTGTTTTGCATCTCCCAAGTCTGACTTGCACTGATTGCCACTCTATTCGAGGCCTTCGCTTACCAGCTATACAAGACCAAGCCGACCTAATTGTAACCAGCCTTTCGTGACTGCCTACCAGCCCAGCAGGGGTTGAAGGCCCTGGAATCACAGGACTCGTTGTCCTGACAGCGCCAAGGACACCAGACCGGTGTTATCAATACTCAGGGATGCAGCTGCTGGAGAGGTTTTTTGTTGTTTGTTTGTTTGTTTGTTTTACCCTGTCTCCTTGATTAAAACCTTAAAAGACCTCCTTCCTCAACTCCCCTTGCTGCATGGCCTGTTACTGCCGGTCCCATTTAGAGGCTGTTCTAAATGTGAATAAACTCTTTTGTTTTGTAAATCTTTGCTTTATTCCCATGGCACTGGGGCCTATCCTTGCCTCAGTTTATCATAACACACTCTTATGTGTTTGAAAATAACTACCTGAAGTTGAATTTCATTGATTATAGATGAACATCTCTCAAATCAGTCCGCACTTTAACACAGTGGCTTGTCATAGTTTAAATGGCAGAGCAGTGGCTTTTCTTTTTCTTTCTTTTTCTTTTGAGACAGGCTTTCACTTTGTCGCCCAAGCTGAAGTGCAGTGGCTTGATCCCAGCTCACCACAGCCTCAACCTCCTGGGCGCAGGTGATCCTCCTACCTCAGCCTCCTGAGTAGATGGTATTACAGGTACTCGCCACCACGCCCAGCTAATTTTTGCAATTTTTTTTTTTTTTTTTTTTTGCGAGCAAGGTTTCACTTTGTTGCCTAGACTGGTCTTGAACTCCTGCTCAAGTAATCCTCCTGTCTTGACCTCCCAAAGTGCATCCAGCCCATAGGAACAGACAAAGGGACAGAGGGAGGGACAGACGGAGGGAAAGAGGGATAATGTGTGTGAAAGATTTTGGAGTCAGAGCTCCTTTTTTAAGTTTGTAAAACTTGTGTGTTTTTAAAGTGAAGGGTTGCCACCTAGTGGACACATTTAAGGAGAACCTGTAAAAACTCTCCGTGCAGACATATAAGATGCAATGGGATAAAGCTTTTCAGATTCTTCGTCAGCTTAACAGGTAAGAAGGCAGTTGACTGGACCTGGGTCTGGACTCTAGTTTTGTAAGTGATGCTGGGCAAAGTTCCAAATCTCTCTGTACTTTAGTGAATTTGAACTAAGACAGACCATCATGCATTTAACAAATACAGGCAGTCCCCGACTTACGATGGTTCAACTTACGATTTCTGCTTTCGTGATGCTGCAAAAGCAAGATGTATTCAGTAGTGACCATACTTTGAGTTTTGCACTTTGCCCTTTTCCCAGGCAGGCAAGACGCAGTGTGATGCCATCGGTGGTGCTGAGTCAGCCACGCAGTCACAAGGGTAAACCCACACTCCACAGCGTACTGTGTCGTCAGATGATCCTGCCCGCCTGTAGGCTGATGCAAGTGTTCTGAGCACATTGAAGGGTTGCGAGGCTGGGCTATGCCGTATGGGAGGTCAGGTGTAGTAAACGCACTTCCAACTTACAATACTTTCAACTTAGGATGGGTTTATTGGGTTGTAACCCCACTGGAGGTCGAGAAGCATCTGGATGATGACGGGTTCCTGTGAACCAGACCAGACTGTGGAGCTACAGTTCCCTAGATGGTTTCCCAGACTGTGGGGAATACAGGAGAGCACAAAAGAGACAGGTTCCTCCTGGAGTCTAATGAGGGTGTGTGTGTGTGTCGGGGGGAGACACTGCTTTAGATTGAGTGGTTAGAAATTGGGTTAAACCTTAGATCCTACATGTAATGCTCTTACAACCCTAAGCAAGCCCCAGTCTCAAGGATGACATTAAGATCTAAATTCTAGCTGGGTGAGGGGACTTACGCCTGTAATCCCAACACTTTGGAAGGTGAAGGTGAGAGGATTTGCCTGAGCCCAGGAGTTCAAGACAAGCCTGGGCAACTTGGCGAGACCTTGTCTCTATAATAAATCCAAAAATTACTGGGTGTGGTGGTGCCCACCTGTGGTTCCAGCTACTTGGAAGGCTGAGGTGGAAGGATCGCCTGAGCCCAGCAGGTCAAGGCTGCGGTGGCCGTGAGCATGTCACTGCACTCCAGCCTGAGCAACAGAGTGAGACTCTGACTCAAAAAAAAAAAAAAAAAGATCTAAGTTCCACAAGAGCTGTAACACCTTGGTCATCACTCTCTTCCTAGTAATGCTTGACATGTAAAAGGCTGTTAATACACACTTGTTGAATAAATGAATGACATTACCTTAACACAGTTCCTGGTACATAGTAAGTACTAAATGGAAGATATTCAGGAAATTACGACTATGTATATTATGTATATAGGTAATCCTGAGCTTATTTTGATTTAGATTGATACATAGTACATAATTTACCAAAACTGTTAAAAACTGTTATATACACTCTGTCACCCAGGCTGGAGTGCAGTGGCACACTCACAGTTACTACAGCCTTGACCTCCTGAGCTCAGGCAATTCTTCCCCCTCAGTCCCTCAGCCTTCCAAGTAGCTGGGACTACAGGCGTGCATTACCACCTCTGGCTTTTTTTTTTTTTTTTTTTTTT
>NW_007260398.1:1218391-1238654 GCF_000164805.1 Carlito syrichta | reverse complement strand
CAGCCACTGCAGCCTTGACCTGCTAGGCTCAGATGATCCTTCAGCCTCAGCCTTCCAAGTGACTGGAACTACAGGCTAATGCCACCATGCCCACTTAATTTTTTGATTTATTGTAAAGATGAGGTCTTGTCAAGTTGCCAGCGCTGATCTCGAACCTGTGAGCTCAGGCAATCTTCTCACCTCAGCCTCCCAAAGAGCTGGGATTATAGGCGTGAGTCACCATGCCCGGCCGATTTTGTTCTTTATGGCTGCATAATACTCCATCACGTATACAAACCACATCTTCTTTATCCAGTCCACTTTTGATGGGCATCTTGGTTCGCTATTGTGAATAGTGCAGCAATAAACGTGTGTGCAGGTGTCTTTTTGTAGAAAAATTAATGCTCTTCCAGGTATATTCCCAGGAGGGGGACTGCCTGATAGTACAGGAGGTCAATTTTTAGTTCTTTTAGGAATTGTCACACTGCTTTCCATAGAGGTTGAACTAGCTTACATTCCCACCAACAGTGTAGAAGTGTTCCCTTTTCTCCTCAGCCACACCAGCACCTGTTGTTTTTTGACTTAAAGATAGCCATCCTTACTGGAGTTAGGTGGTATCTCACTGTGGTTTTGATTTGCATTTCTTTGATGATTAATGAGGCTGAACAGTTTTTCTTTTTTTTTGAGCTGGAGTCTCACTCTGTCGCCCAGACTGGAGTGCAGTGGCCGCTCCTGGCCACCACAGCCTTGACCTGCTGGGCTCCGGCAATCCTTCCGCCTCAGCCTTCCGAGTAGCTGGAACTACAGGCGCGTGCTACTATGCACGGCTGATTTTTTTATTTATTGTAGAGATGAGGTCTCGCCAAGTTGCCCAGGCGGGTCTCGAACCCGTGGGCTTGGTCAATTCACTCACCTCAGCCTCCCAAGGCGCAGGATTACAGGCTGAGCCACCAAGCCCGGCTTTTTTTTTTTTTTTTTTGAGTCAGTCTCACCGTCACCCAAGCTGGCATACAGTGGCACACTCACAGTCACCACAGCCTTGACCTGCTGGACTCTGGTGATCCTTCTACCTCAGCCTTCCACGTAGCTGGAACTACAGGCAAGCACCACCACGTCAGCTAATTTTTTGATTTACTGTAGAGATGAGGTCTTGCCAAGTTGCCCAGGCTGGTCTCGAACCCACAGGCTCAGGCAATCCTCTCACCTCATCTTGGGAATATAGGCGTGAGCTACTGCACCCAGCCTGAACAGTTTTTCATGTGTCTGTTGGTTGCTTGCATGTCAACTTTTGAGAAGTGTCTGTTCATAACCTTTGCCCACTTTTTAATGGAGTTTTTTTTCCCATTTCACTTTTCTTATAGATCCTGGGTGTTAGGCTTTTGTCAGACGCATAATTTGCAAATATTTTCCCCCAATCTGTGGGTTGTCTCTACTCTCTTGATGGTATCTTTTGCTGTGCAAAAGCTTTTCAGTTAGATGAGGTCCCACTATCTTTGCTTTTATGGCATTCACTTTTGGGGACTTGGCCAAGAATCTGTTGTCTACTCCGGTGTGTAAGGGTGTTTCCTACGTTATTTTCTAGGATTATTATAGTTTGAAGTTTCATGTTTAGGTATTTGATGCATTTTGAGTTAATTTTTGTGTATGTTGATAGGTAGGAGTTCCGATTCATTCTTCTGCATTTGGTCAGCCAGTTTTCCCAGCACCATTTGCTAAATGTGGTCTCCTTACCTTAAATAAATTTATAACATATTTTCTGGAAATTTGAGTTGCCATTATGATCACTGATTATATAATTCCAAGCCATAATATACACTTTTATATCCCTCCTGTGTCTACATATTTTAACTGGAGAAAACACAGATTTAACTCAGTAACTGCAATACAATAACTGCTGAATAAACAAAGAGAGTAGTATTTCCAAAGCTCTAATAAAATGCTCATTCTTCACACTTTGTTCAATAAAAGGGCTATCTTATATACTTAGATGTGTTTGTGGGCAATCATCTATTTTCATCAAGATGTAAATGAATAATTTGATAATAAATTTACCACAGAAAATAGTAAACTGAACTAAAGAAACAGCTTCATTGGTCTATTGTATTTTTGAGGTCTAATTTCATGTTTGGACTATAATCATATTAAAAATGTGATAAGCCTCACATTAGATTCCCATTAGAAAACATCAAGGAAAATAAGCTGCTGTGCCCTTATGGAGTCTGCCATGGCTTGCCCTTGCCTGTTTCATACAGCAAGACTAAGTGACCCGGTCTAGTGAGCAAGGCCTTCCACTGGGATTCTGAAGGCAGCAGTTTGCAAGTATTTGTGAATGCCCCCTGTTGATGCAGTAAGAGCCAGACCACCTCTGTTGTAGCACAGCATAACACCTACCCCATATATGAGGTTAAAACATTCCTTTGGCATAACCCAGTGACCTCCTATTCCTTAGGCCCAATGGGCCAGCAGTTTAAGATGCTGGCTTTACACAAGATAAGGACATAAGTAACCTCCCTGGTGATCAAACTGTTTTTTTGAGTAGGAATCTCACTCTGCTGCCCAGACAGGAGTGCAGTGGCACGCCCATGGCCACCACAGTCTCAACCTGCTGGGTTCTGGTGATCCTTCCTCTTCAGCCTTACAAGTAACTGGAACTACAGGCACGTGCCACCATGTCTGGCTCATTTTTTGATTTATTGTAGAGACAAGGTCTCGCCAAGTTGCCCAGGCTAGCCTCGAACCCATGGGTTCAGGCAATCCTTTCGTCTCTGCCTCCCAAAGTGCTGGGATTATAGGTGTGAGCCACACATACCCGGCAAACTTTTTTTACTTGGCATAAACTGCTAAGCCAAAAGAGTCCCTTTTTTGGGGACAGGGCACCAGGGTCTCTGTCACCCAAACTAGAGAGCAGTGGCATAATCTCAGTTTACCACAGCCTTGACCTTCTGGGTTTAGGTGATCCTTCCGCCTCAGCCTTCTGAGTAGCTGGAACTTACGGCACTCGTCACCATTCCCAGATTAATTTTTTTTGGTAGAGATGAGGTCTCACCATGTTTGCCAGACCGGTCTCCAACTCCTGGGCTCAGGCAGTCTTCCCTCCTCCACCTCCCAGAGCGCTGGGATTACAGGCGTGAGTCACTGAACCTGGCCCAGAGTCCCATTCTAAAAGACCTTTTAAAGTATCAGGAGGGTCAACCACAAATTTTTCAGTTAAAGATTTCCACATAGCACTACAGTTAGGATAATTAACAGAATCAGCAAGCTTATCATTCATATATCAAGCATTATATTTCACATTAAGCAAATTTAATTTTATCAAATGTCCTTTAATTTCATGGACAATATGATACATATTGTATAAGAAGCACACAACAGTTTTGCAGTACAATTTCAAATTGAATACAAGTTGGAATACAGAGGTTGAACACTGGTGTACTGACATTATTTCTGAATTTTGGATAAACTGCATACAAAATTTACAATTCAAATATTAGCCAATCTGAAAACTTTCTTTCCATAATATAAAAATGATATATTGCGATGCAAAAATTTTTTTACTAAACAACTATATAAACATTTAAAATAATCATTAAAAACTCAACATTAGAATTTATAAAGATTAGCTATAAAAATATATTGGCGGTCACTTTTCTTATAAAGGTACCTTTCGCTCCATTACAAAATAGTCTCTAACATAAAACTGCCTTAACAACTGTACTATTTTAGAATCTCATTCTAAAACAAGTTACATTAAATTGATTATAAAATCTCCTTGGAAAAACTTTGGTATGCATCTTAGAAGTTTTTCTAAAAATAACATTTGAAGGGCCTGTAAACATTCCATTCTATTAAAGCACAATAGAATAAGTAATGGATATCCAACTGCATACAGAATGTAGAATCAAAAAACAATTATACATTTGTAGAAAATCACCATTACCAGGGTAAGTAAAAGTCACACCATTTAAAAGTGTCAAACTTTTAAACAGTTCTCTTTCCATTCTGATAAAAAAAAGTTATACAATTTCCATATTTCATTCATGTACCTTGGATGCCTTTTAGGGCAGGACTTCAAAAATAATTAACCCAGTCTCGAAAGTCCTCTCAATTCCAACAAACTAACTTAAAAGACTTGACAATAAAACAAGTATACATAATCAGAGCACATAATTTATATATTTAGCAACGTATTAAGTTTTCTTTTACATTTGTAATTTAGAATTTACTGGCAGAAACAAAATACACACACACACACATATATATAACTAAAAAAGGTTAAATTTCAGAAAACAGAAATGCAAACCTATAGGGTAAACAGATTTATTTTTTAAAATCTGATTTATCAAATTTCATCTTATCTGTCATCTTGGATTGACAGCTATTATTTAGAAAATTCAAACTGCCACGAGTCCACATCTCACTTCTTGAATATATTCAATTATAACAAGGCTTCCAGTTGTGCCAATATTTCCTCGAGGTCATGTTCCGCTGTGTCATGTCACTGGAATCTTGCATAAGATATTTATCCTTGAGTTGCAAAAGCCTAAATAAAAAGCTTCACTTTTGACCTTTTAACTTACAAAACGCCACCACAAAGAAATCCATTTAATTTTTATGCAAGTTCACAAAAATATTTTCTTTTTTAAGAATCAAACACTTTTATTGGAATATAGATCCTTCAAAGTTTTTAACTCTTCTATTAGAGTTTTATTTTGGTTTTCCAGGACTGCAACTCGATTTTCCAGGCATTTCACATATTCTTTCTTCTTTCTGCGACATTCTCGAGCAGCTTCTCTAAATATAAGCATGAAAAACAATGTTAGAAAAAACTTCACGTTCTTTCAATGGTAAATGCACTTCAGTAATTTTCCCTGGCCATCGCTCTTCCCTATCATTTCGAAAATTAAGGTATCCTCTACAAACAGCAAATACTTAGATTGGAAGAGTATGTTCAGTCTGTTTTGACAAAGGTATAAACCTGTACAACTCACATCTCTATCAAGACACACAATCTTCCACATCCCCAGAAAGTTCCTGCATACCCTTCCTGGTCAGGCTTCTTCCAACGACTGCTGTGCTGTTCTGATCTGTATCACCAAAGATTAGTTTTTCCTATTCTGAAACTTCATACAGCAAGTATGAGACAGTATGTACGCTGTGTCTGGTGTCCTATACTGCAGCACCTTTCTGAGGTTCATCCATGCTGCTCGAGGCAGGTTGTTCCTTTACTCTGTTGGGTATGTTCCACTGTATGAATATAACCACAATCTGTGTATCCATCTCTTGGCTGTCTCTAGGCTTAGTTGCTATGCATATTCTTGAGTCAGTCTTTTTGTAGACATGTTTCATTTCTCTTCAATGAATACTACAAGAGTAAAGCTCATGGGTCCTCTGGTTAACTTCTGACACACAGCTTCTTTTATTTTTACTTATCAAGTTCAAATTACAAACTGTTTGAGCAAATACTCAGTTCTGTGCAAGTCTTCTTAGAACTTTCATGTGAAGGCATGTATAAGTTATATACACATATAAAAATATAAAGTATTATTTTGAGATTTTTATACTACATATGTAGACATCTGCAACTTACTTTTTTTACACATAGTTTGAATGATGCATTTTTGTAAGTACACATTTTATTTTATATTCAAGGGATACATATGCAGGGCTGATACCCAGGTGTGTTGCCTGATGATGAGGTCTGGGCTTCTACTGAGCCTGTCACCTGGGTGGTAAGCACGGTACCCAATGGGTAGCTTTTTAAGCCCTTATCTACCCTTTAGGAGTCCCCAGTGTCTGTTGTTCCCATCTTTATGCCCCGTGTGTACCCAGTGTTGAGTTCCCCTCTAAGTGAGAACATGTGTTTATTTGCTTTTTTTTTTTTTTGAGTTAGAGTCTCACTCTATCACCCAGACTGGAGTGCAGTGGGCGCTCCCAGCCACCGCAGCCTTGACCTGCTGGGCTCCGGCGATCCTTCCACCTCAGCCTTCCGAGTAGCCAGAATTACAGGCATGTGCTACCACGCCCGGCTGATTTTTTAATTTATTGTGGAGATGAGGTCTCGCCAAGTTGCCTAGGCAGGTCTCGAACCCGCGGGCTTAGGCAATCCACTCACCTCAGCCTCCCAAGGCGCGGGATTACAGGCTGAGCCACCGAGTCCGGCTTATTTGCTTTTTGTTTCTGTGTTAATTTGCACAGAATAATGGCCTCTAGCTGTATCCACTTTGCTGCAAAGGACATGATTTCATTCTTCCTTACGGCTGCACAGTATTGCCTGGTGTGTACGTACCACGCCTCCTTTATCCAGTCCCCTACTGATGGGCACCTAGGTTGGTTCCATATTTTTGCCATTGTGAATTGTGCCACAGTAAACATATGTTGGTGGAACAGTTTATGCTCTGTTGGGTATATAGCCCTCCGGCGATCCTTCCGCCTCAGCCTTCTGAGTAGCTGGAATTACAGGCGTGCACTACCACGCCCAGCTAATTTTTGATTTATTGTAGAGATGAGAGTCTCGCCTGCCCAGGCGGGTCTTGAACCGGTGGGCTCAGGCAATCCACTCACCTCAGCCTCCCAAAGGCGTGGGATTACAGGCTGAGCCAGCGAGCCCGGCTCTTTTTTTTTTTTTTTTTTTTTAAAGTTAGAGTCTCACTCTGTCGCCCAGGCTGGAGTGCCGTGGCACACTCATGGCCACTGCAGCCTCGACCTGCTGGGCTCAGGCGATCCTTCTGCTTCAGCCTTCCAGTAGCTGAACTACAGATGCAAGTCACCACACCTGGCTAGTATTTTTGTGATCTATTGTAGAGATGAGGTCTCACCAAGTTGCCCAGGCTGGTCTCGAACCCCCAGACTCAGACAATCCTCTTACCTCAGCCTCCCAAAGTGCTGGGATTACAGGCTGAGCCACCGTGCCTGGCCTATCTGTACTTTGAGATGTCTCCAAACGCTTTCCACAGGGTCTAAACTAGACCAAACAACACTGCATAAGTTCCCCTTTCTTTACAACCTCACCAACGTCTGCTGTTTTTTGCCTTTTTAGTAATAGTCGTTTTGACTGGTGTGAGATGGTATCTTGTGGTTTTGATTTATATTTCTCTGATGACCAGTGACACTAAGCACTTTTTCATATGTTTGTTGGCCACTTGAATGTCTTCCTTTGAGAAGTGTCTGTTCACGTCCTTTGCCAACTTTTTCAAGGGGTTGTTTTTTGCCTGTCGATTCATGTGAGTTCCTTATAGATTCTGGATATTAGGCCTTTGTTGGATGAATAGTTTCCAAGTATTTTCTCCTATTCTGTAGGTTGTCTATTTACTGTGTTGATGGTTTCTTTTGCTGTCCAGAAGCTCTTTAATTTAAGTAGGTCTCACTTGTCAATTTTGGTTTTTGTTGCATTTGCTTTGGAGGACTTGGACATGAATTCATCATCTAGGCCCATGTCCCAAAGAGTGTTCCCTAAGTTTTCTTCTGGGATTTTTTTTTTTGAGTTGGAGTCTCACACTGTTGCCCAGACTGGAGTGCGGTGCCCGCTCCTGGCCACCACAGCCTCACCTGCTGGGCTCCGGCAATCCTTCCGCCTCAACCTTCCAAGTAGCTGCAACTACAGGCACACATTACCATGCCCGGCTAATTTTTTTATTTATTGTAGAGATGAGGTCTCGCCAAGTTGCCCAGGCGGGTATCGAACCCACGGGCTCAGGCAATCCACTCACCTCAGCCTCCCAAAGCGCTGGGATTACAGGCTGAGCCACTGAGCCCGGCCTCTTTTGGGATTTTTATGGTTCAAGGCCTTATGCTTAGGTTATTAATCTACCTTGAGTTAATTTTTGTAGATGATGAGAGGAAGCGGCCCAGCTTCATTCTTCTTACATTGTTAGCCAGTTTTCCCAGCACCATTTATTAAACATAATGTCCTTTCCTCAATGTTTGTTTTCCAAGTCAGAGTCTCACTCTGTCATCCAGGCTAGAGTGCAGTGGCTCACTCCTAGCGACCGCAGCCTCGACCTCTAGGGCTCAGGCAATCCTTCCGCTTCAGCCACCCAAGTAGCTAGAACTACAGGTGCAAGCTACCATGGTTGGCTAATTTTTTTGATTTATTGTAGAGACGAGGTCTCCCCAAGTTTGCCCAGGCTGGTCTGAAACCTTTGGGCTCAGGCAATCCTCTCATCTTGGCCTCCCAAAGCGCTGGGATTATAGGCCTGAGCCACCGTGCCCGGCCCTAGTAAACATTCTTAAAATGCCCCTTGTCACATGTATTTCTTGCAGGATCACAAACTGCATTTATTTAAAATCAAGAGATGCTACCAAATTGTCCTCCAGAGTGCCTGTACCAATTTGCACTTCCATCATCAGTACAGGAGAGTACCTGCCTTCTCTTCACTTTCTCTAGTACTTCATGTTATGAAAATTTTAAGATTACCTCTCCACACTTTTAATTTACATTTCCTTGATTTGTCTCTATATAGCCTATCATTCTCTCTTTATATACAATGCTGCAAATACTTTTCACATTTAAGAGACTTGTCTTTGCTTGTCCATACTGTCTTTTGTCATACACAAGTGGAACTACTGGATCAAATCGATACATAACACCTATATCCCCCCTCAGTTATGTCTGTGAAGTGCCCTTTCCTACATGCCCAACGACAGCTGGTATTATCACTTTTTAACTTTTACCATGTGACAGCTCATTTTTTGTTTGTTTTTTGAGTCAGAGTCTCACTCTGTTGCCTAGGCTGAAGTGCAGTGGCACAATCACGGCTCACCACAGCCCCGACCTACCAAAATGCTGGGATTACAGGCATGAGCCACTGTACCTGGTTGACAACTCACTGTTAACTAATTTCCCCAACGATTATGAAACTGAACATCTTTTCAAAAGTTTACTGGGATTTTGAATTTGTTCATCTATAAACTGCCTATCCAGACCCTTGTCCATTTTTCAATTAGGCTGTCTTTCCAGTAATTTCAAAGAACTTTGTTCATTATATATATTAGTCCTGTATCTGTGTCTGTGTTTGTGTATTTTTTTTTTTAAGAGACAGGGTTTGGGTGTGTTGCCTAGGCTGGGGTGTAGTTGGCATGTTCATAGCTCTTTGCAGTCTCAAATTCCTGGTTTCATGGAATCCTACCATCTTGGCCTCCCAAAGTACTGGGTTTACAAGTGTGAGCTACCACACCCAGTTGTTTTAACGTTCTTTTCTTTTTTTTTTTGAGTTGGAGTCTCACTCGGTTGCCCAGACTGGAGTTCAGTGGCCGCTTCCAGCCACCGCAGCCTCGCCTGCTGGGCTCCAGCAATCCTTCCGCCTCAGCCTTCCAAGTAGCCGGAATTACAGGCATGCCCTACCACGCCTAGATGATTTTTTGATTTATTGTAAAGATGAGATCTCGCTGCCCAGGCAGGTCTCGAACCTGCGGGCTCAGGCAATCCACTCACCTCAGCCTCCCAAAGGCGTGGGATTACAGGCTGAGCCACCGAGCCCAGCTTGAATGAGTTTTAAACTTTATTTTTCTAAGTAGTCCCAGTCACTTTGGAGTTTCAGGCAGCAGGATCACTAGAGCCCAGGAGTTCACCTGCAGTGACCTAGGAACACACCACAACACTCCAGGCTGGACAACAGAGTGAGACTCCTCCCCTCGCTTTTTTTGAGTCAGTCTCACTCTGTTGCCCAGGCTGGAGTGCAGTGGCATGCTTACAACCACCGCAGTCTCAAACTGCTGGGCTCAAGTGATTCTTGCACCTCAGACTTCCAAGTAGATTTATTGTAGAGACGTGGTCTCACCAAATTGCCCAGGTTGGTCTCAAACCTCTGGGCTCAGGCAATCCTCTTGCCTTGGCCTCCCAAAGTGCTGGGATTACAGGTGTGAGCCACCACGCCCAGTAGACTCTGTCTCTTAAAAAAAACTAAAAGATAATGCTCTTCAATGAAGACATTTTAATATAAAATGTTAATTTCTTTTTTGAGTTGGAGTCTTACTCTGTCACCCAGGTTGGAGTGGGGTGACACTCATGGCTCATTGGAGCCTTGACCTCCTGGGCTCAGGCGATCCTTCCATCTCAGCCTCCTGAGTAGCTGTGGCTACAACTGCGGGCCACCACGCCTGGCTAATTTGTGCATATTTATAGGGTACATGAGAACATTTGCTAAACATATACAATGTGTAGCAATCAAGTCAGGGTATTCAGGGTGACATCACCAGAGCACAATACGTTTGTTAAGTCTAGTCATTCTACTCTGTATCAAACATTACATTTATTCCTTTTACCTTACTGTGTACGCTTGTAACCCACTTCTCTTCATTACCCTACATCCTTCCCAGTCTCTGTTATCTATTACTCCACTCTCTACCTCCATGTGATCACATTTTTTTAGCTCCCAGATGTGAGAAAATGTAGTATTTGTCTTTCTGTGCCCTGCTTGCTTCACATAAGATAATAACCTCCAGTTCCACCCAAGTTGCTGCAAATGATATGAACACACTGTTTTTTATGTCTGAATAGTACTCCATTGTGTATATATACCACATTTTCTGTATCCATTCATCTGTTGATGTCTCTTAAGTTGATTCCATATCTTAGTTAGGATGAGTGAATATTACTGCAATAAACATGCCAGTGCAAGGCTGGGCAGACAGTGGCTCACACCTGTAATGTGTACTTTGAGAGGCCAAGGCAGGACTGCTTGAGGGCAGAAGTTCGAGACCAGCCTGGGCAACATAGTGAGACTCCATCTCTACTCAAATAAAAAATATACACGTATTTAAAAAACATGCCAGCGCAAGTATCCCCCCTCGATATGTTTTCCTTTGAGTAGATACTCACTACTGGGACTGCTGGATCAAGTGGTAATTCTATTTTTAATTTTTAAAGAAATCTCCATAGTTTTCCAAAGTGGTTGTCCCACTTATTTTTAAATTTACAGTTTTACTTGTTAAACTTTTTTAATTAAAAACTATGATAGAAACACACACAACAGCTGAGGTCTACACAGGGTCAGAATCATCAATTATCACTGTCTTTCACCTCCATGTCTTGTTCCACTGGAAGGTCTTCAGGGGCAAAAACATGCATGGAGCTGTCATCTCCTGTGGCAACAGTGCCTTCCTCAGAACACCTCCTGAAGGACATGCCTGAGGCTGTTTTACAGTTAACTTTTTTTTTTTTTTTGAGTTGTAGTCTCACTCTGTCACCCAGACTGGAGTGCAGTGGCCACTCCTGGTCACCACAGCCTCCACCTGCTGGGCTCTGGTAATCCTTCCGCCTCAGCCTTCCAAGTAGCCAGAATTACAGGCATGCGCTACCACACCTGGCTGATTTTTTGATTTTATTGTAGAGACGAGGTCTCGCTGCCCAGGTGGGTCTCGAACCCTCAGGCTCAGGCAATCCAATCACCTCAGCCTCCCAAAGGCTCAGGATTACAGGCTGAGCCACCTAGCCCGGCCAGTTAACTTTTTTTATAAGTAGGAGGAGTATACTCTAAAATATAAAAGAATAGTAAACATATAAACCAGTAAAATAGTCATCTAAGCTTTATCATGATCAAGTATCATGTACTATAATTGCACGTGCTATACTTTGACACGATCAGCATCAGCCCTAATGTGAGGGATGTGTTGCACTATGACATTACAAAGGAATTTCTCTCAGCTCCACTGTAATCCTATGGGACCACTGCCATATCCACAATCCATCATGACTTAGACGTCATCATGCAGTGCGTGACTGTACACAATTCCAATTAACATCTGGTTATGGCATTTTTTTTTGAGTCAGAGTGAGGCTCTGCTGTTCTGGCTAGAGTGCAGTGGCACGATCAGGGCGCACTGCAACCTCAACCTCCTGGGCTCAGGAGATCCTTCCATCTCAGCTTCCCGAGTAGCTGGGACTATGGGCGCATACCCCCATGCCCGGCTAATTTTCAGCATTTTGGAGAGATGAGGTCTTGCTATGTAGTCCAGGCTGGCCTCAAACACCTAAGCCCTAGCAACTCTCCCACTTTGGCCTCTCAAAGTATTGGGATTACAGACGTGAGACACTGTACCTGGCTGACATCTGGTTATGTTTTAAGATTTGTAAAAACATTATTCATTCTGACAGTATGATTTTACTACCTACCTGTTTTTCATTAACCTTATTTCTCTCTTCAATTGAGGGTCATCTGTCTTAGTTGTCTGAGAGGTGAGAGTCACAGGAGATGTCATCACCACAGTTTGTGGCAGAGAAGTAGCTGAAGGTGTGGTTCGGATCTGATATGTCTGCATGTCTCCCGATGCAGCTGGGTGGTCAACAGAGTGAGTTAGTTGATAAGTGTCTCTGAAAGTACTTTGGGACACTTTCTATAGAAAGGAAAGAATACTTACTCTGTACAACCACCTGATTGCTGGGCACGAGTATTTGCTGTCCATCAGAGGTCTGTGCATACTGGAGAATAGTTGTACCTTGCTGAGTACTGCCTGAATTGGTCATAGTTAATGTCTGAAGACCCTGTACTCCATCTGCGCCTGGACTGGCCAACTGTAAGGCTCCATTCGGGGCAATGGCAACTTTAATCAAAGAGAGAAAATAGGTACTGTAAGGCTATACAATAAACTAATTCAAAAAGTGACAAAAAACTATAAACGCTATTCAAATAGGTCTGAACATAGGTCTACTTAATAACCATTGACTACTTTTGGTCAACCATATGTAAAAGAAGTAAACAGCATGTGTTTATACAATTTTATAACTTAGACACACTACCTTCAATTTAGTCTCAAAATGGACAATATAAATGATAAATGTGTCAAAAATAGCACATTTGGATGCCAAATGTCATCACAGCAATTCTGGGGTATTAGGAGGGCACTGTTAGGTAGCTTTAAACAAAAAAAATAGCCGGGCTTGGTGGCTCAGCCTGTAATCCCAGCACTTTGGGAGGCTGAGGTGAGTGGATTGCCTGAGCCCGCGGGTTTGAGACCCGCCGAGGCAACTTGGCAAGACCTCATCTCTACAATAAATCAAAAATTAGCCGGGCGTGGTAGCGTGCGCCTGTAGTTCCAGCTATTTGGAAGGCTGAGGCGGAAGGATCGCCAGAGTCCAGCAGGTCAAGGATGCAGTGACCGGGAGCGGCCACTGCACTCCATCCAGTCTGGGTGACAGAGTGAAACTCCAACTCAAAAAAAAAAAAAATAAAAATAATAAAAATAAAAAGAGGGAAACATAAACATTGCACTGTTTATTCAAAAGCATTAAAAAATTATAACTTAAATATTTTTAAATACATACTGGTACCTATGGAAAAAGTTCAAATAGAAAAAAAGGTTATATAATGGGAAAATAAGTCTTTTTCATACTTCCACTTTCTATGGGCACCACTATTAAATGCTATTTATTTAAGGGATATTTAAGAAATGTCACTTCTTCACTCATTTCCTAGTAAAACAATCACCAACAAAGCTGTCACCAGAAGCTACCATAGAGATCACTTAGCTCTGTACATTTTTACACTGAATTATACTGTTTTGACCTCTCTGGTAAATGAAATGCCCATGAGGCATAACCCAATGGAAAACATCCGAGACTTTTACAATTTCCCCATGTAATACATCCCCTTCAGAACTTAATGCCTCACCTGTGTACCCTTTTTTCAGATTACAGTTATGCAACCTTTTCTTTTAAACTTTGGCTACCAGGAAGCCAAAAATACATGTATATGTGTGTTTTAATTAAAAAATAAAATTTTTAGGCTGAGCGCGGTGGCTCAAGCCTGCAATCCCAGCACTTTGGGAGGCTGAGGCGAGGATTGCCTGAGTCCAGGGGTTCAAAACCAGCTTGGGCAACTTGATGAGACCTCTTCTCTATAATAAATCAAAAGATTAAAGCTGGGTGCAGTGGCTCATGCCTATAATCTCAGCACTTTGGAAGCAAAGGTGAGAGGATTGCCTGAACTCACAGGATTGTCTGAACTCACAGGTTTGGTCAATCTGACGGGACCTCATCTCTACAATAAGATAAAAAAATTAGCTGGGCATGGTGGCGCGTGCCTGTAGTTACAGTTGCTTGGAAGGTTGAGGTGGAAGGATCACCTGAGCCCAGTAGGTTGAGGCTGCGGTGGCCGTGAGTGAGCCACCACACTCCAGACTGAGCAACACAATGAGACTCCAACTCAAAAAAAAATTAACAGGGTGTGGTGGTTTGTGCCTGTTGTTCCAGCTTCTTGGAAGGCTGAGGCGAAAGGATCACCTGAACCCAGCAGGTTGAGGCTGCGGTGGTCGTCAGTTTGCCACTGCACTCAAGCCTGGGTGACAGTGAGGCTCTGAGACTCAAAAATAAAAAAATTAAAAATAAAAAAAATTGAACTTGAAAATATAAAGAGGATTAATTCATTACTTTGTTAGTTTTGCTAAATATAATTTTAATAAACCAACAGACCTCATTTACCAATTTATTAGGAAAAAAAACTAAGTGTTAACCTAAACACAGGTTACTAATCTATAGACTGCTGTTGAACATTAGTGAGGATATATGCATTTCTACTTGTGGTAGGCATTTCATTTTCTATCACTCTGTCTCCTGACTATAAGTTTTCCTCTCAAAAGCCATAATTGGTTCCTTTATAACTTTACTTAGCTTGCAGATGGGATTCTATATACCAGTAGATGGTCATTCTCTTTTTGTAATTCTTTTTTTTTGTGAGTCAGGGTCTCACTCTGTTGCCCAGGCTGGAGTACAATAGCACCATCATAGCTCACCATAGCCTCAACTCCCTGGGCACAGGTGATCCTTCCACCTCAGTCTCCCGAGTAGACAGAGGTGGAAGGATCACCTGAGCTCAGAGGGTTGAGGCGATGGTAAGCTGCCATAATGCCTGGCTAATTTTTTTATTTTTTGTAGAGATATCTCCTTATGTTGCCCATGCTGATCTCAACTTCTGGGCTCAAGCAATCCTCCCTCCTTGGCCTCCGAATGGGCTGGGATTATAGGCATGAGCCACCATACCTGGCCAAGATACTCATGTTGTTCTATGTACTGACTCATCTTTTTAACAACACTTTTAGAGTAGAGATTTAGTGATGTATTAAAGTTGATCAGTTCCTGATTATTTATGGTGGGGATGCTGTAAGTCACATTATAAAACGGTATGAATTCTCTTTCTTTCTAAGCCAAACTTTCTTTCTTTTTTTTTTGAGTTGGAGTCTCACTCTGTCACCCAGACTGGAGTGCAGTGGCTGCTCCTGGCCACCGCAGCCTTGACCTGCTGGGCTCCGGCGATCCTTCCGCCTCAGGCTTCCAAGTAGCTGGAAGTACAGGCACGCGCTACCATGCCCAGCTCATTTTTGATTTATTGAAGAGATGAGGTCTCGCCAAGTTACCCAGGCGGGTCTCGAACCCGTGGGCTCAGGCAGTCCACTCACCTCAGGCTCCCAAAGGCACGGGATTACAGGCTGAGCCACCGAGCCCGGCTTAAGCCAAACTTTCTTAACCTCAAACTGAAAATTCAACATGCATGATTAATCTTTCATTATATAATTAACCCAAATAGTAATTTACACTGGAATTAAGGTGATGAACATAATTGAATAGTGTCCAAAAGAGAGGTTTACCTCAATTCCCTCATAACTTGATAACTGCCTACTTCACAAAATTGTAGAGAGTAAATGAGCTAATGCTGGAAAAATACTTTGTGTTATTCCTGGCTCCACACGTTACCCTAGACAATCATCGCTACTGAAGTATGACACACGAGAGTCTTTCAAACATGACTTCTCTCCATGGAAAAGTCTGTTGTGCGTGTCTATCATGCAGAACGACTCCTGTACATACTGTACTGTCCGCTGCTGGTCTGATAGATGGGAGTCGGAACAGACATAGACGTGACGGCAGAAACTCCAGGGCTTTCCCCGTCTCCTTTTCTGACCCGTGTATCTTCAGAAGACAGGTCTTTCAAAATTTTTCTGTAAAAAAGCAGAACTGTCTTAATGCTGGCAATGTGAATGACCTACAAAAATAAGTGGCTAAACATTTTTCAATTTCAGGTTAAAACTGCAATATTTTACTAGGCACAAACTCTTGTTCCAAAGAATTCTTTTGCTTGGCACTATTACAATGATGTGCTCTAGGCTGGTGACATGTTTGTTCATGACTACCTGAAAAAAGACACTGATACACTGAACAAATACAGATTGCCTTTCTATGTACAGGCCCTAGTAGGGGCAAAAAATGCATCTTTCCCTCATAGGAGAGATGGCTCTGTTGTGGGATAGTTTTAATTAACAAGATACTATTCATTTTCTAAACAGTGTCAGTGACATTAAGAACAGGTTTCAGAAAGAAGCATTAGAAATACTACTATAAAATGTAGAGCACAATGATAAATAAAATTGCTTATTTTAATAAAAAGAGGTAAATATGATCCCTCAGACTTGGTGAAATGGGACTATAACAGAAATAAGGGATGGAGAAGTTTTCCTTGCTGAAAAGGTCTTCCAAAGGACAATTAGGATAAAGGAAAAAAGTAAGCAATATGTATTATCTGTTTCAGGGAGGAAAAAATAAATAATTACTTAAGAATTCCACGTACAAAGCCAGGTGTAGTGGCTCACACCTGTAATCCCAGCACTTTGGGAGGCTGAGGCAGGAGGATTGCCTGAGGTCAGGAGTTTTAGACCAGCTTGGACAACACAGATCCCATCTCTACAAAAAAATTTAAAAATAGTTGAGTGTGATGGTACATGCCTGTGGTCCTAGCAACTCAGAAGGCTGAAGCAGGAGGATAGCTTGAGCTCAAGAGCTTGAGGCTGCAATGAACTATGTATGATCTTATCACTTCACTCCTATCTGAGAGAGAACTTGTCTCAAAAAAGGGGGGGGGGGAGTTGTACGTGGTGGCTCAAGCTGTAATCCCTTTGGAAGGCAGAGGAGAGATGACTGCCTGAGCCCAGGAGTTCAAGACCGGCTTAGGCAACATGGTGAGACCCAGCAGGTCATGGCTGTGATCATGCCACTGCACTCCAACCTGGGCGACAGAGTGAGAATCCAACTCAAAAAAAAAAAAAAGGAATTCCACATTCATTTGTAGAAAAATCAGAAAACTGAGATATTTGTGTGAAAGCAACAGAAAAAAAGAATCACAAAGGGAAAAAAATCATTAGACTTAAAAGGTTCCTTCAAGTTATCTATGCCAATCTCCCAGGTCAGGGAGGAATGCCCTCCCTAACATTCCTCACAACCTGTACTTCCCAGAATCAGGCACCCAACCCATTACTGGAACAACTAGAGCCCTTCCCTCTTTGGGTCCAAAGCAGGCTCCACCCAGTGAAGGTAAAGAAATGGAAGTCTGGCCAGGTGTGGCTCACGCCTATAATCCCAGCACATCCGGAGGCCAAGGTGAGAGGATTGCCATGGGTTTGAGACCAGTCTGGGCAACATGAAGAGACCTCATCTCTACAATACATCAACAAATTAGCCAGGCATGGTGGCGCGAGCCTGTAGTTCCAGCTACTTGGAAGGCTGAGGAGGAAGGATTGCCTGAGCCCAGAAGGCCAAGGCTGTGGTGGCCGTGAGCATGCCACTGCCCTCCAGCCTGGGGGACAGAGTGAGATTCCGACTCAAAAAGAAATGTAGCCTACTCCCAACTCTACATCCATGTCCTCCTCTGCAGTGCTTATTCCAGGTCAGACGCTTTCAGAGCCTGCATGCGTTCCTCCGGAATGCACTGATGGTCCTTCTCCAGTTAGGCCTCCTTTCTCAGGACAGTCTTCCTGCCAAGGGCTAATGCAACCACAGATTATATTAACAGAAGTTCCACAGAGGCCAAGGGAGGCACAGTCCTATTTGCTTCAGGTGTGTGTGTAGTCCTGGTGGTTCCTAAACCTACTTGGTATCAGAATCATCTGGAGAGAACTTCTGGATTCAGATTCCCGTCTGATGCCCCTCATGACTGAGGGGCAAAGCTCTGGAATCCACTGAGCAACAGCCCACAGTGTTATGCAGCCAGAGACTGTGGTGTGCTGGGCCCATTTCTTTTTCAATTTTCAATTATGAAACATTTTGAGCATAAAGAAAAGTACAGAAAATAAAACACCTACATACTAGAACAACCAGGCAAGAAATAAAGGGTATCCAAAGTCCAGTGTGGTGACTCACACCTGAAATCCCAGCATTTTGGGAGGCGAAGGCGAGAGGATTGTAGTACAATCCTTATCAAACTACCAACATCATGTTTTACAGAATTAGAAAAACAATTCTAAAATTCATATGGAACCAAAGAAGAGCCAGAATAGCTAAAGCAATCTTAAGCAGAAAGAACAGAGCTGGAGGGATCACATGACCTGACTACAAGGATGTAGAACCAAAACAGCATGGTACTGGTACAACAGTAAACACAAGGATCAATGGAACAGAATAGAGAATCTATAAATACACCCAAATACCTACAACCAACTTGTCTTTGACAAAGCAGACAAAAACACACATTAAGGAAAGGACACCCTATTTCCACAAATGGTGCTAGGAAAATTGGATAGTTACATGTAGAAAAATCTAATGTTAGCTGTCCTTGCACCCCTGGCAGTCTTTCCACTTTAGTAAACATCAACTCCAGGCTGGGCATGGAGGCTCACGCCTATAATCCCAGCACTTTAGGAGGCCATGGTTGGGGATTGCCTGAGCACACTGGTTCAAGATCAGCCTGGGCAACTTGGCAAGACCTCATCTCTACAATAAATTTTTTAAAAATTAGCTGGGCGTAGTGTGGTTGGCACATGCCTATAGTTCCAGTTACTTGAAAGGCTGAGGCAGAAGGATCACCTGAGCCCAGCAGGTTGAGGCTGTGGTGGCCAAGAGCATGCCACTGCCCTCTAGCCTAGTCGACAAAGTGAGACTCTAACTCAAACAAACAAACAAACAAAAATCAACTCTATTCTTCCTTTTTAAAAAAAAAAATAACTCTGTACCCGAGGCTGGAGCACAGTGGTATGATCACAGCTCACGTCAGCCTCAACCTCCTAGCTCAGGCGATCCTTCCACCTCAGCCTCCCAAGTAGCTGGGACTACAGGTGTGCGTGTCTGGATGATTTTTTTTTGTAGAGATGAGGTCTCGTTATGTTGCCTAGGACACTCTCAAACTCCTGGGCCCAAGTGATTCTCTTACCTTGGCTTCCCAAAGCTCTGGTATTACAAATGTGAATTACCACGCTCAGCTTCTTCCAGTTTCAACTAAACATTTTAAAGTCATTCTTTTTCTTTTTTATAACCTGTATCCAATTCATAAGCAAATCCTTGTCTCTACCTTAAAAAAAAAACCCAGACTGGGTGGGAACAGTGGCTCATACCTGTAATCTCAACACTTTGGAAGGCCGAGGCAAGAGGGTAAATAAAATAAAAAAATTATCTGGGCATGGTGGCACACGACTGCAGTTCCAGTTCTGGAGACTGAGGTGGAAGACTGCCTGAGCTTAGAAAGTCAAGGCTGCAGTGAGCTGTTATCATGCCACTGTACTCTTGCCTGAGTGACACAGTGAGGCTCTGACTCAAAATAACCCAGATCGTGCACCCTCATCACCTCCACCTCTGCAGTCCAGGCCATCCCCACCTCTTGAATGGACAGTCCCAGGAGCCTCTGTGGTCTCTCTGGTCTACTCTTGCCTTGTAGCAGTCTATTCTCCACACAGCAATCAGTCCTCTTTCTAAAACGTCAGTCACATCATGCCATTCATCTGCATGGTTCCCTGTCTCTCTAAGGTGACTGCAATGCCCTACAAGGCCATGACCTGTCCTTCCTGCCTCCCTAACCTCATCTACTATCTACTCTCTCTCTGTCACCTCCTTCTGTCTTCCTGGGGGATTATCAGTTTTATTGACTTTTTTTCTCCCAAGAATCAGCTTTGAGTTATATTAGCTTTCTCTTTTCCATTTCATTGATGTCTACTCTTTATTATTTCCTTTCTTCTGCTTGCTTTGGGCTTATTTTACTTTTTCCCCTAAGTTTCTTTTTCTTTTTTTGAGTTGGAGTCTGACTCTGTCACCCAGGCTGGAGTGCAGTGGCACGCTCACAACCACCATAGCCTCAACCTGCTGGGCTCAGGCGATTCTTCTGCCTCAGCCTTCCAAGTAGCTGGAAACAGGCGTGTGCCATCTGGTTAATTTTTTTTATTTATTGTAGAGATGAGGTCTCACAAGTTGCCCAGGCTGGTCTTGAACGCGTAGGCTCAGGCAATCCTCTCACCTCGGCCTCCTAAAGTGCTAGGATTAAGCCAGGCTCGGTGGCTCAGCCTGTAATCCCACGCCTTTGGGAGGCCGAGGTGAGGGGAT
>NW_007260398.1:1217365-1217971 GCF_000164805.1 Carlito syrichta | reverse complement strand
AGGCGGGGGTGGCCAGGAGCAGCCACTGCAGCCAAGACCTGCTGGGCTCAGTTGATCCTTCAACCTCAGTCATTCAAGTAACTGGAACCACAGGCACATGCCACCACACCCAGTTAATTTATTTTTATTTATTGTAGAGACAAGGTCTCATCAAGTAGTCCAGGCAGGTCTCGAACCCCTAGACTCAGGCAATCCTCTTGCCTCAGCCTTCCAAAGTGCTGGGATTACAGGCTTGAGCTACCACATCCAATCCCCCACTTGCTTTTTTTGCTTATTTGTTTTTTGGGGTTTTTTTAAGTCAAATTCTCACTCTGTCACCCAGGCTGGAGTGCAGTGGCAAGCCCATGGCCACTGTAGCCTCAACCTGCTGGGCTCAGATGATCCTTCTGCCTCAGTCTTTCTAGCAGCTAGAACTACAGGCGTGCATTATCATGCCCAACTAATCTTTTGATTTATCGTAGAGAAGAGGTCTCACCATGTTACCCAGGCTGGTTGTGAACCCCTGGCCTCAAGTGATTCTCCCACCTTGGCCTCCCAAAGTGCTAGGATTACAGGTCTGAGCCACCACACTTGGTCAAACTTTTTTTTTTTTTTTTTTTAAGTTGG
>NW_007260398.1:1216145-1217345 GCF_000164805.1 Carlito syrichta | reverse complement strand
CAGGCAATCCACTCACCTCAGCCTCCCAAAGGCACGGGATTACAGGCTGAGCCACCGATTACAAGTTTCGTCAAACTTTTTATTTGTATTATTATTATTTTTGAGTAAGAGTCTTACTTTGTTGCCCACGCTGGAATACAGTGGTATGCTCACAGTCACCATAGTCTCAACCTGCCGGGCACATGTGATCCTTCCGCCTCAGTCTTCTAAGTAGCTGGAACTACAGGCACACATCACCGTGCCTGGCTAATTTTCTGATTTACTGTAGGGACAAGGTCTCACCAAGGTGCTTAGGCTGTCTCGAACCCCTGGATTCAGGCAATCCTCTTGCCACTGCCTACCAAAATGCTGGGATTAGGCATGAGCTACCGCACCTGGCTTATTTGTATTATTTTGGTGTCTTCCTTAACAGCCCAAGGTAAGTCTAAAGGTAATCAATATAAGAATCCAATAGGCCAGGTTCGGTGGCTCAGCCTGTAATCCCGCACCTTGGGAGGCCGAGGTGAGTGGATTGCCTGAACCCGCGGGTTCGAGACCCGCCTGGGCAACTCGGCGAGACCTCATCTCTACAATAAAACAAAAATTAGCCGGGTGTGGTAGCACGCGCCTGTAGTTCCAGCTACTTGGAAGGCTGAGGCGGAAAGATCGCTGGAGCCCAGCAGGTCGAAGCTGCGGTGGCCGGGAGCGGCCACTGCACTCCAGTCTGGGCGACAGAGTTAGACTCCAACTGAAAAAAAAAAAAGAATCCAATAAATTAGCTGGGCATGGTAGCATGCACCTGGACCTCCAGCTACTTGGAAGGCTGAGGTGGAAAGATTGCCTGAGTCCAGCAGGTTGAGGCTGCTGTGGTCATAAGCATGCCACTGCACTCCAGCCTGGGTGACAGAATGAGACTCCAATTAAAAAACAAACAAGACCAGGCATGGTGGCTCATGCCTATAATCCCAGCACTTTGGGAGGCCGAGGCAAACAGACTGCCTACAGGTTCGAGACCAGTCTGAGCAACATGGCGAGACCTCATCTCAGTAAATCAAAAAATGAGCCGAGCGTGGTGGCGTATGCCCATAGTTCCAGCTACTTGGAAGGCTGAAGTGGAAGGATTGCCTGAGCCCAGAAGGCAGAGGTTACGGTGGCCATAAGTATGCCACTGCCTTCCAGCTTGGGTGACAGAGTGAGACTCCCTCAAAAAAAAAAAAAAAA
>NW_007260398.1:1190142-1215795 GCF_000164805.1 Carlito syrichta | reverse complement strand
TGCTACCACACCCGGCTAATTTTTTTATTTATTGTAGAGATGAGGTCTCGCCAAGTTGCCTAGGTGGGTCTTGAACCCGCAGGCTCAGGCTATCCACTCACCTCAGCCTCCCAAAGGTGCGGGATTACAGGCTGAGCCAACGAGCCCGGCTCTGAAAACGATTTTTATTTCACCATCATGTTTGAGTGATTACTTAGGTGGGTACAGAATTTCAGGCCAACAGTTATTTTCTCTTGGCATTTAAAGATGTTAGTCCAGCTGGGCATGGTAGCTCACACCTGTAATCCCAGCACTTTGCAAGGCAGAGGCGAGAGGACTGCCTGAGCCCAGGTCAAGACCAGCCTGGGCAACATGAAGAGACCTCGTCCCTACAATAAATTAAAAAATTAGCTGGGCACAGTGGCACACGCCTGTAATTCCAACTTTTTGGAAAGCTGAGGCAGAAGGATCACCTGAACCTAGCAGGTTGAGGCTGCAGTGGCCGTGAGCATGCCACTGCACCCAGCCTGGGCGACAGACTGAGACTCTGACTCAAAAAATAAAGATCTTATGTTTATCTTTGGTGTTCTCCAATTTACCTCAAAAGATATATCTAGATCTATCTAGATGTAGGTCTATATTAATTTATCTTCTTTGGGACCTTGCTTTCTAACACTGAGGAATTCATATTCTGGGAAAAAAAATCAGGCATTACGTTTTCTCCTAAAGAGACTGAATTTATTTATTTATTTATTGAGTTGGAATATCACTCTGTCACCCAGACTGGAGTGCAGTTGCCGCTCCCGGCCACCACAGCCTCAACCTGCTTATTTGCTTATTTATTTATCTATTTATTTATTTATTGAGTTGGAGTCTCACTCCGTCACCCAGACTGGAGTGCAGTCGCCACTCCCAGCCACCGCAGCCTCGACCTGCTGGGCTCTGGCGATCCTTCCGCCTTAGCCTTCCAAGTAGCCTTCCAAGTAGTACAGGCGCACGCTACCACGCCCGGCTCATTTTGATTTTTTTATTGTAGAGATGAAGTCTGGCCAAGTTGCCCATGCGGGTCTCGAACCTGTGGGCTCAGGCAATCCACTCACCTCAGCCTCCCAAAGGCGCGGTGTTACAGGCTGAACCACCGAGCCCGGCTCGAGAGACTGAATTTAGAAATGCCCTTCCCAATTCTCTCCTTTTGGACATATTATTGGATGTATGTTGAATGCTGACCTTCTCAGTCTATCTTCTGTCTCTTTAATTTCTACTTATCTTTCTGTACTCCACTCTAGGTATTCTACTTAGAGCTGCATCTTCCAGTTCCCTAATATCCTCTCTTCTTAACTTGCTGCATAACATATTTAAAATTCCTCAACAGACTTTAGCAACTATATTTTTTATTTCCACAGGTTTATTTCTTTCTTTCTTTTGTCTTTCTTTTTTTTTTAGTTGAAGTTTCACTCGGTCGCCCAGACTGGAGTGCAGTGGCCGCTCCCAGCCACCGCAGCCTTGATCTGCTGGGCTCCGGCGATCCTCCCGCCTCAGCCTTCCGAGTAGCCAGAATTACAGGCGCGTGCTATCACACCCGGCTGATTTTTTGATTTATTGTAGAGATGAGGTCTTGCTGCCCAGGAGGGTCTCAAACCCACGGGCTCAGGCAATCCACTCACCTCAGCCTCCCAAAGGTGTGGGATTATAGGCTGAGCCACCACGCCCGGCTCAGTTTTATTTATTTTTAAAATCTATCCCACTGCCCCAGTATAAGGTTTGACTCCTTTATTTCTTTCAGAATTCTCATTATACTTATATAGTTACTGGTAATTTCATTATCTGATGTTCTTTAAGGGTATAATGATGTTTATTGAATCTGCTGCTGCTTACTAATAATGGATTGTTTCTTTCAGCTTTTTATAGTTTTTGATTGCAAATGCATTCTAGTTGGGTTTATTTTTCCCCCTCAAAAAATACACAGACAAAATTTTGTCTGTTTACTGACTGCTTATCCAACAGAGTTCAAATTCACTTAACATGATAACAAGACTAAGTAATCTATCTCCTGTTTGCCTTTTCTTGCTAAACTTCCTCTTCCTCCCAGCACCTTAAGCTCCCAATTTCCAGAACAGGCCAACCTCTTTTCTATCATCTAGTATACAATTGATGACAGTGATTACATTTTGATCCTCTCAGTCTAAGCAGCTTTACAAAACTCCGCCCTGTCCCTGTCTCAAAAAAATTATCAGATTGGTGGTACATCTTCTATGAAGTCTGTCCTACTTACCCCACCAGATAGGATGGACTATACATAGCTCTCTCATAACATCCAAAATCCTACTGCATATGTTCAGATGTTTCAAAGACAGTGTCTCCTTCTCTTCCTACGATATAGTCACCAGGTTTGATCAATTCTACCACAAAAGTGTCTCAAGTTCATTCATTCCAAAGATATACCACTACCCGTCACAAAGCATCCAGACTATTTCAAGGGCTTTCTATAATTAGTTGTGCTACTTCCAGTTCTTCATTCATTCAACAAGTTAACTGCTGAGGGATGGTCTCTTTTTGCTGGGCCCTGGGATCACCAAAAAATAATAGGACATGGGCCATGCATTTAAATATACTGGAACAAGATGAGCACTGCAATGGTTCAGTAAAAAGAAGCTACAGAAGAAACACCTAACCTGGTCTTGGGGAGTTGGGGAACAGGTAATGAGAGAAGGCTACTGTAAGTGTATGTATAAATTATGCAGAATGTAGAAGAAAGTATTTTAGGCAAAGGAACACACAGGACATAACAAAGACCCAGAGTTAGGAAGCTAAGAAAGGGAACACAAAGCTGTCCAGTTTCTAAACTCTACAAGAAGCCCTGCTTTAATATTGCTATTAAAATTGACTATCTAAAAGTATATATGGACATCTAATACTTTGCCAGAAGATAAGGCTAGATTCTTCTTCAGCACAGTAGTCTGGGCTCTTCATAATCTGGCTCTAATCTACTTCTCATAACACTTCCCTTATTTTTTGAAAAAAAATTTTATTGTGTATATTTTAGGTTTACAGTATGTTGTAGGATACAAACAGATAATAAAATGGGTACTAGGCCAGGCACAGTGGCTCATACCTGTAATCCCAGAACTTTGGAAGGCTAAGGTGAGGTAATTGCCTGAGCCCAGGGGTAGGAGATCAGCCTGGGCAACTTGGTGCGACCTCGTCTCTACAATAAATTTAAAAATTAGCTGGGCGTGGTGGCGTGCACCTATAGTTCCAGCTTCTTGGAAGGCTGAAGCGAAAGGATCGCCTGAGCCCAGCAGGTCAGTCGAGGCTGTGGTGACCATGAGTGTGCCACTGCACTCCAGCCTGGGTGACAGAGTGAGACTCTGACTCAAAAATAAGTAAATAAAATGGGTACCATGGTAAAGCAGAGTAACATCTATCATATCACACAGCTGTTTTTTATGACAAGAGCAAGCTATTTAACAAAAATGTCCAATACAATACTATTTTATTCCCCTTAGTCCTCATATTGTATGTTAGATCTCTAAGCCTGTTCATCCTGCATATCAGCTATTGCATACCCTTTGACCTACACCTCCCCATTCCTTCCCCCGCCACTGCCCATGACAACCACCGTGTCATTTTCTATCTTGGTGTATTTCAGTATTTAAAAAAAATATACCACATGTAAGTGAGAACATGCAGTAATCCTTTTCTGTGTCTGGCTTATTCCACCTAGCATAATGTCTTTAAGTTCATCCATATTGCAGCAAATGATCTCCTTTTTAAGGCTAAATAATATTCCATTGTATACATACGCACCACATTTTCTTTATCCAATGACCCACTGATGGATGTTTAAGTTGTTTCCGTATCTTGGCTATTGTGAATAAAGTTGCAATGAACATGGGAGAGCAGGTACCTTTACGAGGTGATGAATTCATCTCCTTTGGGTATATGCTCACAAGAGGAATTGCTGGGTCATATGAATTCTGTTTTCAATTTCTTTAGGAACCTCCATAATAGTTGCACCAATGTACACTCCCACCAACAGTGTACTAGGGTTCCCTTTTTTCAACATCCTTGCCAACACATGGTATTTTTTTTAATAGATAGAGTTCTCCTACAGCCAACTGATCTTCAACAAAGCTGACAAAAAAGGGGAAAGAACACCTTTCAATACTATTCAATAATTGGTGTTGGGAAAACTGGCTAGCTATATGCAGAAGAATGAACTGGATCCCTAACTGTCACCATATTAAAAAATTAACTCAAGACCCAAGTGCAAAAACCCTAGAAGAAACATAGTAAACAATCTTCTGGATACTGGCCTAGGCAAATTTATGACAACCCCAAAAACAATTGCAACAAAATCAAAAACAGACAAATGGGACTTAATTAAACAAAAAAGTTTATGCTCAGCAAAAGAAATAATCAACAAAGTAAACAGAAAACCTATGGAATGGGAAAAAAAGTTTGCAAATTATGCCTCAGACAAAGGACTAATATCCAGAATCTACAAGAAACTCAAAGAACTCAACATGAAAAAAAAAAAAACGAACTCCATCAAAAAATGAGCAAAGGACATAAACAGACACAAAAGAAGACATACATGCAGCCAACAAACATAAGAAAATGCTTAACATCACTAATCAGAAAAATACAAATTAAAGCCACAATAACATATCACCTTATACCAGTTAGAAAGGTTGTTATTAAAAAGTCAAAGAACAACAGATGTTGGTGCACTTTCAGAGAAAAGGAACACTCGTCTACTGTTGGTGGGATTGTAAACTAGTTCAGCCTCTATGGAAAACAGCATGGAGATTTCTCAAAGAACTAAAAGTCGAAATACCATTCAACCAAGCAAACCCATTACTAGGGATCTACCCAAAGGAAAATAAATTATTTTATAAGAAAGATACCTATAGCCAGGTGAGGTGGCTCATGTCTGGAATCCCACTTTGGGAGGTGGAGGTTAGAGGATTGCCTGAGCTCAGAAGTTGGAGACCAGTCTGGGCAACTTGGTGAGACCTCATCTCTACAATAAATAAAAAAATTAGCGGGGCATGGTGGCACAGGGTTTTGGTTCCAGCTACTTGGAAGACTGAGGCAGAAGGATTGCCTGAGCCCAGCAGGTGGAGGCTGTGGTGACCATGAGCGTGCCACTACACTTCAGCCTAGGCAACAGAGTAAGATGCTAACTAAAAAAAAAAAAAAGACAAGATATCTCTATTCAACGCTATTTGCAATAACAAAATCATGGAACCAACTTAAGTGCCCAACAATGATTGCCTAGATCAAGAAAAGATGGTGTATATATATACCACGGAAGCCAAAGAATGAGATCATGTTCTTTGCAGCAACATGGGTGGAGCTGGAGAATATCATCATAAGTGAACTATCTTAGAAACAGAAAACTAAACAATGCATTTTCTCACATGTGGGAGCCAAATGGCTACAAAGATGAAAATAATGAACACTGTAGACACCAATAAAGGCTGAAGTGAGGAGGGGGGCTAAGGTTCAGAAATCACATTGGATACAATGTTCACTATCTGAGCAACAGGACACCTGAGACCCAGACCCCAGCACAACACGATATATGTCCATGTAGCAAACATGCAACTGTACCCCTGATTATAAAATTAAAAGAAAGTCTCACTATCTTACTCAAACTCTTGGGCTCAAGTGGTCTTTTTGCCTCAGCCTCCGGAGCAGCTGGGACTACCAGTATGTGCTACCACGTCTGGCTTGTCTTTCTCAACAGCCAATCCTGTAGGTGTTAGGTGATAATTCGGTGGTTTTATTTATTATTTTTTAAATTCAGTGGTTTTAATCTGCATTTTCCTAATGATAAATGATGTTGCACACATTTTCATAGACCTCTTGACTATTTCTATGTTTTCTTTGAAGAAATCTCTATACTATACAAGTCCTTTGCTTCCCACTTCCCTGCACTTTTTTCCCCCAGAGATAAGAGTCTCACTTTGTTGCCTAGGCTGGTATGGAATTCCTGACCTCAAGTGATCCTTCCACCTCGGCCTCCCTAAGTGCTGGGATTTCAGACATGAGCCACCATACCCAGCCATCTGCCCATTTTTAAATTGGGTTATTTGTTTTTCTGCTGTTGAGTTGTAAAACTTTGATATACATTTTGGATATTAACCCCTTATCATATATGTGGTTTGCATTTTTTTCCCAGTCTGTAGATTGCCTTTTACTTTTGTTGACTGTTCCCTTTGCTATATAGAAGCTTTCTAGTTTGATGTTGTCCCATTTATTTATATTAGCTTTCGTAGCCTAAGCTTTTGGTGTGATATCCAAAAAGTCACTGCCAAAGCTAACGTTGAGGAGCTTTTCCTCCTACCTTCTCTTCTAGATCATATATATATATATATATATATATATATATATATATATTTTTTTTTTTTTTTTTTCCTGAGTTGGAGTCTCACTCTGTCACCCAGACTGGAGTGCAATGGCCACTCCCAGCCGCCGCAGCCTCGACCTGCTGGGCTCTGGCGATCCTTCTGCCTCAGCCTTCCAAGTAGCTAGAACTATAGGCTGCGCTACCATGCCCGGCTAATTTTTTGATTTATTGTAGAGATGAGGTCTCACCAAATTGCCCAGGCGGGTCTCGAACCCACGGGCTCAGGCAATTCACTCACCTCATCCTCCCAAGGCGCGGGATTACAGGCTGAGCCACCAAGCCCGGCTTAGATCTTACATTAAGGTCTTAGGCATTTAGAGTTGATTTTTGTACAGGCATAAGGGTCCAGTCTCATTCTAATGCTCCCTTCTCACATAATACATGCTCCCTCTTTAGTATGCTTTGCATGGCCCCATTGAACTCTTGCTAAAATATCAACATGTAGCAACATGTTTGATACAAGAGAGTACTCACCTGTAAGATGGGCGGCGTGCTAGGATCCCGTGGGCTTTCTGTGAAGAGCCTATGCTGTCAGATGAATCCTGAGACTCTTCACTTTCTGATAAAGATGATACCTAAAAAACAGAATGGGTTTTAACATGATGAACAATGCAGGTGGGAAAAGGTCAAGGCTACAGTAGCCATGAGAGTACCACTGTACTCTAGCCTGGGTAAGAGTGAGACTCTAACTCAAAAAACAAAAAAACCCAGCTATTCAACTGCTGATACTGAGGAAACCACTAAATGTATATAAGCCTGCAGGTCAGGAAAGAGGCTATATACATTTGGGAGTCTAGCTCTTGAGGGACCTTAAAGCCATGAAACTGGATGAGCTCACTAAGAAGGTAAATCTAAAGAAGCAGACCAGGCTGGGTGTGAGGGCTCACGCCTGTAATCCCAGCACTTTGGGAGGCAGAGGGGAGAGGACTGCCTGAGCCCAGGAGTTCGAGACCAGCCTGGGCAACTTGGTGAGGCTTCATCTTTATAATAAATCAAAAAATTACCCGGGTATGGTGGCG
The DNA here is from genome assembly GCF_000164805.1 of Carlito syrichta. Lineage (NCBI taxonomy): Eukaryota > Metazoa > Chordata > Mammalia > Primates > Tarsiidae > Carlito > Carlito syrichta. Next base: position 1,208,379 of record NW_007260398.1, on the reverse strand, counting down.
CATGCCTGTAGTTCCAGCTACTTGGAAGGCTGAGGCGGAAGGATCACCTGAGCCCAGCAGGTCAAGGCTTGCTCAAAAAAAAAAAAAAAAAAAAGCAGCAGACCAGTGCTGAACACAGGAACACTAAGTAACTGGATAGAAGAGGAGGAACCATCAAATGATACTGAGGAGTCATCAGTGAGGAAGGCAAAGAACTGAAAGAGGCAGCGTAGCTAGCACAGGTTAGACACAAATAGATACATTTTCTGTAAGTATGATTTAGGAAGCATTCAGATTTATTTCTTTTGAGTTGGAGTCTCACTCTGTCATCCATGCTGGAGTGCGGTGGCAAGCTAATGGCCATCGAGTCGCAACCTGCGGGGCTCAGGTGATCCTTCTGCCTTAACCTTCCAAGTAGCTGGAACTACGGCATGTGCCACCATGCCCAGCTAATTTGCTGTTTTATTGTAGAGACAAGGTCTCACCAAGTTGCTCAAGCTTGTCTCGAACCTCTGGGCTCAGGTAATCCTCTCGCCTCCACCTCCCAAAGTGTTGGGATTATAGTGAGCCACAGTGCCCAGATAGACATTTTTAAAATTACATTTTACTACAGGCCAATCAAAAGAAGAATTTCATCAGATTTAAAAATAGGACAGCCTAGCCTTTCAGTTCATAATCACTAAAAATCCTTCAGGTTCCCTGTTGAAGGTAAAGGGCTCAACCCCACCCCTTAGCTGATCAAGACCATAGAAATAATCATAAGCCCATCCCTTCTCCCACCAGAGGAAGAGACAGCAGCTGTTACCAGTGCGCCACCCTTATTAGCATATCAGTACCTAGGTGGCTGCACCTAGCTTATAGTTGAGAGGAAAAACATGGTTTTTCTTTATGAGAAACTTGCTCATGGCTGGTCTTTCTGCTACGAATCTTCCTTTTCCCCTCTCTTCCTCTTGCTAATAAACTCTGTTTTAAAACTTTGCTGGCCACTCTAAAACTCATTTTAGGGATGAGCCAAAGAACCCACAAGTTTGTGCCGGACCCCACCTGGTACCACCGAATGTGTGAGCTGTCCTTGGAGAAGAAGTGAAGACAGGATAACAAGGAGAGAAGAATGGCCAATTACGTCAAACGCTGCCCACAGATGAAGTAAAACGGGCTGAGAACAGACCATCAGATTTAACAGAGTGGAGGTCACAGGCACTGGTAGGTATGAATATGGACTTTCAAAATCCAAGTAATCAGCTTATTCTCACTTCACAATTAAACAAGTTAATACATGTAAAGCACTTAGAGCACGTCACCTGGCATGTGCACAATAAATGTCAACTATCCTAAGTAATAAGCACTTTATTTTATTTTATTTTTGAGTTGGAGTCTCACTCTGTCGCCTGCTGGGCTCCGGCAATCCTTCCGGCTCAGCCTTCCGAGTAGGAGTAGCCGGAATTACAGGCATGCGCTGCCACACCCAGCTGATTTTTTGATTTATTGTAGAGATGAGGTCTCGCCAAGTTGCCCAGGCGGTCTCGAACCCGCAGGTTCAGGCAATTCACTCACCTCAGCCTCCCAAAGGCGCGGGATTACAGGCTGAGCCACCAAGCCCGGCAATAAGCACTTTATAAAACTACATTAATACAATATATAAGTTTTAAGTTACAGTAATATTTTACAACTGAGAAAAACAAGTTATTTCCAATTTCTAAAATGTATTACATTTTCCAACATTTGTCCAAAACTAAGATTATGATACCTGACATCATCTTCATTTTAAAAAACAAAATACTCTTAACAGGACTTTAGAAGGGACTTAAGAAATCAATTTTGTACATCAGTTATTATCTAAGAAAGCCCTCCCCTAAACTATTTAGACTCAGACATTATGTTTCCAGAGAAGCTTGCTTTACATTTGATCATTTCCTTCAAAAATGAGTTCTAGTGTACAATTACTCATCTTACATTAAATCTGTATCTTTTGATTGAAAACAAAAGACCTGGTCACAAATCTAATAATAATTAAATAATAACAGTAACAAATACTTTTAAAGTGTCACTTTTATTTTTCCTCAAGTATAATAGATATTCCATTTCTAATCTCTACCTTTAACTGTTTGTCCCTAAGCTTACTCCAAAGCCTCTCATTGAACTTAATAACTTGTAAAACTAAGGAATTACTTGTAACAAAGATTATACTAGCTGGGCTCGGTGGCTCAGCCTATAATCCCGTGCCTTTGGGAAGCTGAGGTGAGTGGATTGCCTGAGCCTGAGGGTTCGAGACCCGCCTGGGCAACTTGGCGAGACCTCATCTCTACAATAAATCAAAAACCAGCAGGGTGTGGTAGCGCGCGCCTGTAATTCTGGCTACTCGGAAGGCTGAGGTGGAAGGATCGCCAGAGCCCAGTGGATCGAGGCTGCGGTGACCGGGAGTGGCCACTGCACTCCAGTCTGGGCGACGGAGTGAAACTCCAACTCAAAAAAAAAATTCCCAGCACTTTGGGAGGCTGAGGTGAGTGGATTGCCTGAGCCCGTGGGCTCGAGACCCGCCTGGGCAGCGAGACCTCATCTCTACAATAAATAAAAAAATCAGCCAGGTGTGGTAGCGCATGCCTGTAATTCCGGCTACTTGGAAGGCTGAGGCTGAAGGATCGCCAGAGCCCAGCAGGTCGAGGCTGCGGTGGCCAGCAGCGGCCACTGCACTCCAGTCTGGGCGACAGAGTGAGACTCCAACTCAAAAAAAAAAAAAACAATTTTAGCTGGGTTTGGTAGCGCATGCCTGTAGTTCCAGCTACTTGGAAGGCTGAGGCAGAAAGGATGGCCGGAGCCCAGCAGGTCAAGGCTGCAGTGGCCAGGAGCGGCCACTGCACTCCAGTCTGGGTGACAGAGTGAGACTCTAACTCAAAAAAAAAAAAAAAAAAGATCAAATATTTATCTTTAATGATAGTGCCAGCAATAAGAGTAAAATCTTCATTTAGAAACTCAAAGTTCATGCAGCCACCTCCTTTCATACAGGCATATTACACTCACAGCTCTAGAATTGACAACACTGACATATTCAGGAGGAAAAATAAGGTATGTGGAAAGCTGCTTATAAAAATGAGAGATGACCAAGGGTATTCTGGGACTCACAGGAACCAGAGGATAAAATGGAGAGAAAGCTAAAATAATAGGAACCCAGGATGACTTTTTCTTTCCTACTGTTGTTAGGTGTTAGTATAAAGGTAGATAATTGCAAATAAGAACTTTCCTCTGCTACAAGAGAACTCTCTTTTATTTTATTGCCATAAATCATAAGGGAGGTTCTTTCTTACTTTGCTAAGACTCTCGGAACACCTTTCCTTTGAAATTCTCCTTTTCATGAAAGATATTGCTGGAATAAAACTGTTCGTTCCCTTTAAAAAGGTCTTGATTTCCTTAAATCATAAGCAATTATATAACTTGTTTTCTCTAGGTATTACATACATGAAACTGAACTTCTTTTTTGTTTGTTTGTTTGAGTAGGAGTCTCACTCTGTTGCCCAGGCTTGAGTGCAGTGGTATGTTCATGGCCAACACAGCCTTGACCTGCTGGGCTCAGGTGTTCCTTCCACCTCAGCCTTCCAAGTAGCTGGAACCACAGGTGTGTGCCACCATACCTGGCTAATGTTTTGGTTTACTGTAGAGATGAGGTTTCACCAAGTTGCCCAGGCTGATCTTGAATCTGTGGGTGCAGGCAATCCTCTTGCCTCCACCTCCCAAAGTGCTGGAATTATAGGCATAAGCCACTGTGCCTGGTTAAAGTAGAACTTCTAAAACTCTCCTATTTGTCTGACTTGGTTTGCAGGCTAACTTCAAAGACAACTTTGCTATGCTAATTTATAACAACTGTTTACAAGTAACTGCAATGCATCTGAAGACGCAGGGTATAAAAGTCCCAACTCTCAACTACTAAGTCTTCACGTTTTTTGTACCGTCTGTATGTGTGGTGGGTGAATTACAGATGACAGAGCTGTCTGGATGACCCCCTGAACGTGTCCTTGCTCTCCAGGAAAAGTATAATATTCACTGATGCAGATTCTCTTAATGACATCTAAGAACAAATAAAAATTCCATTAACAAAATATATACAGTCCCTATGCATGTAAGATATCTGAGTTCTTAACACTGGAAAACACATTTCAGAGCTGATTATATTTAATCACATCTATTAACCAAACAGTAGGTACTCCTATAGACCAGAGACTAAACTAGGTTTTCAGAGTACAAACTAATTTTAACAAACAGAGTAAGAGCTATAATAGAGGAAAATTAGAATGTACCATACCGTGGGAGAAAAGAAAGGGTGTTACACTTTACCTGGGTCTTAAACGAGGAACAACTCTTCAAGGATCTGTATAGGTGTGTTCAGGAGACCAGAAGGTATTTTAGGCAGAAGAATTAATTGTATAAAAACGTGGAGGTTCTCTGGAACATGTTATTCTGAAGAGATTTGATTGAAAACTGAGCAAGAAATCAAGAGTCAAAAAGTGAGAAAAACCGGGTGCCCTGGCTCACGCCTGTAATCCCAGTACTTTGGGAGGCTAAGAAAAGAAGCCTGAGCCCAAGAGTTTGAGACCAGCCTAGTCAACATGGTGAGACCTCATCTCTACAATAAATGAGTGAATTAAAGAATGAAATAAAATTAGCCGGGTGCAGTGGCACATGCCTATAGTCTTAGTTACTTGGAAGGCTGGGGCAGAAGGATTGTTTGAGACCAACAAGTCAAGGCTGCGGTAGCCATGATTGTGTCTCTGTATTCCAGCCTGGGGAGCTTCTCTCCTGCATGCAGTAACCTGAGTACAATCTGTCTTACTGCCTTTAACTAATGTTCAGCTGTTTTTCTCTGATAGTACACCAACATAGGAATACAGAAATTGAAGAATAAGAATACACAGAGAGGCCGGGTGCGGTGGTTCAGTCTGTAATCCCAGCACTTTGGAGGTTAAGGTGAGAGGACTGCCTGAGCCCAGGGGTTCTCTACAATAAATCACAAAAAAGTAGCCGGGCATGGTGGTGTGCATTTGTAGTTCCAGCTACTTGGAAGGTTGAGGCAGAAGGATTACCTAAGCCCAGCAGGTCGAGGCTGCGGTGGCTGTGAGCATGCCACTGTACTCCAGCCTGGGCAACAAAGAGTGAGACTCCAACTCAAAAACAAAACAAAAAAATATTTAAAATAAATAAATAAATAAATAAAAAGAACACACAGAGAACCCATGAACCTTAAGAACGGATCTAGAATTAACATTATACTTGGAGAAAGTTAGTGAAAGGTTCCCTTAGCTTTCAGACCTAACCAAAGCCACCCGACTAATGGGGAGAGCCTATGATAGTAAGGCAGGTCATTCAGTACAAGTTAAACATAGATAAGTTTCTTTTAGATAGTTTTAAAATAGGGTAAGCATTCAGCCATTTTTCCCATTTTGTATAAAAGTTTATCTACCCCTGCAGGCTAGAATGAGGACCAAAAGTGCAGCCCACCCTTTCGGTTCACGGTTAGCATATAATCATTGTAAAAGTTCATCAAGTTTCTTGTCAAAAGCAAATGTGCATTCAGGAAAAGCCCAACTCCTCAGATCATCAAAGGTAGAGTTGGTAATCAAAACTCAGGTCCAAATACCTGCAGCCCACCCTTTAGCTCATGGTTAGCATATTAAATGATTATTAAATCATTGTAGAGGTATATCAAACTTCTTGTCAAAAGCAAAGGCATGATCTTTCTAAGACACCCTGTTAGACATGCCTCTCTCTCACTAATAAAATCTGTCTTAAAACTATACTTGGATCCACTCTGAAAAGCTTTTCCGTGGCAGATCAAAGAACCCACAGAGGGTCACACTGCATACTACCTGGTAACAATATAATTAGCTTACATTTCTAAAGCATTCAGAGCCACCAAGGCTCAAAGACTATGCCAATCCATGTGATTTAATGCAGACGGTAGGTCTAGTATGATGAAAAGGATTTAGCTAGCAGTAGTCCCTCACCCTTATTAACACCGTTTGTCTAACCTCACAAAATGTTCATTACTCTCTTTTCAAAGCCCACCCCTACTCTCAAACCTGATAATCTAACCCTTTGCAGTTGGATGTCTCCTCTGAGGGGACATCATAGAGGGAAGTCGTAAGTCTAGCAAACCACTTGGATACGCCCTCTCGGGGACATAAAGAGCTTGCTGGTGATTATACAGGACAAACTTAAGCCAGCATAAAATTTTCTTTTTTCTTTTTTTGAGTCGAAGTCTCACTATGTCGCCCAGGCTGGAGTGCAGTGGCACACTCACAGCCACTGTAGCCTCAACCTGCTGGACTCAGGTGATCCTTCCATCTCAGTCTTCTGGAACTATAGGCATGCACCACCACGCCTGGCTAATTTTTATTGATTTACTGTAGAGACAAGGACTCCCCAAGTTGCCCAGGCAGGTCTCAAACCCCTGAGCTCAGGCAATCCTCTTGCCTTGGACTCCCAAAATGCTGGGATTATAGGCATGAGCCACCATGCCCAGCCATACATTTTTCAAAAATGTGTATTTCCTTGAAGTTTTCCATTTAAATTGCACAAACAAGCAAATAAAGAATTGGAATACCACCGGGCTCGGTGGCTCAGCCTCTAATCATGTGCTTTGGGAGGTCGAGGTAAGTGGATTGCCTAAGCCCGCGGGTTTGAGACCCGCCTGGGCAACTTGGCAAGACCTCAGCTCTACAATAAATCAAAAAATTAGCCGGGCATGGTAGCGTGTGCCTGGCGGAAGGATGGCCGGAGCCCAGCAGGTTGAGGCTGCGGTGGCCGGGAGCAGCCACTGCACTCCAGTCTGGGCGACACAGTGAGACTCCAACTCAAAAAAAAATGATACCCATACTGGACAATAAATTACATATTATTAACGTGGGAAGAAAAAAACAAGACTGCACTGTCTGCTTGAAAAGAAAAACACCAGGTAGAAAACGTCAAATAAATTACTATTGCACAACATATACCAATGAACCTGCAATGCATGTGGTTGACTGTTCCACACATTACGACGTTAGAAAAATATAAGATATGAAATTTTGATTTTTTTTCATAAGTTCCCTAGTGTCCAAAATTCCACTATACACCAAATACCACTGAAACAAAATAATTGATTTTAACGCTATACCGTATAAGAAGAAGTGATTCATTTTTCACTATTTTGTGGTCAAGTTGCTGCTAAGTGATCCATGAAATGTCTCCCAGTACAAAGGGCTAAACATTGAGAGACCTCTCAAGAGAGGAAAAAAGAGAGCTAGTCCCTCAATTTTAACTGAAGTCGAAATACAGATAACTGCATCCACTTACTATTTTTCAGAATTAACAGAACTTTCTGCAGTAATGATAATGGAAATGTTCCATATCTGCACTATGGAATATGGTAGGTGCATGTAAATATTAAGTATTTGAAATGTGGCTAGTATGACTGAAGGACTGACTCTAAGATTTATTTAAATTAAGTTATTTAAAAATAAAGCTGAGCCGGGCTCGGTGGCTCAGCCTGTAATCCCGTGCCTTAGGAGGCTGAGGTGAGTGGATTGCCTGAGCCTGCGGGTTCGAGACCCGCTTGGGCAACTTGGTGAGATCTCATCTCTACAATAAATAAAAAATTAGCCGGGCGTGGTAGCGCGCGCCTGTAGTTCCAGCTACTCAGAAGGCTGAGGCGGAAGGATCGCTGGAGCCCAACAGGTTGAGGCTGTGGTGGCCGGGAGTGGTCACTGCACTCCAGTCTGAGCAACGGAGTGAGACTGCAACTCAAAAAAACCCCAAAACAAAACAAAAATAAAGCTGAAAATACCTACTTGGGGCTAGTGGCTACCACACTGAACAGTACAATTTTTTTTTTGAGCAGCATCAAACTCTCGCCCAGGCTGGAGTGCAGAGGCATGCTTCTGCCCACAGTGGCCTCAACCTTCGAGGCTCAGGCAACCCTTCCGCCTCAGCCTTCCATGTAGCCAGAATAACAGGCAAATGCTACCATGCCCAGTTGAATTTTTGACTTATTGTAGAGATGAGGTATCGCCAAGTTGTTCAAACTGTTCTCGAATCAGTGAACTCAGGCAATTCCTTCACTTCGGCCTCCCAAAGTGCTGGGAATACAGGCTTTAGCCACTGCACCAGCCCAAGCTTCTTAATACTTCTATTATAGGCCAAGACTCTGAGAACAAGGGTTCCTTACATTCTCCTGTTTGATTCAAAGTTTTTTGTTTTTTTTTTTTTGAGTTGAAGTGTCACTCCAACACTCAGACTGGAGTGCAGTGGCACACTCACAGCCACCCCAGCATTGATCTGCTGGGTTCAGGCAATCCTTCTGCCTCAGCCTTCCAAGTAGCCAGAACTACAGGTGCCCACTACCACACCTGGTTAATTCTGATTTATTGTACAAGAGATAAGGTTTCGAGCCGGGTTTGGTGGCTCAGCCTGTAATCCTGCACCTTTGGGAAGCTGAGGTGAGTGGATTGCCTGAGCCCGTAGGTTCGAGATCCCCCTGGGCAGGCGAGACCTCATCTCTACAATAAATCAAAAAATCAGCCGGGCGTGGTAGCGCATGCCTGTAATTTCAGCTACTGGGAAGGCTGAGGCGGAAGGATCACCGGAGCCCAGCAGGTCTAGGCTGCGGTGGCCGGAGCGGCCACTGCACTCCAGTCTGGGCAACAGACTCCAACTCAAAAAAACAAAACAAACAAACAAACAACAAACAAACAAAAAAACCTTCACCTTGGATTAGGTGAAGGATGTTTAAGAGATTCTGAGTAATTTAGCAAGGTGGGTGAAGGGCTATAAATAGAGTAAGTTTGCACCTCCTCTATGAGCAGGTTTTTGGTAATGCTACCTCCTGTCTCCTTGTGACCTGGTTGCAGAAATATACTCCCTTTTCTCCCAGTTTCTGCCTCTCTTCTTCAACTGACCACAAAGGAAGCAGCTGGATTAGTTTATTCAGAAACACTTCCCTGACCTCTGCTTCACTTAGTCTAAGGATTCTAGACTCTAAATCACCAGGCCAAAATCTAAAATACAGCAAGAAGAAATAAAAATAAGAAGACAACAGAGTCATCTCTTAGGGCAAACTTGAACTGTTCTAAAGAGAAGGGAACATAAAAGGCCAGGGTATCCACGAGGTAGAGACAAGACCTCTATTAAAATGAGACTTCTGGCCAAATGCAAAGGCTCACACCTGTAATTCCAGCATTTTGGGATTTGGGCAGGAGGATTGCTTGATACCAGGAGTTCAAGACCAGCTTGGGAAACATAGTGAATTCCTGGTCTCTATTAAAAAGAAAAATTTAGACAGCATGGTGATACATGCCTATAATCCTAGTTACTTAGGAAACTGAAGCAGGAAGATCACTTGAGCCCTGTAGTTTGAGGTTACAGCGAGCTATTGTCAAGCCATCGCATCCCAGACTGGGCAACAGAGTAAAACTCTGACTCAAAATAAGTAGCAGGGGGGTTGCTTCTACAGGGTCACATCTTCAGTAACAGAAGTAACAGAAGGAAAGTTATGTTGGGGGTGGGGAAAGAAGCAGGGCTGAAGGTCTAAAAAGTTGTCCAGCACACTTACAGCCCAAACTAGCATCACCTAGATGGCTCAAAAGCAGCTCAAAGGGGAATGCTTAAAACAAGGCAGGGGGGTGGAATAGATATGTGGGGGCAGGTAGCATAAGGAAAATCTCTGTACCTTCTGCACAATTTTACGTGAACCTAAAATTGTTCTAAAAAAATAAAGTCTATAAAAAAAAGAAACACTCTGAAAGCAGTTCACTAGGCATTATTTACTGGCAATAGTAAATTCTTTCTGGAAGAGGGAGCTCTCTCTCACCCTTGGCCACAAAGAATTCCCACAAATAATTTTTCAAGATTAATCGGTAGCTAGCAGAGAATAAGTTAACCAAATATTCAAGATACCATGAACAAGCAGCAAAAAAAGTAGTAGAATCAGACCAAAGTGATTTTAGATACTGACATTATCAAATATAGATTATAAAATAATTATGGTAACATGTTTAAAGAAACAGAGCAGATTATGTTTCAAGATAAACTTGAAAATATCTTTAGGAAACAGAAGACTGTAGTAGATTTAGAAAAGAACCAAGTAGATTTTCTAGAAATAAAGATATAATACTGAGCTGGTCGCAGTGGTTCAAGCCTGTAATCCCAGCACTTTAAGAAGCAAGGTAGCCGGGCTCGGTGGCTCAGCCTGTAATCCCGCGCCTTGGAAGGCTGAGGTGAGTGGATTGCCTGAGCCTGCGGGTTCAAGACCCACCTGGGCAACTTGGCGAGACCTCATCTCTACAATAAATCAAAAATCAGCTGGGCGTGGTAGCGTATGCCTGTAATTCCAGCTACTCGGAAGGCTGAGGTGGAAGGATCGCCGGAGCCCAGTGGGTCAAGCACTCCAGTCTGGGCGACAGAGTGAAACTCCAACTCAAAAAAAAAAAAAAAAAAGAGGCCAAGGTGAGAAGACTGCCTGAGCTTAGGAGTTTGAGACCAGCCTAGGCAACTTGATAAGACCTCATCTCTACAATAAATCAAAAAATAAGCTGGGCATGGTAGTGTGCCTGTGGTTTCAGTTACTTGGAAGGCTGAGGCAGAAGGATCACCTGAGCCCGGCAGGTTGAGGCTGCAGTGGCCGTGAGCATGCCACTACATTCCAGCCTGGGCAACAGGGTGAGACTCCAGCTCAAAAAAAAAAAAAAAGAAAAGATATAATACTTAAAAATCATTGTTTATAAATACCAGTAATTAGACAAAGCTAAAAAAAGAACTAATGAAATGAAAGATAGGCAAGAAGAAGCTACTGGAACTGCAGCATAAAAAGGTAAAAGAGATGGAAAACATGTAAGAGAGGTTAAGAAACATGCAGAATAGACTAAGAGGTACAAAGAATGTGTTGGAGACAAAATATGAAGATATATGGCTGAAAATGTTATAAAACTAACAATACATACCAACCCACAGATTCAAGCAGTCTAGTGATTATATTTAAAATATCAATAGTAGCCGGGCACGGTGGCTCATGTCTGTAGTTCCACCTACTTGGAAAACTGAGGTTAAAGGATAGCCTGAGCCCAGCAGGTCGAGACTGCATTGGCTGTGAGCATGTCACTGCACTCCAGTCTGGGCGACAGAGTGAGACTCCAACTCAAAAAAAAAAAAGGAATAAGGATGGGCTGGGTGTGGTGGCTCACACCTGACCTTGTTTTTGCAATAAATCAAAAAATTAGTCAGGTGTGGTGGCACGTATCTGTGGTTCTAGCTGCTTGGAAGGCTGAGGTGGAATGATCACCTGAGCCCAGCAGGTTGAGGCTGCAGTGGCCATGAGCATGCCACTGCACTCTAACCTGGGTGGCAGAGTGAGTCCTCCTTCTCAAAAAAAAAAAGAATGAAGGTGACATAGGTGTTTTCAAACACACAAAAACAGAAGTCAGCACCATCAGCAGACTCACATCAAAGAAAATTCTAAAGTAGTGATTCTCAACCAGGAGCAATTTGCTCCCCAAATACATTCAGCAACATCAAGGAACATTCTGGGTAGTCACAACTGGGGAGTGCTATTGACATCTAGTGGGCAGAGACCAGGGATGCTGCTGAACAGCCCACAACGCAGAGCTCCCACAACTAAGAATTAGCAAGCCCAATATGTGTACAGCACCAAGGCTGTGATCCATTTTGAGTTAATTGTCACTTGCCTCAGCCTCCCAAAGTGCTGGGATTATAGGCTGAGCCACTGAGCCCAGCTGGTTCTAAAGTCTTAAAGAAACAAGAGAGCCAGGTCCAAAGGTTTGAGACCAGCCTGGGCAACTGGGCGAGACCCTATCTCTACAATAAATCAAAAAAATTAGACAGGAATGGTGGCACATGCCTGTGGTTCCAGATACCTGGGAGGCTGAGACAGATCACCTGAGCCCAGCAGGTTGAGGTCGCGGTGGCCGTGAGCCTGCCACTGCACTCCAGCCTGGGTAACAGTGAGATGCCAACTCAAAAAGAAAAAAAAAAAAAAATGGAACAAAACAAAAAAATGACCTGAATTAATTTTTCTTCCTAGTATGACAGCACTGCCTTCATACTGTGCTCTGCCATAGGTGGCCCATGTCTATATCCCACTGCTATGGGTTCCAGAAAAGTTATAATTTTATAGTTATACAACTTATTCTTGTTTGGGGGTAAAAGTAATGCTCTTTCCAGCTTTCTACATCACAGGTGGAAACTGGAAATGACTCCACGATTATAAATACCACCTAGAAAGTCACAACTGCTCAATTTACATTCCTAGTCTGGACCTCTCCCCTGGGCCCCAGACTCATATATATTCAACTGCCTTTGTGACAAATGTACTTGGATGGTCTAGCAGACATCTGTCGGTGGCCCTCATGATCAGCTTCTCCTGATGCCTGGACCTTTGCGCAGTCCTTTCCCTTTGAGTGTGGGAGGGACTTGTGAGTTGATTCTAACCAACAGAATAAAGCAAAGATCATGGGATGTTATTCCTATGATGTTATTCCTATGCTATGTTTTGGAAAAACAACAGCTGGCCAGGCTTGGTGGCTCAGCCTGCAATCCCGCGCTTTGGGAGGCCGAGGTGAGCGGATTGCCTGAGCCCACGGGTTGGAGACCCGCCTGGGCAACTTGGTGAGACTTCATCTCTACAATAAATAAAAAAATTAGCCGGGCACGTGCCTGTAATTCCAGCTACTTGGAAGGCTGAGCCAGAAGGATCACCAGAGCCCAGCAAGTCGAGGCTGCAGTGGCCGGAAATGTGCCACTGCACTTCAGTCTGGGCGACAGAATGAGACTCCAACTCAAAAAAAAAACCAAACAGCCAGGATGTCATTTCCTTGATTGTGTTACATTATATAAGATGCTCTTGCTATCAGTCGCTTGCGTGCTCTCGCTGGAGTAAAGAAGCAGGCTGCCATGTTTGAACTGCCTATGGGGGGGCCCCAGAGCAGGGAGTTGTCAGCAGTCTTTAGGAGCTAAGGATAGCCTCCAGCCAACAACCAACAGACACCTGAAATTCTCAGTCCCATAGCCACAATGAAATGAATTTGCCAACAAAGTGAGTGAGTTTACAAGTGGATTCTTCTCTAGTCTAACCTTCTGATAAGAAGTCAGCCCAAGCCAACACCTTATTCATAACTTGAATGAGACCCCAAAGCAGAGAACCCCATTAAGACATGCCCGACCCCACAAAAACTGTGAGATAGAAGTGTGTTTTATTTATTTATTTATTTTTGAGTTGGAGTCTCACTCTGTCACCCAGACTGGAGTGCAATGGCCACTCCCGGCCACCGCAGCCTCGACCTGCTGGGCTCCGGCGAGCCTTCCACCTCAGCCTTTCCAAGTAGCTGGAACTACAGGCACGCGCTACCATACCTGGCTAATTTTTTGATTTATTGTAGAGACGAGGTCTCGCCAAGTTGCCCAGGCAGGTCTTGAACCCGTGGGCTCAGGCAATCCACTCACCTCGGCCTCCCAAAGTGCTGGGATTACAGGTTGAGCCACCGAGCCCAGTCAGAAGTGTGTTTTAAGCTATTAACTTTGTGATGATGTTTCATAACACAGAAAACTAATACAGATAGTATTACAAACTTTACACATAAAAACCAAATTCTTGATTGCCAAAATACCCCCCAAAAGAAAAGAAAAATATACTTCAGTATTGTCCATCTCAATAAATGACAACTCCTTTTTTTGTTGTTGTTAAATTGGACAACTGCTCTTGAACTCCTGGGTTGAAGTGATCCTCTCACCTCAGACTCCTGAGTAGCTGGCATCACAGGTGCACGCCTGGCTCAAGCAACTCCATTTTTATAGTTATTCAAGCCAAAAGCTATGAGAATCAATTCTGACTCCTTTCTTTCTCTAAAACTCCACTTCCAATCCCAAAGTAGACACTACTGGTTTTACAACCAACAGATGCTCAGAATCCAACTTCAATGATTACGACCTGGGTCCAGGCCACTATCTCTCATGGCCATCACTGTAACGCCTCCTAACTGGTTTTTCTGCTTCTATCCCACAAAGCAACCTCAGTGATTCTTTTAAAATATGTCAGATGTTTTTACTCAAAACAGCCTAAAGGCTCCCCATGTCACTAAGATTAAAACACAAGAAGCAGCCTGCACAGTGGATCACACATGTAAACCCAACACTCTGGGAGGCAGAGGCGAGAGAATTGCCTGAGCCCATGGGTTCGAGACCAGCCTGGGCAACATGGCAAGACTTTGCCTCTACAATAAATCAAAACATTAGTCACCTGTGGTTCCAACTACTTGGAAGGCTGAGGTGGAAGGATCCCCTGAGCCCAGGAGGTCGAGGCTGCGGTGGCTGCCAGTGTGGCACTGCACTCTAGCCTGGGTGACAGACTGAGACTCTGGCTCAAAAAAAGAAACCCAAATCAAAGAAGGTCATTTTGACCTGTGTGATTCTCCACAATCAGGAAGACCATCAGGCTTTGATGAAAACCACTTAAACACCTTAATCCATGATGATCCCTGTCAGTCAACTCAAGAACTGGCAAATGTGATGAACTGTGACCAACTATCTTGTGACATTTGCCTTCTCTGAGCAAGCAAAAATGCTACGAATGTATGAATCAACCCAATAACTGAACAGGGTTTTCCTCAGGACTTCTCTGTCCCCTCCACCCCCCATGCATGAGAAGGGCACCTTCCCTGTCCCTACCACCAACTCCCTATCCCTTCCACCCTGCTTTATTAGTCTGTATAGCACATATTACAAATTGTCTCCCCAAAATCAGTGAGAGTCAAGATTTTTGTTCACTGTTGCATCCCCCAGCTTACACGGAATTACTATTAGATACCATTTCCTTACAGAATTTAGAATACAATAAAGTCAAGCCACAAGAATTTGGGTAAAGTCAGTAACATTATTTTTAAAAATCACTATAAAATGATTTGCCACCTAGAAACGTACTTATTCTACCTTGCTATAAATATGCTTCTGAGAAAACTGGGAAAACACTCACAACTGACCATAAAGTAAGCCAAGTGAATTAAAACATTTCTACATTGCCTGAGCCCACGGGTTCGAGACCTGCCTGGGAAACTTGGCGAGACCTCATCTCTATAATAATTTAAAAATTAGCTGGGCGGGGTAGCACGCACCTGTAGTTCCAGCTACTTGGAAGGCTGAGACGGAAGGATCACCGGAACCTTGAGCGGCCACTGCACTCCAGTCTGGGCGACAGAGTGAGACTCCAACTCAAAAAAAAACCCATTTCTACAAAGGGATCTAGTAACAGGAATAAAACCAAAGGAGGAGTCCACCTTGTTTTGCCAGCATCATCTGGAAATAGCACCATACTGCTACTCTTCACAGATATAGCCAAATGACGGAGAAGGAAATATCAAGCTTGAAGGACAAATGTTTGGGTCACTGGTTCTCAAATCTTTTGGTCACAGGACCTTTGCAAATTCTTAAAAATTATGGAGAATGTCTCCAAATTTTTATTTACTCAGGTTATATCTATTGACACTTATACTGTATTTAAAATTAACAGGCCAGGTGCAGTGGCTCATGCCTGTAATCCCAACACTTTAGGAAACTGAGGTGAGAGGGCTGCCTGAGCCCATGGGGTTCA
This sequence comes from Carlito syrichta, assembly GCF_000164805.1. NCBI lineage: Eukaryota > Metazoa > Chordata > Mammalia > Primates > Tarsiidae > Carlito > Carlito syrichta. Next base: position 1,192,781 of record NW_007260398.1, on the reverse strand, counting down.
AGACCAGTCTGGGCAACTTGGTGAGACCTCAATTCTACAATTAAAAAAAAAATAGCCAGGTGTGGTGGTGCACACTTGTAGTTCCAGCTACGTGGAAGGCTGAGGCGGAAGGATTGCCTAAGCCCAGCAGGTCGAGGCTTCAGTGGCCATGAGCGTGCCACTGCACTCCAGTCTGGTCAACAAAGTGAGACTCCAACTCTAAATAAATAAATACATAAATAAATGTATTAATTAAAAAGCAAAATTTTAAAAAATAGTTAACAGTTCACTTGAAAATAACAAGCCGGGCTCGGTGGCTCATGCCTGCAATTCCAGTACCCTGGGAGGCAGAGGCAAAGAGGACTGCCCAAGCAACTTGTCGAGACCTTGTCCCTACAATAAATCAAAAGGGGGCAGATGGCACATGCCAGTAGGTCTGGCTACTCGTAAGACAGAGGCAGAAGGATCACCTGAGCCAGCAGGCTGAGACTGCTGAGTGTGATCATGCCACTGTACTCCAGCCTGTGCGACAGAATGAGATTCCAACTCAAATAAATAAATAAAAGTTAAAATAAAATAAATAACAATCACAGGTCCATTATATGTTAACAAAAATACTGTATTTCCATTAGTATAACTATATTTTCCAAAAATAATTAGAGAAATGGTACTGTTTTACATTTCTGCAAATCTCCTTAATGCATGGTTTAATAGAATAGCTGAAACCTCTTTTGATTCTACATTAAGTATGTTAGTTATCCTATAGTGTTTTGGCTGAGTTCTATGAAAAAAACTCACCTCACACAAATACACAGTTAGAAAAGACATATAGTAAGTGTTTTAATAGCCTTTGCAGATAATCTGTGGATATTCCTTACTACAATGGCAAAACTCAGCAGGCTGAAGTTTCTGTGCTTTTTTTTGGTCTTTTGAACTAAAAAAGGTAGATTTATGAAGAAAAGATACGTTGTAAAGGGCACAAAGAGCAGGACAACAGCAAGAGTGTCTGCTGCCGGTTGTAGTTTTTTTTTTTTTATTGAGTCCAAGTCTCACTCTGTCACCCTGGACATGCGCACAGCCACTGCAGCCTCTACCTGCTGGGCTCAGGTGATCCTTCCGCCTCAGTCTTCCAGGTGGCTGGAACTACAGGTATGTGCCACCATGCCCGGCTAATTTTTTGATTTATTGTAGAAAAAAGGGCTCGCCGAGTTGCCTAGGCTGGTCTCAAAACACCTGGACTCAGGCAATCCTCTCGCCTCCCAAAGTGCTGGGATTACAGGCAGGAGCCACCGGGCCCAGCTTGAATGATTCTTACACTCACAATTTTTTTTTGATTTTTGACAAATCTTATTTTATTCAGATAGCAGTCTGATCACACACGGTCCAAAAACACTCAGATAACAAGTCAAATATCATCAGATGTTAAAGACTGGTCTTCAAACATTATAGCCAACGATGCCACACTTGCCTATGATCTCTCCGACATGAAACCACATCCACACCTCAGTGGCTACCAAACCATTCAGTACAGCTTCCTTAACTGTGAGCTGCTTGAGGTTACCAGTTTGAGCACTATTGATTATCTTTTTCAGGCTCTGAATAGCTCTAGGGATCTCAGTAGGGGTTGGAGGAACCAGCTCAACCTTGGCATAGGATCAAAATGTGGCCAATTGAGGCTTTAAATAAGTCACAGCAGTGTTCACTAGCACCGGGGCTTTCTCCACAAGGTATGGACAAATTGGGCCATGGTTCCAGGATGGAATGTCTGTCATCCCAAACAGCCAGCCGAATGTCACCCCCCCCAGCACACTCACAATTTTATTAGACAATTCTGTAACTAGAAAGTCTGGAAGTATTAGAAAGCTGTCAAGTTCATGATAGTAAATACAAGTTTTCCAAACTTCTAAGGCTTCCTTGAAAGTTCAAATCTGGCCAGGCATGGTGGCTATAATCCCAGCACTTTGAGAGGCTGAGGTGAGGGAACTGCCTGAGACTGTGGATTCGAGACCAGCCTGGGCAGCTAGGCAAGTCCTTATCTCCACAATAAATCAAAAAATTAGCCGGGCGTGGTAGTGTGCACCTGTAGTTCTGGTTACTTAGAAGGCTGAGGCAGAAGGATCGCCAGAGCCCAGCAGGGCAACTGAGTGAGACTCCACATCAAAACAACAATAACAACAACAAAAAAAACAAAGTTCAGATCTTATCATTAGCAACAAACACTGTCAGCTGTGTTCTTTGAAGTGGGTCAAGTACATGTATTACACAGTCTCAGATAAATATATCATTAGTTTTGCAATATGCAAATCTGTCGATTTATATTCTCCAGTGAAGATGCCTATTTTCCAGTTCAGCAAAAACGTTTCCTATATATCCACAATAAATCTGTTGCAATGAAGATAATTACCTTCCTGAGAATATCAGTCCTCCTTCAAATTAGCTCAAAAACTCAAATATTTTTTCACAATTTTTTTTTCTTTTGAGTTGGAGTCTCACTCTGTCGCCCAGACGGGATTACAGGCTGAGCCACCGAGCCCGGCCTCAATTTTCTGATGTAGCAAAATTAGTCTGACAAAAATCTAAATAATTGTGCACCACATAAAATGAAATCTACAGCGGGCTCGGTGGCTCAGCCTGTAATCCCGTGCTTTGGGAGGCTGAGG
>NW_007260398.1:1180707-1190036 GCF_000164805.1 Carlito syrichta | reverse complement strand
ACTGCACTCCAGTCTGGGCGACAGAGTGAGACTCCAACTCAAAAAAAAAAAAATGAAATCTACTCCAAGTTTTAAGAAGTACTAATTAAAACAACTCTAAATATCAGTTGGGTACAGTGGCTCACACCTGTAATCCCAGGACAAGGAAGGATTGCCTGAGCCCAGGGGTTCAAGACCAGCATGAGCAACACAGTGAGACCATGTCTCTACAAAAAATTAAAAAAATAATCCAGGTGTGGTGACATGTGCCTGTAGTGCCAGCTATTCAGGAGGCTGAGGGAGAAAGATTGCCTAAGCCCAGGAGGCTGAGACTGCTGTGAGCTGTGATTGTGCTACTGCACAAGAAAGTGAGACTCTGACTCAAAAAAAAAAAAAAAAAAAAGAGCTCTAAATATAGTTGGGCCTATATTTAGAATCCATGGATTCTGGATCCAGGGATTCAACTGACCACAAATCAAAAACATTCAGAAAAGAAGACCTACTTGTACTGAACATGTACAGACTTTTTTTTCCTTGTCTTTGTTCTCTATCACTACAGTATAACTATTTACATGGCATTTACATAAGCAAGTTAGAGATGATTTAAGTATACAGGAGGACATGTGTAAGTTATATGTAAACTAAGTCATTTTCCATCAGGGACTTGAATGTCAGAGATTTTGATATCCACAGAAGGTCCTGGAACTAATTACCCTCAGATAACAATGGATAACTCCATATTTAGTATTAAGAAAATAAAACCAAATGGCCTTGACAAGATGGTTAAATCAAATCTACCTTTCTCTTATATTTAAACATTTTACAGTGTTCTTGCTTGGTTCTTTGTGTTTTTTTGAACATTAGTAATAAACAGATTAATCTGCATACCAATATTTCTAAGTGGCTCAATATTTTGGCTACTCCTCTCTTACCTGTTGAATATGAGAAATATGCGTGCCCTGAACTGCTGACCCAGGTTGAGGTGCTGTCTCTGAAGTGTTGCTCTTGTGGGAATCTTCCATAATCGACTGTAAGGGAAAAAAGGCAGTTAAAATAAAAAGTGCTATAGAATACTTATAGTATATACTATAGTCATGTAAAAGTGATCATCTGGCTGCCTCTATGAAAGAGAACTGGTAGAGCTAGAAAAGGGACTTTTCCTTGCATATTCTTTTAGATATTTGAATTTGACTCACAAGAATATGTTTAAATTTAATAAAAGTCACTTATGTACATATACTATTGTGACGAAATTTTCAAATGTTATCCCACTCAAGAAGTATGACAGGCCAGGCATGGTAGCTCCCAAGGCGAGAGGATTGCTTGAGCCCAGGAGTTCAAGACCAGCCTGGGAAACAGCAAGACTTCATCTCTACCAAAAAAAAAAAAAAATTAGTTGGGCATGGTGCCATGTGCCTACAGTTCAAGCTACTTGGGAGGCTGAGGCTGAAGGATCGCCTGAACCCAGGAGGGTCAAGGCTGTGATGAGCCATGACCATACCACTGCACTCCAGCATGGATGACAGAAACTCCAATTGGCAATTGACGGAAACTGATAGGGGTGGGAGGGGCATAACTCATCAACAAGGGTATCTGCATAATCAACGTTTGTATAACTAACCCCGAATTTTACCCCACATCTTTATAATAAAAAAAAAAACACCTCCAACTCAAAAAAAAGGAGGTATGAAAGAAAAGGAAGTATGATGGTCTTCCTATCCATGGACACAGACATTTCTGCCTCCATTCTAGGACCGCTCCTGGCCACTGCAACCTCGACCTGGTGGGATCCGGTGATCCTTCTGCCTCAGTCTTCCAAGTAGCTGGAACTACAAGCACGCGCTATCACACCCGGCTAATTTTTTTGATTTATTGTAGAGATGAGGTCTCGCCAAGTTGCCCAGGTGGGTCTCAAACCCATGGGCTCAGGCAATCCACTCACCTCAGCCTCCCAAAGGCGTGAGATTACAGGCTGAGCCACCGAGCTTTATATAGAGAATTTATTGAGTAAAACTTGAACAAATAAATAAATAAAACCATACCTAAGAAGGTTCTAAAGATCTAGATGATCTAGATAATTTCAGGATATGCAGGAGGGATAAAAATGAGAATAAATGAGTTATGAGAGATGGAAATGGGAGAAGGCTGGTCAAAGATTTGGTAGAATTTAAGATTTCCATGGTAAATGCAAGACATAAAAAAAGAGAAGGCTAGCCGGGCTCGGTGGCTCAGCCTGTAAACCCGCGCCTTTGGGAGGCTGAGGTGAGTGGACTGCCTGAGCCCGCGCGGGTTCAAGACCCGCCTGGGCAGGTGAGACCTCATCTCTACAATAAAATCAAAGAATCGGCCGGCTGTGGTAGCACATGCCTGTAGTTCCGGCTACTCGGAACGCTGAGGCGGAAGGATCGCCAGAGCCCAGCAGGTCGAGGCTGCAGTGGCCGGGAATGGCCAGTCTGGGCGACAGAGCAAGACTCCAACTCAAAAAAAAAGGAGAGAAGGCTCGCCAGCAAGCAAATAAAAAGATGCTCAGTGTTACAAGTCATAGGGAAATGCAACTGAAAACCACAATGAGACATCTCCTGATGCCCATCAGAGTGGCTGATATCAAAACACAGAAAATGACAAGTATTGGCAAGGATGTAGAGAAACTAAGCCTTGAGCACCGCTGTGTTGAAGGAATGTAAAGTGGTGCAACTGCAACAGAAAACAGTAAGGCAGTTCCTCAAACAATTAAAAACAGAATCACTGAGTAATCCAGCAATTTCATTTCTTCGTAAATATATCCAAAAGAAATGCCAGGCGTGGTGGCTCACGCCTGTAATCCCAGCAGTTTTGGAGGCAGAGGTGAGATTACCTGAGTCCAGGGATTTGAGACCAGGCTGGGCAACTTGGAGAGACCTCATCTCTATAATAAATCAAAAAATTAGCTGGGCATGGTGGCACATTACTATAGTCCCGGCTACTTGGAAGGCTAAGATGGAAGGATCACCTGAGCCCAGCAAGTAGAGGTTGCAGTGACTGTTAGTGCCACTTCACTCCAGACTGGGTGACAGTAAGACTCTGATTTAAATAAATAAACAAACAAAATGGTGGATATACACACAATGGATTAGCAAGTCTTAGAAAAGCTTTATTTTTATTTTTTATTTTTTGAGTTGGAGTCTCACTCTGTCGCCCAGACTGGAGTGCAGTGGCCGCTCTCGGCCACCGCAGCCTCGACCTGCTGGGCTCCGGCGATCCTTCCGCCTCAGCCTTCCAAGTAGCTGGAACTACAGGCACGTGCTACCATGCCTGGCTAATTTTTTGATTTATTGTAGAGATGAGGTCTCGCCAAGTTGCCCAGGCGGTTCTCGAACCTGCAGGCTCAGGCAATCCACTCACCTCGGCCTCCCAAAGTGCTGGGATTACAGGCTGAGCCACTGGGTCCGGCCGGGTTTTTTTTTAAACATCAAGGTCTCACTGTCACCCCCCAGGGTATAGCACAGTGGCCTAAACTTGGCTCACTATAGCCTCGACCTCCTGGGCTGAAGCAAATCTCTTGCCTCAGCCTCCTGAGTAGCCAGAACTACAGGAGCATGTTACTGTCACCGGCTATTTGATTTTTGTATAGAGTCGAGATCTTGCTATGTTGCCCAGGCTAGTCTCGAACTGGGTTCAAGCAATCCTCTTGCCTCAGCCTCCCAAAGAGCTGAGATTACAGGCATGAGCCACTATACCCAGACTAAAAAGGAAATCTTGTCACATGTGTTGATTGAGCACATTATGCTAAGTGAAATAAGCCACTCACAAAAAGACAAAAACTGTATGACTCCACTCACACGAGGTATCTAGAGTAGCCAAACTCAGAGAAACAGGGAGTAGAATAGTGACTGCCAGGGACTAGGGGCAGGGAGAGATAGAGAGTAGTTATTCAAAAGACATAAGAAAGTTCTAAAGATGGCTGCACACAATGTGAATGTACTTAACACTACTGAACTGTACATTTTAAAATGGTTCAGAAGGCCACATGTGGTAGCTCACAGCTGTAATTCCAGCACTTTGGGAGGTTGAGGTGAGAGGACTGCCTGAGTCCATGGGTTCAGGACAAGCCTGGGCAACCTGGCGAGACCTTATCTCTGTGATAATGAAAAGCTGGCTAGGCATGGTAGTGCATGCCTTTAATTCCAGCTATTTGGAAGGCTGAGGCAGAAGGATCACCTGAGCCCAGTAGATCGAGGCTGCGGTGGCTGTAAGTGTGCCACTGTACTCCAGCCTGGGCGGCAGAGTGAAAATCCAACTAAATAAAAAATAAAAAATACAGCCGGGCTCAGTGGCTCAGCCTGTAATCCCGCGCTTTGGGAGGCTGAGATGAGTGGATTGCCTGAGTCCGTGGGTTCGAGACCTGCCCGGGCAATTTGGTGATACCTTATCTCTACAATAAATCAAAAAATCAGCCGGGCGTGGTAGCGCATGCCTGTAGTTCCAGCTACTCCGAAGGCTGAGGCAGAAGGATCGCCGGGGCCCAGCAGGCGAGGTTGTGGTGGCCAGGAGCGGCCACTGCACTCCAGTCTGGACGACAGAGTGAGACTCCAGCTCAAAAAATAAATAAATAAATAAAAATAAATAAATAAAATGGTTCAGATTGCAAATTTTACATTTTGTGTTTTTTATCATAACTAAGAAGAAAGGGCAACTGGGTACCTATGCCTCGGTACCATTTACTTAATGACTGTGATGTTTAAGCCTATATGATCCTTTTTTTTGGGGGGTAGAGATGGGGTCCTGTTATGTTGCCTGGGTTGGTCTCAAACTCCTGGCCTTCAAGTGATCCTCCCGCCTCAGTCTCTCAATGTGCTGGGATTACAGGTGTGAGCTCCCATGCCCATCCTTTTCTTCTTATTCTTTGAAATCAGAAAATAAATTCTTTTTTAACATCCAAATTGAAGTTGTTGTTTTCAGTCACTGAAAAAAGGGCAAAGTAGCTGGGCTCGGTGGCTCAGCCTGTAATCCCGCGCCTTTGGGAGGCTGAGGTGAGTGGATTGCCTGAGCCCGCGGGTTCGAGACCCGCCTGGGCAGCAAGACCTCATCTCTACAATAAATCAAAAATGAGCCGGGTGTGGTAGCACGTGCCTGTAATTCCTGCTACTCGGAAGGCTGAGGCGGAAGGATCGCCGGAGCCCAGCAGGTCGAGGCTGCGGTGGCCGGGAGCAGCTACTGCACTCCAGTCTGGGCGACAGAGTGAGACTCCAACTCCAAAAAAAAAAGGGCAAAGTCACTTTATGCATAAAGTAGTTTTAATTTTTTCCCACAAATATGTCATTAACCTTTTCCTTCCAACATGGAAAACACACAGTAGAGAGAAAAAAGATGACAAATCCTAATCGCGGTATTTTCCAACTTCTTCAGTCTTCTATTTCCACATTTTTTTTTTTGAGTTGGAGTCTCACTCTTGCCCAGCCTGGAGAGCAGTGGCATGCTCACAGGCACCCCAGCACCCAGGCTCATCTCAAAGCCCTGAACTCAGGCAATCCTCTTGCCTTGGCCTCCCAAAGTGCTGGGATTACAGGCTTGAGCCATCGTCAATTTTTTTTTTTTTTTGAGTTGGATTCTCACTCTGTTGCCCAGACTGGAGTGCAGTGGCCGCTCCCGGCCACCGCAGCCTCGACCTGCTGGGCTCCGGGGATCCTTCCGCCTCAGCCTTCTAAGTAGCTGGAACCACAGGTGAGTGCTACCACGCCTGGCTAATTTTTGATTTATTGTTGAGATGAGGTCTCGTCAAGTTGCTCTGGCGGGTCTCGAACCCGCGGACTCAGGCAATCCACTTACCTCAGCCTCCTCCCAAAGTGTTGGGATTACAGGCTGAGCCACCGAGCCCGGCCAATTTTTTTTTTTGAGTCAGGGTCTCACTCTGTTGCCCAGGCTGTAGTGCACTAGCGCAAACTTGGCTCATTGTTGCCTCAACCTCCTGGGCTCCTTCAGCCTCTGTCTCCTGAGTAGGGGCTACAGGCCTACCCCATCATGCCCAGTTAATTTTTGTATTTTTTTGTAGAGACAACATCTATGTTACCCAAGCTGGCTTTTTTCCATAAATTTTAAAAATCATAACCAGCCATGCATGGTGGCTCACGTCTGAAATCCCAGCACTTTGGGAGGACAAGGTAAGAGGACTGCCTGAGTCCCGAGTTGAACCTGTTCAAGACCAGCCAGGGCAACCTGGTGAGACCTCGTCTCTACAATAAAAATCAAAAAAATTAGCCAGGTGTGGTGGTACACGCCTGTAGTTCCAGCTACTTGGAAGGCTGAGGTGGAAGGATTGCCTGACTCCAGCAGGTCGAGGCTGCGGTGGCCGTGATGGTGCCACTACACTCCAGCCTGGGCGACAGAGTGAGACACCAAATCAAAAAACCAACACACACGTCTAGGTTTTAAATAGAAATATACTCAAAGGCTACAAAATATGCTATCCAGGTGATGTGCATAATTTGTATTTTTTACCAAACAATACTGTCATGAACATCTTTAATGCATTAAAGCTTTTTCTGTAATTAAAATTATTTCCAACTGGGTGCAACAGCTCACACAAGAGGACTGAGCCCAGAGTCAATTAAAAAAAAAATTAGCCGGGCATGATGGTGTGCACCTATAATACCAGCTACTTGGAAGGCTGAAGCAGAAGGATTGCCTGAGGTCAGCAGGTGGAGGCCACGGTGGCCATTAGTGTGCCATGCACTCCAGTCTGGCTGACAGCATGAGACTCTGACTCAAGGAAAAAAAAAGATTATTTTCAGACTATGCTCCATAAAGGAGAATTACTTGATCAAAGAGTATAAATATTTGTCTATCAGAAGCACTAAGCAATAGAAATTTTTTAAAAATCACTAATATGAAAGATTAATATGAAAAAACGTATTGTTTCACTTTTTTTTTTTTTTTTGAGTGGAAATCTCACTCCATCATCCAGGCTAGAGTGCAGAGGCACGCTCATAGCCATGGCAGCCTCAACCTGCTGAGCTCAGGCGATCCTTCTGCCTCAGCCTCCCGAGTAGCTGTAACTACAAGCACCCACCACCACACCCGTCTAATTTTTTGATTTATTGTAGAGAAGAGGTCTCACCAAGTTGTCCAGGCTGGTCTTGAACCCCTGAGCTCAAGCAATCCTCTTGCTTCCATTCCACCTTCCAAAGTGTTGGGATTACAGGTGTGAGCCACTGTGCCCAGCTACATTTCTTTAATTCTCCATTAGTTGTGCAAGTTATCTGTTCATAATATTTCCTTTTTTTATATAAATTATTTTATTTATTAATTTAATTTAATTTTTTTTTTTTTTTTTGAGTTGGAGTATCACTCTGTTGCCCAGACTGGAGTGCAGTGGCCGCTTCTGGGCACCGCAGCCTCAACCTGCTGGGCTCCGGCGATCCTTCCGCCTCAGCCTATTGTAGAGATGAGGTCTAACCAAGTTGCCCAGGTGAGTCTCGAACCCGCGGGCTCAGGCAATCCACTCATCTCAGCCTCCCAAGGCGCAGGATTACAGGCTGAGCCACCAAGTCCGGCCATAATATTTCTTCATCCATTTATCAGAGTCTTAGTGTTTTGATTAGCTTTATTATCTCTTCATGTAAATTACACGTGTATCACATTGATATACTTTTCCAATATGACTTGACCAATTTAAAGCTTGAGATTTATCTAGTGTCTCCTTTGTTATTTCAATCGCTTTTAGGTTCAGAGTCCCTTCTTCAGAAAGAATGTAATGCTTGTTAATCTATACTCATAAAAGTGTCATCCCACAAACTAAACATAAAAACAGCAAACATAAAGTCATGTATTTTCTGCAAAGGGGCTCTATTAAAAATACCTTTCTAGGCTGGGCTCTGTGGCTCAGCTTGTAATCCCAGCACTTTGGGAGGTTGAGGCAAGTGGACTGCCTGAGCCGGCAGGTTCGAAGCCAGCCTGGGCAACTTGGCGAGACCTCGTTTCTACAATAAATCAAAAATTATCCGGGCATGGTAGCGCCCGCCTATAGTTCCAACTACTTGGAAGGCTTAGGCAGACAGATTGCTGGAGCCCAGCAAGTCGAGATTGCAGTGGCCAGGAGTGTGCCACTGCACTCCAGTCTGTGCACTCCAGTCTGGGCGACAGAGTGAGACTCCAACTTCAAAAAAAAAAAAAAAGGTCAGGCTCGATGGCTCAGCCTGTAATCCCAGCACTTTGGGAGGCCAAGGGGAGTGGACTGCCTGAGCCCAAGGGTTCGAGACCCGCCTGGGCAACTTGACGAGACCTCATCTCTACAATAAATGAAAATGAGCCGGGCGTGGTGGCGCGCACCTGTAGTTCCAGCTACTTGGAAGGCTGAGGCGGAAGGATCACCGGAGCCCTGCAGGTCGAGGCTGCAGTGGCCAGGAGCGGCCACTGCACTCCAGTCTGAGTGACAGAGTGAGACTCCAACTCAAAAAACAAACAAAAAAAACCTTTCTAAACCCGCCAGAAGACATGTGAGAATACAAAGCAGAGAAGGAAAATAGCTGTTAAAACTCTGAAAAGAGGGCGCCTCCTCCCCTGCACTTCCACATCCGGGCTCACTGTTCCCCTCCATACTGCTGTCAGCCCCTGGCCCTCTCCCAGGTCCTTAGATGTGCCTGCCTGGCTCCCCTCGCTCCAGGCTTTCACAGACGCCATTCCCTCTGCCGAAACACTATCCCCTTCCTCTTCCTGGGGCCTTCTGCCGTGGGTTACTCTTCCAGGAACCTTGCAGGTAGGCATCCTAGACCGGCCGAGAAGCCCTTCGAAGCCCCTCTTCGAGACGGGTCTGCCAGCACAGGGTCCCCTCTTCTCACGGTACTTATCAGTGCCATCACGTCTGTTTTTCTGTCTCCCCACCAGACCACATCCTGTTCCTAGCACAGCACTAATACCCGGCAGATTAATTATTTGCCGAATAAATCAATGTGTTTACTTGAGCTTACCAACTTAAAACTGACAGAACAATGGGTAAAGAGAAATCTTGCTGGGCGATGTGGCTCACGCCGGCAACCCCAGCACTGCGGGAGACGGAGGCTGGGGCGGGAGGATCGCTTGAGCCCAGGAGCTTGAGAGCAGCCAGGGCCACAGAGCGAGGCCTCGTCTCTACAGATAACAACAAATCCTGTTCAGGCTTAACACGGGTGACGTCATAGGACAACGATGCCGGCCGGATCCACGCTCAAACAGCCTCTGAAGCAAAGGGCTGGCAAAGACTACCCCCAGGCGCTTCAAAAGCGAACACGACTAGACGTCATTTGCCACCCACGGTCGCTTGAGAGCGAGCAGGCGGCACGCTCCGCGGCGAGGCTGAAGATGAAGATACTAGTCTTCGGTTCATGACACGGGAGAGA
>NW_007260398.1:1178605-1179810 GCF_000164805.1 Carlito syrichta | reverse complement strand
CGTCACCACGTTACTCACGTGACGTGCCGCCATCTTGGACGCGGTCTGCCGCACTGGGCGAGGTGCGCCTCGGCAGGTGTTCCTCCCGCGAGCGTGCGGGGGAGGCCGCCTGCGGTTCCTTTTCGCGGCAGGGTCCCTACCCCAGCCCCGCCCACCCGTCGGCTTCCGGGAGCCCGCACTGCTGGGCGGAGTTCGGGGGTGAGTGGCGTCGCTCCCAGCTCCGCGCCTGCCGCTGTGCGCAAGGTCGTCAGTCCCGGAGTTGTCCCTGGCCTTGACCGTCGCCGGCCCTGTCCGCTCCTCGGATTATTTTTTGAGACGGGGTCTCGCGCTGTGGCCCAGGGTGGAGTACAGGGGCGCGATCCCGGCTCACAGCAGCTTCGACCTGCTGGGTTCTGGCGATCCAATCGTCTCAGCCTCCTGAACTACAGGCGCGCGCCCCCACGCCCAGCTTTTTTTTTTTTTTTTTTCTTGTTTTCTTTTTTTGAGTTGTAGTCTCACTGCTTGAGTGCAGTCGCACGCCCACGGCGTCCTGGGCTCGATCTGCTGGGCTCAGGCCATCCTTCCGCTTCAGCCTTCCAATTAGCTGGAACCACCACGGGCGCGCGTCACCACGCATGGCTAATTTTTTTATTTATTGTAGAGACGAGGTCTCACCAAGTTGCCCAGGTGGGTCTCGAACCCCTGAGCTCAGGCAGTCTTCTCGCTTCTGCCTCCCAAAGTGCTGGGATTACAGGCGTGAGCCACCGCACCTGGCTATAAACTATTTTTTAACGTGTGTTTACCTTTCTGGGAAAGGAATTATAGTTTATTGTGAATTATTTATCCATTTCCTTGCAGAATGTTCTAGGGCTTCAGTGATAATAAACAACAAATTATAAACTTTTTAGTGCTGCCAGGAGCAAAGATATGCACATGAATTAATCAAAGAGAAGACTTTATTCACTTTCCAGACAGGAAAGGGGCCGGACCTTAAGAGAAGCTTCGATTCTTTTCAGAGAGGGAGCTGTTTTGCAAAGAGCATTCTACTGGATCATAAAGGGGGGGAAGGGTTGGTTGTCATGGCCATGAAGATTAGCTATCCTGGCCACCAGCGGCCTGAGTTTCAAGTAACGGATCACAGAGACAGGGCCAGGGTTTGTAAGACAAGTTCTTTTTTGTTTTTTGGGTCTTTTTTGAGTAGAAGTCTTTTTTTTTTTTTTTTGAGT
>NW_007260398.1:1176208-1178334 GCF_000164805.1 Carlito syrichta | reverse complement strand
GCCCAGGCGGGTCTCGAACCCGTGGGCTCAGGCAGTCCCCTCACCTCAGCCTCCCAAAGGCGTGGGATTACAGGCTGAGCCACTGAGCCCGGCCTGACAAATTCTTAAAACACGAATGTTAAGTTTTCTTTCACCTAAGGAACCAAAGGTATAAGAACCTTAGCTGGAGGTGTCGTGTCGTTCTTGGGTTCTTAAAATAGTAGCTGGAACTAGGCGTGTGCCACCACACCCAGCTAATTTTTGATTTATTGTAGAGACCGGGTCTCCCAAGTTGCCCAGGCTGGTCTCGAACCCCCTCAGGCAATCTCCCCTCCTTGGCCTCCCAAAGTGCTGGGCTTACAGGCGGAGCCATGGACCCCGGCCTGTTGCTGAAATTTTACTCATGTGAGATCCCCGACAACGTAGAAACTGATTTAGTGGCAACTTCTTTCTGTTTCTGACCCTTTGTACAGGAGAATGTCATCTAAAGGTAAACAATTACTGTGCCAGACACACTTCAGACATCACTAATGTATAGTCATTGTCATGCACTCAGCAAATGCTGTTGACTATTAGAAGCTATTATAGGTCGGGCGAGGCCAGGTGGCCTATAATCCCAGCACTCTGGGAGGCTGAGGTGAGATGATTGCCTGAGTCCATGGGTTCGAGACCAGCCTGGGCAACATGGTGAGACTTCATCAATACAATAAATTAAGAAAATTGTGGCCGGGCTCAGTGGCTCAGCCTGTAATCCCACGCCTTTGGGAGGCTGAGGTGAGTGGATTGCCTGAGCCTGCGGGTTTGAGACCCGCCTGGGCAGCGAGACCTCATCTCTACAATAAATCAAAAAATCAGCCGGGCGTGGTAGCGCGCACCTGTAATTCCGGCTACTTGGAAAGCTGAGGCGGAAGGATCGGCGGAGCCCAGCAGGTCGAGGCTGCAGTGGCCGGGAGCGGCCACTGCACTCCAGGCTGGGCGACAGAGTGAGACTCCAACTCAAAAAAATAAGAAGCTAGTACAGGTGACTGCTCTTAGTTAAGTATTAACTGTTTGATTAGGCAAATTACCCAGCCTCTCTGAACTGGAATGCTTTGTATGCTGTTCCTGTATCTATGGCCCAGCATTACTGAAAGGACATTTCGTATGTCATAGTACAAATTCTCTAATTAATAAAGTTCAGCTGCAATCCTTCTGGAACCTAGAACATTGATGACTGGAGAGCTGATTGTGAGAGTTTATTGTTCTTTGGTGTTTACTTATTTCTTCTTGGAACACAGCATGCCTAAGAAATGTTGATCCAGCCTCTAAAAGAAAACCAGACTCAAAAAAAAAAAAAAAAAAAAAACAAAAAACCCCCAAAAAAACCTGAGCAGTGGAAAAAGCATCTCAATAGGTATATGCCACCAAAAAGAGAGTCTTTTGAAGGTGACTGAAATTTAAACATGTAAGGATGCTCAATTTTTTATAAATAAATGCCAGTTTTTGGTTCCACCCTCGTACAGTTCTAGGCCAGAGCTCTCCCAAGACAGAGACCCGAGCGTCCAGTCTGTCGGGCCTCTGGCCTGCTGCACAGCACCGCAACCAGACATGACCAGAGTGGCGCGAGCACCTTCTTTCCCTCATCGATTCCTCTCCTTTTGTTCTCTATCTTCGAAAACAGCTCTGCATCCACTTAAGCCCCCAAGCCAGAAACCTAGGCGTGGCTGCCATCCTAATGCCTCAGAAGTCATCATGTCTGACCTCTCTTCTCCGTTTTTTTTTGAGTCAGAGTCTCACTCCGTGGTCCAGGCTGGAGTGCAGGGGCCTGCTCACAGCCACCACAGCCTCGACCTGCTGGGCTCCGGCGATCCCTCCGCCTCAGCCTTCCAAGTAGCCAGAACTACAGGCGCACGCCACCACTCCCGGCTAATTTTTGATTTATTGTAGAGACGAGGTCTTGCCAAGTTGCTCAAGCTGGTCTCGAGCCCGTGAGTTCAGGCCATCCTCTTGCCTCTGCCTCCCAAAGTGTGGAGATTACAGGTGAGAGCCACTGTGCCCGGCTCTTCTCTGTTCTTACTGCCTGGGTTGAAGAGCCCTTGCGTGAGTGTCTTGGTCCAGGTACTGCAGACGCCTTCCGCCACCCAATCCCTGTCCTACTCAGCTTCACG
>NW_007260398.1:1156119-1176188 GCF_000164805.1 Carlito syrichta | reverse complement strand
GACAGGGCAGTCAGGGCACAGCTGAGGAAGAGTGTGGCGCTGGTGTCACACAAGAGTTTCAGAGAAGAAGTAAGATACCTGAGTCTGGGTCATTTATAAAGAACAGATAAATATTCCTCACAATTCTGCAGGCTGAGAAGTTCAAGATCAAGCCTCAGGCAGCTTCAACTCTCTGGTGAGGGCTGCTCTCTGTATCCAAGATGGCACTTTGTCACTGTGTCTGTCCTCTAGAAGGAAGGAAAATTCTGATGGAAGGCAGAAGCCCAAGTGAGCCAAATGCTGCCATGTGAAGCCTTTTATTTTTTTTTCTGAGGTGGGGTCTTAGTCTGTCACCCATGCTAGAGTGCAGTGGCGTGATGACTGCTCACTACAGCCTCGACCTCCTGGGCTCAGGCAATCTTTCCATCTCAGCCTCCCAAGTAGCTGGGACTACAGTTGTGTGCCACCATGCCTGGCAATTTTTATTTTTTAAAATTTATTTATTTACTTATTTTTGAGTTGGAGTCTCACTTGGTCGCCCAGACTGGAGTGCAGTGGCCGCTCCTGGCCGCCGCAGCTTCGACCTGCTGGGCTCCGGCGATCCTTCCGCCTCAGCCTTCCGAGTAGCTGGAATTATAGGCACGCGCTACCACGCCCGGCTGATTTTTTGATTTATTGTAGAGATGAGGTCTCGCTGCCCAGGCGGGTCTCGCACCCGCGGGCTCAGGCAATCCACTCACCTCAGCCTCCCAAAGGCGCGGGATTACAGGCTGAGCCACCAAGCCCGGCACTAGGCAGCTTTTTAATCACTCTGGATCCCTCTCCCAAGCCCTGGACCAAATGAAAATAAAGCTTTTTAGAAAAAGAAAAATATAATCAAGCTGGGTGTGATGGCTCATGCCTGTAATCCCAGAACTTTGGGAGGCAGACGGGAGATTGCCTGAGCTCACAGGTTTGAGACCAGCCTGGGCAACTTGGCAAGCCCTGGTCGCCACAATAAAATAATTAGCTAGGTGTAGTGGCACGCACCTGTGCTTCCAGCTACTTGGAAGGCTGAGCTGGAAGGATCACCTGAGCCCAACAGGTTGAGGCTGTGGTGACTGTGAGCATGCCACTGCACTCCAGCCTGGGCAACAGAATGAGACTGCAACTCAAAAAAAAAAAAAAGTAAAATCATAGCCCTCTGTCACTGCAGTTACTACATAGGTCTCCCAACTGGCCTCCCTGCTTCTGGTTTTATCTCCTTTTCCCTATCTGTAGGACTACCAGAATAATCTATGTTGCAAATCTGAGCATGCCAGTCCCCCGCTTTATTTTTATTTTTTGAGTTGGAGTCTCACTCCATCACCCAGGCTGGAGTGCAGTGGTACACTCCCGGCCACCGCAGCCTCTACCTGTTGGGCTCCGGCAATCCTTCTGCCTCAACCTTCCAAGTAGCCAGAACTACAGGTGTGCGCTACCATGCCTGGCTAATTTTTTATTGTTGTAGAGATGAGGTCTCACCAAGTTGTCTGGGCTGGTCTTGAACCCACAGGCTCAGGCAATCCACTCGCCTTGGCCTCCCAAAGTGCTGGGATTACAGGCTGAGCCACTGAGCCCAGTCAGTCCCCTGCTTTAAATCCCTCACTCTCCTTTGTATCCTGAATGAAAGTTCAAAATTCTTAGCATGATACACAAGACCTTGGTGATCTGTCCCTGGCTTAAGCCTTCATAGTTATCGTTTACTTTTGCCCTCTTGCACCTTGTGTCCTTGTCTTAGTCCTTTTTGTGCTGCTGAGCGTGGGTAATTTTTTTTCTTTTTTTTTTGAGTTGGAGTCTCACTCTGTCGCCCAGACTGGAGTGCAGTGGCCGCTCCCGGCCACCGCAGCCTCGACCTGCTGGGCTCCGCAAATCCTTCCGCCTCAGCCTTCCAAGTAGCTGGAACTACAGGCGTGCGCTACCACGCCTGGCTAATTTTTTATTGTAGAGAGCAGGTCTCGCTAAGTTCCCTGGGCTGGTCTTGAACCTGTGGGCTCTGGCACTCCACTCACCTCAGCCTCCCAAAGTGCTGGGATTACAGGCTGAGCCACCGAGCCCGGCCCGCATGGGTAATTTATAAACGGCATAACCTTATTGCTCAAGGCTGAGAAGTCATCCAAGATCAAGGCACCAAAAATTTCAGTGCCTGGTCTCTTTCCAAAATGGCACCATGGATGCTACTTCCTCTGTAGGGAATGAACAACCTATCCTCACAAGTGGGGAGTTAGCTAGTTTCTCTAGTCCTAGTATTATTTTTGAGCTGGAGTCTCACTCTGTCGCTCAGGCTGGAGTGCAGCGGCATGCTTACAGCCATTGCAGCCTCGACCTTCCGGGCTCAGGTGATCCTTCTGCCTCAGTCTTCAAAGTAGCTGGAACCACAGGCATGTGCCACTATGCCCGGCTAATTTTTTGATTTATTGTAGAGATGAGGTCTTGCCAAGTTGCCCAGGCTGGTCTTGAACCCCGGCCTCCCAGAGTGCTGGGATTATAGGCGTGAGCCACCGCGGCCAGCTTCTAGTCCTATTATAAGACACCAATCTGTTCATGAGGGCACCACCTTTGTTAATTAATCACTTCCCAAAAGGCCCCACCTCTTGGCACTACCACAGTGACTCTTAGGTTCCAATACATGAATGTGGGACAGACACGCACATTCAGACCACAGCAACACCAATAATGAATTCCACTGCCCAGAATATACAATTCTGCCTTCCTGGCTGCTGTCTTTATCTGGGCATTTCATCCTTCAAGGCTCAGTTCAGACGCTATCGCCCTAGCATCTACCTCACTGGGTGCCCATCCCACGCGTTCACAGACCGCCTCTGCTCTTCACATATTGTATCACTGTGATTGTGATCCTCTATCTTTGAGGGCAGTGACTTGTTTTTTTCTCTCCAGCTTCAGCTCTCACTACAGTGCTTAGTGGGTAGGCACTCAATAAATGTCTGTAAAATGAGAAAATGTTCTCAGCTGCCAGAGTAGCCTGGACCATAATGAGCATGCGTGAGCTGGTGGCGCCCACCGAGTTTCTTCAAACCAGGAAATGGAAGTGCAAAGGGAGCATCATTTTAGAAAACGCTAAAACCCAGCCCAATTATATACAGACTAGAAAAAATGCAAATTTACAGTCGCTAAATGCGGGCGGGCTTGGTGGCTCAGCCTGTAATCCCAGCACTTTGGGAGGCCAAGGTGAGTGGATTGCCTGAGCCCATGGGTTCGACACCCACCCAGGCAATTTGGTGAGATCTCGTCTCTACAGAAAATCAAAAAAATTAGCCAGGTATGGAGTGTGCCTGCAGTTCCAGCTACTTGGAAGGCTGAGGCAGAAGGATAGCTGGAGCCCAGCAGGTCGAGGCTGCGGTGGCCAGGAGCGGCCACTGCACTCCAGTCTGGGAAACAGACTCCAACTCAAAAAACTAAAAATAAAATGAAATCACTAAATGCCACATGGGTTAGGAGGAAGACTGAACTCTTAATTATTACTTTGAAAACTCCTTACAACAGGATCCTTCGTTTTCTTTTTTTTTTAAATTGGAGTCTCACCCTGTAACCCAGGCTGGAGTGCAGTGGCACGCTCATGGCCACCACGGCCTTGACCTGCTGGGCTCAGGCAATCCTTCTGCCTCAGTCTTCCAACTAGCTGGAACTGCAGGTGCACGCTACCACACCTGGCTAATTTTTTTGACTTATTGTAGAGACGAGCTCTCGCCTAGTTGCCCAGGCTAGTCTTGAACTCCTGGGCTCAAGCAATCCTCTTGCCTTGGCCTCCCAAAGTGCTGGGATTACAGGCTTGAGCCACTGCACCCGGCTCCTTTGTTTTCAAAATGACACTATTACTCCCTGGTCTGGTACTCCCTGGTCTGGTATCCCTTAGTAGCATTGACATTGGATCTCTGTAAGGAAGTCCTCGGCATACAAACGAGCTCAGTTCTGAAGGCACATGTAGTAAGTCCAACAAAGTTAGCCTAGGTATCCAACTAATACAGTTGGCTATATAGTACTGTATGTATCTAACAGTCTATATTGACACCAGCTGGAGAAAAATACTACATACAAAAAAACAGTGTGCATCGTAAAAGTTTGTAACTTGAAGGTTCTTACGTAGGAGACTTACTATATTCACTTTTCTTGGGTCACTTCAGAATCACTGGATTTCAACAGCTGAAGTTAAAGTTAAAACCTATCAATTTTCCAGCCCCAAACCACTGCATGAAAGATTAAGCACAATCAGGCATCAATATTTATTAACACAAGACAAAGGAAACACATTCAATGAGTTAATAGAACACTGTCCAGCCAGATGTTAAATTTAAAAATGTATATCTAGTCTAATTTCAAATAAATAAAAAAACTTTATACATAATTACACAGTACTATAGTTTGAATTTGACACGGGTAAATATCTTGACAGAAAGTAAACAAAACAGCATTTAGGACTAAAAAAATCATTCTTGTATCATTACAATCTCTTCCTCTGGACAAAGAACATGGCCCATCCACATATACCTAACCAGAAATGTTGTATGGATGATGACAAAAGGCCTAAGTTGTATTTGGAGTTGGGCTTCTTGCTCCATATATCTAACCAGAAATGTTGTATGGATGATGACAAAAGGCCTAAGTTGTATTTGGAGTTCGGCTTCTTGCTCCAAATACTCTTGCTTTTATATCAAAGCAGACAACAGAAACAACACTAAGGCATAGATCTCGTTGGAGTTTGAGGGTGAGGTGATAACTCCTCATTGCTTTAGTCTAAAAGATTCCTGGATATTCAAGGAAAGTAATTTATTTGGCCAAGTATTGAGCACCACGCCTGGGTCAGAGACCTTAAAACATCTAAGGTCTCAGGCCCTTTGTTGAGTCAACAAAAGCATTAAGCAAGCACTGCTCAGGGACTAAAGAAGATGCACATGACCCAGACAGGCAATGGTCCCTAAACAGCCTGAGCAACACAACGTCAAGAGGAAAGGGCTGGTAAGGGAGGCAGGAAGTGAAGACCATATGGGTTCACTGACGCCAGCGTGCATGCTGGTCATTCCCAGGTCTCACTGATGCAGATGACGGGTCTGAGCAGCTCTAAGCGCTTCCAGGGCCCAGGAATTTTCCTGAGGCAGATGCCTGATCTACTTCAGTGACTGCTGCTGAGAAGCAGAAAGGAGTTCCGAAACCTGCCAACCTATAGATTTCTCCTAACTGAGATGGGGGCTCGTTTCCACAGACATCAAGACCCAGACAGAGTGAGTCCCAGAGGAGTAGTAAGGCTGTGCCTGTCAATTGCGGCCTTTCAGGCCTACCTGAAACATCAGTTCCACCACGAAGGTGTCACTTAGTGTGGAAAGAGCAAGAGTCCTGTGTTATCAAGAGAAAAGGCTCTTACTGGAGTCTGTGTAGAGGAGGCCTTCAACCTGCAGATGACCCCACGAACACTAGACTTTCCACACCCTCCAGAGGACCCTCTGCCCCAGGGGAGTTTTCAGCCTTCCTGCACTGGCATATTCTGGCTTTGGGGGATAAGCAAAAGGTCAATAAAGCAGCCACATGGCAGAGCAAAAAATAAAAAGAAATGAGAAACCCGAGGAAGTACAAAACTAGATAATCGGTCCCTAAGGAACTGGGAGTTGGCCACACTCTGAGATCAATGGAGAAACTTATTTGAAAGAATGAGGACAGATGTGAGCTGTCCAGTGCAGTAGTCACTAAGCCACAGGCGGCGGCTAGAGGCTTGCAGTGTGGCTAGTTCAAACTGAGAAATGTTTAATACACACTGGATTTCAGAGGCTTAATATAAAAAATGTAAAATATCTCATAATTTTATATTGATTCCATGTATGATAGTATTGTTGAGATATTAGGTTAAATATATTAAAATCAACGTCACCATTTTTTTTTTAGATTTTTTTAACTTTTAAAATGTGGTTACTCGTAGGGGCCGGTGGCTCACGCCTGTAATCCAAGCACTTTGGGATGTGGAAGTGAGAGGATTGCCTGGGCCCAGGGGTTCCAGACTAGCCTGGGCAACTTGGCGAGACCTCGTCTCTACAATAAGTCAAAAAATTGGCTGAGCATGGTGGTATGCACCTGTAGTTCCAGTTACTTGGAAGGCTGAGGCAGAAGGACTGCCTGAGCCTGGCAGGTCAAGGCTGCGGTGAGCTGTGATTGTGCCACTGCACGCACTCTAGCCTGGGTGACAGAGTGAGACTTTGACTCAAAAAAAAAAAAAATGTGGCTATTAGAAAATCTTATAGATGTGGCTCTTATAGTATTTTGAGTGGACGATGCGTCTCTTGATGCTCACACCCTAACCTGTGTTAGAAAGAATTATCAAAGCAACCCTCAGGACAGACAGAATCTACCTAGAATCTTTTCTTAGAACGTAAGCTTTCTGGAGATAGAACTTTATAATCTTCAGGATCCTCTGCTTTGTGTAGTGAATCATTAAGAAGTTCTAAGAAAATTACTTTCCAAGTATCAGGCTGTTTTCCTGCAGACCAAACCATTGCTAGACACTGGGATTTCTTATGTGCCCCAGGGTAACTGCTTATTTTCTGTATGTACATCCTAGAAGCCCCCCTCGTGTGTAAATTAATTCTACCCAAAATGTTGAAAAAGAGATCTGGAACTGGAGAATGTCCTGAGGTCTGCCCTCTGTGGAGAATGAGCTGGAAGAAAAGAGGATTATGTCGAGGGGAGTCAGAAAGTGACTTGTAGTCAACAAGACCGTGTGAGGCGGCCTGGGAGGGCTGCGGGGTGAAGGGGCTGGTCTTTGCATTATAAACCTTACTTTCAGGATACGTACAAGTTTTAAAAATTGTTTAAAAACATATTTAGTTTACATGATGTTACAGTGGGGTAAATAATATGTATTATTAAAATAGTCTAAATAAATATTTACACAATAGACCAGAGTGGGTCAAAGAGAACCATTCTGCTTTAACAAGTTAACTCTTTTCACCTTTGAGCACTTTTTAATTTTTTAAAAATATTTCTGTAAGAAAAAAATAATAAGATTCAACTATATTCAAATACATGAAGTATCAGACCAAAGAAAGGAAACCGAGCCAGAGGCCAAACTCAGTCCCATGCTCAGCCCACCTGGCCTGGGCACTGTGGCTATTTCAAAAGTGTTTCTTGCATACATCCAACCTCCCCGGTTTCAGCCTAAGCCTGGCTGTTCTGGCAGCCCCAGCTGGCCAGCTCTGTGTAGTCATGTGGCCTACAGTTCTGTGTGACGGTGGATCCCGCTGCCTTCCTGGCCTGCCATTCTTGCGTTAAACCCCCTGCCCTCGCCAACTGGAAAACAGAGGACACTCTTGAGTCTTCAGGAAAGAGAAGCCCTATCTATAAACTGCAGACACAGCTTACAACGGACCTGGAAAAGTGGAAATTCTAAGTTCTTAAGTAGTCACTCTCCATTGGAAAGATGGTTTCAACACTGGGACCAGAGTGAGTTGTTGTGGTTCCTTAGAATAGGGTGTGATCTGATGAGTCTTAACTTTTCCTTAACATTTTGATTTTTAAACTGAGATTTTCAGCTAATAGAAGCAGGCTGAATTCATAGAAGCTTAAGCTGATTCCGGGAATGCAAGCTTTAAAAACAAACATAGGCAGCGTTAGTTTATAAAATACACCAGCCAACAAAGACACAGAACGATGTGCAGTGAAACTGCAAACGATTTGCACTTTTTAGTTAGCTAATCAATTACACTACATTAAGAGAATATTGAAATTCTCTCAAAGCAGAAATATTTCTACTTTGGTTGCAATTATACAAACCGATTCTTTAATTCTTTAGCTGAATTATGCATGTTCTTATTTACATGTTTAAAACACTAGTCAAAATGTTTTACAGTCAGGAATTATATATATAAAGTAGTTCTCAAATTCAGTGGGTTATCTGACTTGCTTATGGTTGACTGAAAATAAGCAGAGTAGTTCCATGTTAACAAAACCTGCAGAACGCCTAGCTATAGCAAAGTGGCAAAATACAGTACAGAGCGGGGACTGTGTCACTCAGACAACCCCTTTCATGTGAAGTCATTACACTCCCTTATAAAATTCTAAAATGGCATTAGATAAAAATACAAGTATGTACAACAGATGAAAAAAATGCAACATGCATGTAACTGCTTTAGTGAGGTGCTGCTCACGCTATGTCAAAGCTCGCATCTACCACACTGTTGACATTTTTTTCAGTTGCCACCACAGAATTCCCCTTTCCTGTGTGCTGTATGATCGCAGAATCCCACAGGATGAGATGAAGAACACAGCGCAGCCATCGCAGCTTGCTTCACATCCTTTCGAAGCTTGCTCCCAGTCACGGGGCTTCCTTCTTGGCGGTTCTTCAGGAGGGCCCCCTGCAGTCCCCATGGGGCCGCTACATGTTATAGGCCACGTAGATAGGGTCTAACTGGTCCGCCAGGAAGCTGTCGCGGAGATGCATCCTCTGCTTCTCCCCTCTGGAGTTGATTGGGATGACCCCTGGGTCCACCACAACCACGACGCCCACAATGAGGTAATGCTCTTCCAGGACCACGTTGGTCACCAACGGGACCAGATCCAGGGCTTCCTGCTCGGAGCCGCACAGTTCCACAACCACCACAAGCAAGTTGGTCCATGTGAACACGGCGCTGAAATGGCAAGGACGTTCCATTAACATGCTGTTACGCTTACTGGTCATCCTCTACAGCATCTGCCCAAGACTCAGGCCCATTTCCCTGAGAACTGCCCTCTCTCCGGTATCCCAACCAGAAGGGCAGTGGTTGTATCTGTGATATATGACACCTTGCCCCATGATCACAGCTGACTAGCTGAGCCATCCGACATCTCCTGGGAGTCTGGAAGTGGCATTGGTCACCTGAACTGAGAACATGTGATCCGAATGTTCTGGGGTCTGTGCAGAGAAGCACAGAGAATGACTCTTCAGGGAGAAAGAATAACGGGAACACCCAGGTAGCTACAACAGTAAGAGGCCACAGCAGTTCCTGAAGGTCTTCCCGTTTCCCATTCCTTGTTCCTACCCTTCCTGAGACTCAGAGTTAGTCCTTTTGGAAACTCTGAGATGGCCAGGTGTTCTCCCCATGAATTCTTTCACTTAAGCGTTTTTTTTTTTTTTTTTGACTCAGGGTTTCATTCTGTCATCCAGGTTGGAGTGCAGTGGCACCATCACGGCTCACCACAGCCTTGACCTCCTGGGCTCAGGCAATCCTTCTGCCTTAGCCCCCTGAGTAGCTGGGACTACAGGTGGGTACCACCATACCTGGCTAATTTTTTTTTTTTTTTTGAGTTGGAGTCTCACTCAATCGCCCAGAGTGGAGTGCAGTGGCCGCTCCTGGCCACCGCAGCCTCGACCTGCTGGGCCCTGGCGATCCTTCCGCCTCAGTCTTCCAAGTGGTCAGAATTACAGGTGTGCGCTACCACGCCCGGCTGATTTTTTTTGATTGATTGTAGAGATGAGGTCTTGTTGCCCAGGCAGGTCTCAAACCCGTGGGCTCAGGCAATTCACTCACCTCAGCCTCCCAAAGGCACGGGATTACAGGCTGAGCCACTGAGCCCGGCACCTGGATAATTTTTTGTAGAGACCAAGTCTTGCTATGTTGCCTAAGCTGGTCTCAAACTTCTAGGCTCAAGCAGTCCCCCTGCCTTGGCCTCCCAAAGTGCTGGGATTACAGGCATGAGCCCCTAAGCCCAGCCCCTCACTTAAGCTTTTTAGAACAGAGTTTGCTACTTTCAATGTAAGAGCTTTGAGTAAGATAATATTTTGGTTTTGTATTTTTAGACTAGTCAAGTACAGTAGTAAGACAAGTGAACAAGGAGTTGGATCTATAACTGATTGTGAACAATCAGCTGCGATAACTCAGTACCTGCCAACCAGCCTAAGGCAATATGCTTAAATTTCACAGGAAGAGTCCATCTGATTTCATATGAGCCAGTAGTGTCACACAAGTGTCTCCTATTGTGTAAAAGGGCCATAAGGTAGAAAGTAGCTTTCCATTGAGTGGGGTTACAGGATTAGAAGGTATGACCTTACGTGTGAAATGCAGGGCTAAACTGCTTTATACACAGATTCAGCCTGGGCAGCACAGCAAGATCTCATCTCTACAAAAAATAAAATTATTTTGATTTTTATCCCAGTTACTTAGGAAGCTAAGGAAGGAGCATTGCTTGAGCCCAGGAGTTTGAGGCTGCAACCATTAAAAAAATAATATACACAATATCTGGTTCCATTAAAAGTTGAATATCTCCAGGTGTGGTGGCTCAAGTCTGTAATCACAGGACTTTGGGAGGCTGAGGTGAGAGGACTGCCTGAGCCTAGGGGTTTGAGACCAGCCTGGGCAACTTGGTGAGACCTCATCTCTACAATAAATTAAAAAATAAGCTGGGCACAAAATAAGCTGGTAGCATGTGCCTGTAGGTCCAGCTACTTGGAAGTCTCAGCCAGAAGGACTGCCTGAACCCACCTGGTCGAGACTGAAGTGGCCATGAGCCTGCCACTGCACTCTAGCCTGGGCAACAGAGTGAGACTCTGACTCGGAAAAAACAAAGTTGAATATCTAGAATTAGAGGGCAACCATGGTGCCCAGCTTCTCTGCATGCTTTCCAGATGCTTCTTTGTCTAACGATGCTCTTGCTTAGGTTAGTCTTGTTTGGGTTTGAGGAGAGACCCTGACCAAGGCGAGGACCCTCAGACAAAGGAGTATCTGGAGAGCATAAGCAATCATCAAATAACTGGCTATTTAGCATGGGGAAAAAAGTGAGGAAGGACACGGTGATTTAAATATGTAGACAAGAAACAGGATGCAATCTGCAGAGTAAGAGCCTAGAATGAAAACCAGGACCTTTAAGTCGATATGAGGCTGAATGATCCTTTATCAGGGATAATGTAGGGGAATTACTACAAAAAGAGGGAAATTGGAAGAGATAATAATGCTCCTTTTCACCTGCTTATCACCAAGCAGTTTCCCAAGCATTCTGTGTGGATTCTCCCAACAATCAGGAAGCAAAAAGAGTGTTTTACAGAGGTGGAGAGAGCATGGGAGAGCTCAGCCTTCAAGTTGGGTCTTCTGACTTAAGTTACAGTTCTTCCCACCACACTACAGTGACTTCCCAGAGCCAGATCACCATTAGAACCTTCCAATTAGGAGTCCCTCATTAAAACAGAACTCAGCTCACGAGTCTTCCAGTGTCCCTGTGGCCTCTCCTAGCTCCATAGACAGGCAGGCCTTGCTAGCCACAGCAGATTGCACACCAGGACAAAAACTGGCCTATTTCCTGACTCCCCAAGGAGTTCTATATCTATAGGGGGTCCTGGGAGATGAGTACTCAGCAGACCCATGTAAATCGCTACTAAGGCCAAGGTGGGAAGCACAGTCTGTTGGGGTCCTCACCACTCAGCAATGCTTCTGTGGATCCTAGCCACTGAGGTCTCAATGTCAATCGGGTGGTATCGCAGCCCTCTCAGCTCCAGCGTTTCATCCAGAGCTCCCACCACGTACAATGCGTCGTGACGCTCTGGCAGAAGGAAAAAGACAGAGATGTGGACACAGGGTTCAGACTATCACCTGGCTCCCACCCTGCCCAGCTGTGTGACCTTGGGCAAATTCCTCAATGCTCTGAGTCCTGCCACCCTCTGTGAGAATGGGTCACATCAACTGCTGCTGTGAAGATGAGTGAGGTAACCCGGGTGAGAGTGGGAATGTGGGGTGTGGCACACTGTAAAGGCCTAAAAAATTGTGTGCTAGAAACTGCGTTAAGTGCTGGAGAGACAAATTGGACCAAACATGACTCCTGCTCTGAAGAGTTAAGGGTCAGAGAAAAAGACACACAGAGGCATTCTGCAGTCATGCAGTGAGCCTGGCGACAGGGGTGGGCATGGCGGGGATGGGGTGGGGGTAGTTCTAGCTCAAGCGTTCAGGGAAGACTCTGGATAAGCTGAGCTTTCCAGGATAAACAGGACGCAGCCAGATGAGGCTGGGGGCAGGGAGGAAGGAGAAGAGATGAACATGTGTCACTGTTTCTGGAAAGCTCCACAGAATCCAGATAAAAGGCGTAGGGTTACAGAACAGGGAGACTAGTCCTGCCCGACAGGCTTGTCATGCAGTTAGGATTTGGAAGGGAGATGATTTTACACTAATTTCTGGAAAGGGCAGATTTCTAAAAAATTCAGCAAAGCGATTGAAGTTGCTGGAACTTCTTGAGAAGGCTAAGGAGGTCCAGAAGAGGGTCCTGTCACCCAGATGAGCTCAGACTGATAGGAACAAAACAACAGCAGAAACACAGCAGTAAGCAACTAATGAGCGCTTTCTCTGTGCCAGACACTGTTCCAGGCATCTAAATGCATCACATCATTTAATCATTTCCATGAGGTGAGAACAGTCATGGCCATGTTCCAGGCAGAAAACAGGCTGAGTGATTGCCCGTGGTCACAGAGCAAATGGCAGAGCTGGGCGGTGAAGCCAGGGTACCAGCTGGGGATGCCACCCTCTTCTCCACCGTACTGTCCCGCCTCTCCATGAAATACAGCAGCCACGATGCTGGAGCTACAGATGCTAGGAGCTAGGGAGAAACAGCATGTCACCGTGGGCCCCGGAGCTCGGGGTAGCTGGCATCAGTTCGTCAAGTGCATGACACAGTGAGTATTGGGTCCTTGAAAAAAATGGCTGCCATGCCAGTGAGGAAGAGAAGAAAGGGGGCAGCGGAGAAGCTCGTGACAGCCTCCTGGCACAGGGTGGTGGGAGGGAACCCTTACGCAGGAGGCTGCCCGAAAGCAGGCTGTGTCCAGGGCAAGACACCGAGGGGCTGGAGCATGTAGGCAAGATGGCGCCTCAGAAGTGGTGTCCCCATGCGCAGGGACTAGGTTTAGGCCTGCTCCTCCTGCGGCCTACGTGGTATGCAGGGGTGGAAGAGTTAAAGGACACAGTGCTTGTCCCGGAGCTTGTTCAGGGTTGGAATCAGCCCCCAGGGGGCAGGGAGCCCGTGCTCTGCCCGAGGTGTTGACCGTGACCAGGCACGTGTCTGCCTGTCCGGCCCAGCGCTGGGTGCTCACGTGGTGGCCCTGTGTGCAGCTCCCAGACACTCTCCATGGGGCACAGTGGTACTTGAGATGAAGACTGATTCACTTATGGGCTCAAGAGATGTGGAAGGGAGGACTAAACACACACGGCAGGACACAGGGGAGGAGCGGCCGGGAAGTACCTCCAGTGGCTGCCGTGAGCTCCGTCCGGCGCACAAAGCCAAGGTATCCTGTCCGAGCCCAGAGTGTCTGAGCGGCATCCCCGAAGCTGAGGCGAGTGTTGAAATGATCCGCTTGAAGGGTCTCACTGTCATAGATGGTGTAGTAGCCACTGGCTGTATGGGGGCTGTTCACCCAAATCTACAAGGAAAGGGTACCAGGAACACACGACTGTAACAACTCAATTGTCTTGTGACAGATTACTGTGATTTTTCAAATCTCATTTTCTTTTACAAGCTTATTTATTTATTATTAATTTTTTGTAGAAACAGGATCTCACTATGTTGCCCAGGTTGTTCTCAAACTTCTGGGCTCAAGTCATTCTCCTGCCTCAGCCTCCCAAAGTGCTGGGATTGCAGGTGTGTCACCACTCAGACTTAAATCTCATTTTCACATGAACAACAACACAACTGCATCAATTTCCTAAGTGTTGACAATGTGCTAACAGTGATGTAAGTTCATGGCATGCCTAACCCCCGTGGATCCTGACATGGGTGACATGACAGTAGGATCCACACTACTACTGCTCCTGTTTTACAGATGGGAAAACAAGCAGAAATGAGGAGACTCACATCCAAGCCTGTGCGGTTCCAGAGGCCGTGCTCTTAACCACCAGGCTTTGCTGCTTCCCTGGCTCACTCCTCAGTCTCTTCCAGAAGCCCAGAAGGACCTCAAGGGATCACCTCTGCACTTCTAGTGTGACTATGGTGGGAAGCCCTCAGGGAAGCATCACGGACTGTTTGACTTTACAATGTAAATAGAGCAATTAACACAATGATAATAATAAAGGACTGCATGACTGAGAACTCTGTGCGACAGACACAATTCCATGTGCATGGCAGATGCAGGGATCGACTTCGGAGGTGAGGTAGGTGCTGTTGTTATTTATGGGGGAGGAGACTGAGGCCCAGAGAGGTGCAGTAACTTGCCCAGTGTCGAGAAGCTGGCAGGTAAGTGGCAGAGCCCAGGCTCTCTGCCTCCGCACTCACAGTCCCCCTCCCATGAAGGTGCGGGATGAGACATCAGCACCCATCAAACATTTGGGGGCGATAAATTAAGTCTTTTGGGATATTTTGCTAACGCAAAAACAGATGCACTCTGGAGTACAAGAAAACATGTGGGACACCATAAACATTATGAAGATGTATGCCTTTCAATTCCACACCTTCCTAGGTGGGAGCAGGCAGGATGTGCTGAAATTGCTGAGGCAGCACAGGCTTCAGTCAAGGCGTCCCTTTAACAAGGGGAAGGTCAGTGGGTCAACCTGGGACCTTTTCTAATGAGCGTGGCTCCATCTTCCCTGGACGCCCCTCCTGTCCTTTGCAGCCTTGTGCCTTAGAGAAAAGAGAACTATTCACACGGGGAAAAGCTGCAGCCACAGTTCCAGTGGTTTCTAAAATGTGTACCTCGATTTTTGCTGCTGCCTTTTCAGAGTAAAAAATGAAAATGACACAAACCTCTCCAAGGTGAGAGTCGCCCACAGGCCCTTTGGTCTCAGGATTCACAATCACCACTTTGACTCCAGGCAAAATCTAAGAATTAGAGGGAAAACACAAAGATCAGGTCCAAGGAAATGTAGCGATGTGGGAGTGGGACAAAGGATAGGAGCCAGTGGCAATGGCCTCACAGCAGTCGCCTGCTTTGCTCTCACTGACTCTTCCTCGGCTCAGTGAAGACCAGAGATTCACCTCGAAAATAAAATAGGGAGCCAGTCGACCCTCTCCTCAAAGGGATGAGAGACTGCAGACTGGGACTGCGCCGGCGGGATCTGCAGAGTACCCTAGCCATGTGCTGCCCCCTTCTCATCATCATCATCCACCTTGGTCTCTGGGATGACAGCAGCAAAACTCCTTAAACAGAACGGGCCGCAGGCAGGGACAGCCCAAGAGACTCTACTCCAGGTTGCGGCGGTGCTAGAGCTGGGGAATGAGGAGAGGAAGGGAGGATGGCGGCTTGGCAGAGGACGGAGACACAGCCAGGTCCAAGGATTGTCCTCAGACAGAACCAGACGCGGTCCAAGGGAACAGCCCAGTCATTCTAACACAAGGAAGGGACTCTCTGCTTACCCATATTCTGCCCCTTAATCCTCCCTTGTTATCTTGGGTTTCTAAAGCATGAGATTACCTGGGAAGCCTTACAATAATCATCTAGGGGCAAACATCTAAACTTCAAGGAAGGAAGAGACAAGACCGCTCCCCTGGTTTGGGCCAGGCCTGGGGCTAAGCTCCTGCGTGAGCCTGCTGCTAACCGAGGACAGGGAGGATCTGACAGGACAGGAATAAAGTCGACCGACCAAACCCCACCGCGAAGAGTACAAACACAAGAGGAAGCCTAGAGCAGGCTCGCTGTGGGCTTGGTGCACCACAGGGCAGGTTTAGCAGGCTCCTTTTCGTTCCCTTCCCAACCTTCTCTGCCTTTCAGGATTACCAGAAAGGATTCTGAGCCATCATCACAATCTTGTCAGAGGGATGAGAAAGTGCCCTCTCTTAACAGCACATGTGAGTGTCCAATCCTTCTTAGTAGACTAGTCATAACAAAGTCTCTCTCTCTCTCTATTTTTTTGGAGTTGGAGTCTCACTCTGTTGCCCAGGCTAGTGTACAGTAGCACACTTGGCCACCCCAGCGTCGACTTGCTGGGCTCAGGCAATTCTTCCACCCCAGCCTTTCAAGTAGCCGGAACTATAGGCATGCACTGCCATGCCCGGCTAATTTTTGATTTATTGTACAGATGAGGTTGTGCCAAGTTGCCCGGGCTGGTCTCGAGCCCAGGCAATCCACTCGCCTCAGCCTTCCAAAGGGCTGGGATTACAGGCTGAGCCACCAAGACTGGCTTCTTTTGACATTTTAAAGCCCTATTCTAATCTAAGAATGCTTACCCCTATAGATGTCAATTCTCTTAAATATCTTTTTTGTTTATTTATTTATTGAGTTGGAATCTCACTCTATCACCCAGGCTGGAGTGCAGTGGCACTCTCATGGTCACTGCAGCCTCGACCTGCTGGACTCAGGCGATCTTCGCCTCAGCCTTCCAAGTAGCTGGAAGCACAGGCATGCGCCATAATGCCCAGCTAATTTTTTTTTTTTTTTTATTTATTGTAGAGACGAGGTCTTGCCATGTTGCCCAGGCTGGTCTCAAACCCCTGGGCTCTGGCAATCCTCTCACCTCTGCCCTCCAAAGTGCTGGGATTACAGGCATAAGCCACCATGCCCAGCTCAAATATCTTTTAAAAAAAATTTTATTTCTTCTTCACCTCCTCCTCCCCTTGAATATCTTTCATTTCATCCCTATTTTTATTTCTTTCAACTTTGTTTTTAATCAGATGCTCAGTTTGGGATATTGTTATTTATATATTTATAGAGATGAGGTCTCGCTGTATTGCCCAGGCTGGTGTCAACCTCCTGGGCTCAAGTAACTCTCCCACCTCGGCCTCCCAAAGTGCTGAGATTAAAGGCGTGAGCCACGGTGTCCGGCCATCTCTTTTAACTTTAAATGCATGTATTTCTTCCCTGATCTTGAACCACACTTCCCTTTCTGCCACTCCTAGTTTCTCCCTGTGATGTTTATAAGACAGAATCGGCTTTAAGTGTCACTCATCTATCCTCCTGGCATATAATGATTATTGCATCCTGCTGGTTTGTCAGTAAGAATAACATGTCAGTTAGAGTTTTGAAGATCTATGAAAATTCAAATCTATCTTCCTCCTACCTCTGAACCCATATGAATCTGCAAGTAGTAGCTGATCTGAAATTGCTGAAGCAGCTCCAGGTTTCAATCAAGGCTTGATTTGGACACTGACCCATTACATGGCTTCAGGTTTCTTTCCCCGAGGCCCTTCTCCACAGCCCACCTTCCCTATGGTTGACAGAAGACATTACCTTTCCAGACTCTGAGAGGAGCAAACTCTGGGGAGCACCCCGTTCCACAAGACGAACCCTGTGGAAGAACAACAGTTACCTCAGTCAGACCTTCTACCATGACACCATCTTGCCGCCACTGAGCTCTCCTCCTGAGACCTCTCATCTGTCTCTCATTCTCACACTAGAGCAGGCATTCTCACACTCAGCACTACTGATATTTCGGTTCAGATAATTTTGTTGAAAGGGGCTATCGCACGCATTGGAGGGTATTCGGCAGCATCTGTGGCCTCTACCCACTAGATGTCAGTAGCAAGTCCTGTGGTAACCCAAAATGTGTCCAGTCCTCTGGGGAGCAAAATCTCCCCAGGTTCTAAACACTGCACGAGAGAGGTGTTCTACTTTGCAGGCAGGGTCAGTGCCCTGGGACACTCCAGGGAATACATTCAAGTGCCGGGGCTTGGGAGGTGCCTCAGAGCATCAGGCCAGTACTCACTGTGGGACACAGTTCAAATTTCTTTCTAAGCTGAGGAGGAGGAGGCAGGCTTTACCCATGGGGTTCAGATACAGTGTTGTTTCAAAAACCCTATTCTGCCTCATTTATCTTGTCTGTCCCATCTTTTATATTTCAACTCTCAGAAAAAAGGGACTATGCATTCTAGTTTAATTTATGTCACTAATTACTTTTATATAAGCAGGAACTAAGTATTATATTTTAATAGTCAAGAACACTGCAACAACTGTGAAAATTAATTACATTTCTTACAAATGTAAATCTTATCATACATTAATGATAAAAACAAATTCCCTCCCTTTCCCAATATCCTTCCTGAAAGACACAAACAGGGATGAGACAAAATGCTGGCTTTGAGATTCAGGTCTTTCTATGCTTAGGACGCTACCAGGGAACGAACATAGTAAATCCACTGTACCTGTCATGTCTCAGTGATTTCAGATCTACATACACAGTAGTCGGATCAGGCCCTGAGGTTCCCTAAAGAAAAAGAAGTCAATGCATTGTTTATTTAAAATTTAAATAAGCTACATTTCCATATTTCACGTCAAGAAATAGATCATTTAGCCATGTACATGAAAAATGCAAACTCTGTTTTGAAAGCTCACTCTCTTCAGTCGGGCACAATGGCTCACGCCTGTAATCCCAGCACTTTGGAAAGCAGAGGTGAGAGGATTACCTGAGCTCAGGGATTTGAGATCAGTCTGAGCAACATGGTGAGACCTCATTTTTACAATAAATCAAAAAATCAGCCGGGTGTGGGGGCACATGCTCATGGTTCCAGCTATTTGGAAGGCTGAGGCGAAAGGATCACCTGAGCCCAGCAGGTCAAGGCTGCGGTGGCCACGAGTGAGCGTGCCACTGCACTCCAGCCTGGGCGACAGAGTGAGACTCCAATTCAAAAAATAAAAGAAGGCTCACTCTCTTCAGCTAGGTGAGGGAGAGGTGGAGTCAACAAGCGGAGGAGTCTCCTGGCCTGGCATTGCCTGGTGGTCCTCTCCTTTCCTCCTGGGCCAGTAGGCCCTCTGCTCTCGCTCTGTCACAGGGACCATGTCAGCACTGAAGCATGACCAAGCTGAGGGGGCTTTTCAAAACCAGCACTGGCCCCAGAGGGTAGCACGGGGCCCATGAGGGGGGTTCCATGGCTAAAGCATCATGACACTTCCGGAGAGTTACCTGACCACAAGGACCCGAAAGTGTCCACCCATGTGTGCTACTTTCTTTCACTCTCATCAGTACCTTTATTTGCCTTACTAGCCGCTAAGCTACACAAAACTAGACTCAGCTCTAGCCTCCTTTATGGCAAAGTTGCCATCTGGCTGGAGAAGAGAATATAGGCTTATCTGTGCTTAATTTTCCAAAAAAAAAAAAAAGGGGAAAAAAGGTAAAATATCGAGGTGACAAAAAAACAGAAGGTCAGAGATACAAATAAAATCCAAACAGGTCTCAGAACCTTCATGACTCATTCTCATGGAGCATACCGAGAGTAATCACCGACTGCTACCAAGAATAAGCACTAGCTGGGCTCGGTGGCTCACCCTGTATCCCGCGCCTTTGGGAGGCTGAGGTGAGTGGATTGCCTGACCCGCGGGTTCAAGACCCGCCTGGGCAGCGAGACCTCATCTCTACAATAAACAAAAAAATCAGCCGGGCGTGGTAGCGCATGCCTGTAATTCTGGCTACTTGGAAGGCTGAGGCGGAAGGATCGCCAGAGCCCAGCAGGTCGAGGCTGCGGTGGCCGGGAGCGTCCACTGCACTCCAGTCTGGGTGAGAGAGTGAGACTCCAACTCAAAAAAAAAAAAAAAGATAAATCAGGATGGGCTCAGTGGCTGACACCTATAATCCCAACACTTTGGGAGGCCAAGGTGAGAGGATTGCCTAAGCCCAGGGGTTTGAGACCAGCCTGGGTAACTTGGCAAGACCGCGTCTCTACAAAACGAAAAATTAGCCAGGCATGGTAACACACGCCTGTAGTTTTGGCTACTTGGAAGGCTGAGATGGAAGGATCGCTGGAGCCCAGCACGTCAACGCTGGGGTGGCTGTGAGCATGCCACCGCACTCCAGACTGGGTAACAGAGGGGGACTCTGACTCAAAAAATGAATAAATAAGAAATAATTTAAAGGATAGTGGTGATGATTGCACACTATTGTGAATATAGTTGGGTAGAAAAAATGAATCAGGTTCTACTATGTTCTCACAACACACTTCCGACACCACTGTGTGGAGTTTCCCCCCCACACACACACATCAAGCAGGAAATTACATCTACAGTGGACACCAGCTGAGTGTCCTCCAAGTCAATTCTGACACCATCTACTTGGAGATAGTTTGACGGCTCAGTTCCCAAGAGTGCCCCCAACTTCCCATGCCAATCACAAGCTCTAGTTGTTTCACCCATGCTTCTGACTGACTGGCTATGTATTGGGATTTCCATGACCTACTCCTTGGGTTTCATTCATTTGCTAGAGCAGCTC
>NW_007260398.1:1149695-1156099 GCF_000164805.1 Carlito syrichta | reverse complement strand
AGCCCAGCAGGTCGAGGCTGCGGTGGCCGAGAGTGGCCACTGCACTTCAGTCTGGGCGACGGAGTGAAACTCCAACTCAAAAAAGAAAAAAAAAAGAATAAGCACTGACTGCTGACTGCCCACACTCCCCAGGTGCTTGGACCAAGCCACCCAACTACTCAGCAGAAACAATCCGGGAAGCAGTGTGCAAGGCCCTTTACTTCACTCATGAGCAGAGTCAGATGCAGAGAAATCAAGAGAAAAAGCCCCAAGTCACTGGATGTAGTGGCTCTTGCATGTAATCCCAGCACTTTGGGAGGCCAAGGTGAGAGGACTGCCTGAGCCCAGGAGTTCAAGATTACCCTGGGCAACTTGGCAAGATCTGATCTCTACAATAACAAAAGTTAGCCAAGCATGTTTGTGCCTGTAGTTCCAGCTACTTGGAAGGCTGAAGAGGAAGGATAGTTTGAGCCCACAGACTGAGACTTTGGCTGTGAGCATGCTACTGCACTCCAGCCTGGACGACAGAGAGAGACTCTGACTCAAACCCCCCTCTCCCCCAAAAAAACCCCAAGTCCTACAGCAAAGAAGTGGAGCTGGGCTCAAGCCCAGGCATCTGGCTTGGATACCCATGCTCAAAGCATGCCACATCCCTTTCCCATGTGTGATTTCATGACAGTTACCTGTAAACATATTGCTACATTGACTCTTGATCCAAAAGTGGTGCTGACAGCCCGCGGGGACAGTCCAATGTCTTTGAAGAGCTTGGAGAAGGACTGCTGGAGTGCAACACGGGGCCGTTCCTCTGCCACCACCACGCAGGTTCGGACGCAGGAGAGGTTGATCCCTCTGGTCTGTAAGACATCCGTGCACAGGAGATATGTCAGTAAGCCCTGAAGAGGCAGGCTTTTGCTCTAGCTACTTGCTCAGTAAGACAAGGAATGTGTCTTCTCACCTCCAACACAGAGAAAAGCAGCTTTCAGAAAAGAAGAAAATGCCAAGGCATTCCATTAAAATCATGACCCTGCTGTAAATTTGCTCATTCTATACTTCTTTCCTCTTTCATCTAAAAACCTTAGGTTCAGCCACGTGTGGAGGCTCATACCTACAATTCCAGCACGTTGGCATATAGAAGCAAGAGGATTGCCTGAGCCCAGGGGTTTGAGACCAGCCTGGGCAATATGGTGAGACCTCATCTCTACAATAAATCGAACAAAAAAGTAGCTGGGCATGGTGGTGCACACTGGTGGCTCCAGTTACTTGGAAGGTTGAGACAGAAGGATTGTCTGAGCCCAGTAGGTCAAGGCTGCAGTGGCAGTGATTATGCTACTACACTTCAGCCTGGGTGACAGAGTGAGACTTCGACTCCAAAAATAAATAAATTAGCCAGGTTCGGTGGCTCAGCCTGTAATCCCACGCCTTGGGAGGCTGAGGTGAGTAGACTGCCTGAGCCCGTGGGTTCGAGACCCGCCTGGGCAACTTGGTGAGACCTCATCTCTACAATAAATCAAAAAATTAGCTGGGTGTGGTAGCGCGCGCCTGTAGTTCCAGCTACTTGGAAGGCTGAGGCGGAAGGATCGCCGGAGCCTAGCAGGTCGAGGCTGCAATGGCTGGGACCGGCCACTGCACTCCAGTCTGGGTGACAGAGTAAGACTCCAACTCAAAACAAACAAACAAATAAATAAATAAATAAATAAATTAAATAAATTAAAAACCTTAGGCCCTTCAACAGTACATTTTTATCTTTCCTCATTTCTGTATCTTAGTCTCCCTATTTGATGGAACTAAGAGAAAAACGAATCTAGAACCCTGAGGAGCTATTCTCTTTTATCTGTTTTGTTTTGTTTTGATTTTGAGTCAGAGACTTACTCTGTTGCCCAGGCTGGAGTGCAGTGTGACATGCTCATGGCCACCATAGCATCGACCTGCTGGGCTCAAGATGATCCTTCTACCTCAGTCTTCCATGTAGCTGGAACTACAGGTGTGTGCTACCACACCTGGCTTATTTTTATTTTTATTTATGTATTTTGGTGGTTTTTTTTGAGTTGGAGTCTCACTCTGTTGCCCAGACTGGAGTGCAGTGGCTGTTCCCGGCCACTGCAGCCTCGACCTGCTGGGCTCCGGCGATCCTTCCACCTCAGCCTTCCAAGTAGCTGGAACTACAGGCACACGCTACCATGCCCGGCTAGTTTTTTTGATTTATTGTAGAGATAAGGTCTCGCCAAGTTGCCCAGGCGGGTCTTGAACCCGCAGGCCCAGGCAATTTACTCACCTCAGCCTCCCAAGGTGCAGGATTACAGGCTGAGCCACCGAGCCCGGCTTTATTTTTATTTTTATTGTAGAGTTGAGGTCTCACCAAGTTGCCTAGGCTAGTCTCAAACCCCTTAGCTCAGCCAATTCTCTCCCTTCAGCTTCCCAAAGTGCTGGGATTATAGGCTTGAGCCATTGCGCCTGGCTTCATTTTTTTTTTGAGTCAGAGTTTCACTCTGTCTCCCAGGCTGGAGTACAGTGGCATGCTCACAGTCACTGCAGCCTTCACCTGCCAGGCTCAGGTGATGCTTCCGTCTCAACCTTCCAAGTAGCTGGAACTACAGGTACATGCCACCATGCCCAGCTAATTTATTTATTTATTTATTGTAGAGACGAGGTCTCATCAAGTTGCCCAGGCTGGTCTCAAACCTCTGGGCTCAGGCAATCCACTTGCCTCGGCCTCCCAAAGTGCTGGGATTACAGGTTTGAGCCACTGTGACCGGCCTCCTTTTTTTTCATTCTTAAGGGCATATTTTTCTATCAAAAAACATTCAGTATTTTCCAACTTTCTTGTATTTGCTTATCAGACATATGCTCACTTGATATGCACACAAATGGGCCACCCTTATCTTTGGGGCAGTCTCTAATTCCTAATATTCTGAGGTTTTAAATTCTGTTGGGAAAAACACTACTGAGGTCAGAATTCTGTTTTATCTTTACATAAAGTCATTTCCAGCTGGCCTGTCAATTCTGTTTGTCCTTCTTCACAACTCAAAATCCAGCTCAACGCTGGGAGTGCCGTACATTAGGAAGACGGAAGAGAGAAACTTCCTGAGGCTTACCAAACACTCATTTTAATGAACTGGCTGGAAGAAGGCTGGCAAACCCTCTCCCGGTCTTGCCACACCCTGGCCCATTTCTTCAAACCCACTAGGGACCAGCACCTGCTGAAGCAGCTTCTTACCTTGAGCACCTCCACCTGATTGCCAAGCCCCTTAGTGCAGAGCTCCATCACCGAATAGGAGCAGAAGGTGTCCCTTATTTTGTATTGGTTGACGGTGGCGAGCCAGAGGAAAAGGTTGTTTTCTAACTCCATAGGAGGAATCAATACGGACTGGTGACCGGAATAGACACTGCAAAGAAGAAGGCAAGAATGGGCATTATTGATTCATCCTGGACACCCTGATACTTTAGAGCACCCCAATTCCACAAATATTTACTGAGCGGCACAGCAGGGGGCCTATGAGATACAAAGATCTAAGAGTCAGCCCATTTCTATGCAACTCCAAGACAGTAACTAGAAAATAAAGCAGACTGTAGGCGCGGGAACTGAGCTGTGAATAAAGAACACTGAGCACAGAATAAAGAGCAGTTCATTCACACTAGGTAGTGAGTGGAGTGCTTCCCTGAGCAGGTGACACTTGAGCTGCGATTCAAGAATGAGTAGGAATATGACAGTGGCTGGAAAAGTGGGGATGCTGGTGGGAGTGCTCCAGGCAGAGGAACAGCATATGCAAAGGCAGAGACATATGGAGTGTTTGAGGCTGTCAGAGACAGCCTTCAGGTAAAATCCTAGAGCACGGGGTGCATGGGGGCGGAGGCCAGAAGGGCTGGGGTCAAACTCTGAAAGGGCTTAGCGATCATGGGAAGGAGTTTAGACTTAACCCAGCAGAGGCAGTCACTGCAGCTTTAAGTCGGGGCAACACCAGCCACTTGGAGTAGAGATGAGAG
Organism: Carlito syrichta; assembly: GCF_000164805.1. Lineage (NCBI taxonomy): Eukaryota > Metazoa > Chordata > Mammalia > Primates > Tarsiidae > Carlito > Carlito syrichta. The sequence continues at coordinate 1,152,139 of NW_007260398.1, read as the reverse complement.
GTACAAGCCACTCAAGGTCGAGTTAGGACAGGTTGCAACAGTCTGGGTGAGAGATGATAAAGGCTTGAGCTCAAGAGTGCAGCCCCAGGATAAATAGGAAGGAACGGATGAGTCACATATTCGTCTCTAGCCACAGAACCTAAAATTCCTAAATGCAAATACAGATCAGAATATACTAGGAGCCCAGGAATCCAGTACTAAAAAATACCAGCCGGGTGTAGTGGCTTACATCTGTAATCCCAGCACTTTGGGAGGCTGAGGCAGGAGGATTGCTTGAGTCCAGGAGTTCAAGACCATCCTGAGCAACATAGTGAGAACTTGTTTCCACAAAATTGATGGATTAAAAAAATACTGGAGTTGCGGTCTTCCCTTCTGGAGATCTAAGTTTAAAAGTCTAGGGAAGTTCCATTAATTTTTTTTCTTTGAAGACCCCCAGGTGATTCTTATGCGCAGACAGGTGTGCAAACAACTGAGGCCAAAGACAATAACATCTGATCAGATGTGATACGTAAAGAGATGGAGGGATGGATGGTGGCCGGGTATAGTGGCTCACACCTGTAATCCCTCCCAGCAATTAATACTCGAGAGGCTGAGGTGGGAGGACCACTTGAGGCTAGGAGTTGGGGTACAGCCTGGGAAAATGAGATCCCAAGTTTCTAGTTTAGGCTCCTAGATAGATGCCCTTACTCTCACAAAGGTGGGGACTCAGAAGGAGGATGCTGAGCGGCAGGCATGTGTGAAGCACTCGTGATGTACACCAAGGAGATGAAAAGGCAGGTCTGAGGTAAGGCTCCCTGGGCTGATGGCGGAAGGAATTAGGATCTTTTCTCCACAGGAGCAACCTGGCCAGGGCAACATGCTACTTTCTACCCTCATGCTGTCATCCCATCCCATGACTCGCCTTCCTGCCAAGCCTGGGGGTATGTTCCGGCTGTCAAAGCATGACATATTTCACCCAAGTATCATCCTTCTATTTGGCTCTGCTTCTAAAATAAGGATTACAGGATGCAGCAGAGAGCAGGTAATAGGATCACTGCCATTTGTAGGAGGCATAACACGAACAGGAAAAAAAGGAAATACAGACAAAACCAAGCCAACATCAGACATATACCAGGAGTACCCGTTCTGGAACCACCAGCCTTTTCCTGAAATTTTACCAAATTAAGGGAACAAAGGGAAGGATGAGATGGTTATAACCCCCAAATGTACCCCACAAATTCTGTTTCTTTGGCTTTTCCATCCCTACCTGCAGAGACACCAGAGTGCAAAGCCAAGTCCACAGTAAGGGTCAAGGCAGATGGCGATCTGCCGAGAAGAGTACAACTCACACTGGAGCTTGATGGCTCTGCAAAGAGCATTGACTGCAGAGTGGGACATCTGGAAAGCAAGGAACATGGAACAGGATGGAACGTCACCCACAGGCAGAGAGACGGCTCTCACGACAGCTCTGAGAAGTTTCAACTCCCCAGACGCCTCAGAATGATGTCCAGTTTTTAGAGCTTCAAAGCTTAACCCAAGTCTAAATTAAAGTCCTATATTTCTGTTCATTAGTTAATACTGAATTTTATGACATGTGAACCTAGGATTTCACACTTACTTTAACCAGAACTCTTATTACCAGTTAGCTTCCATGCTAGGTCCAGACACTTCGTCACACAAATTCCTTCGGATAACTTATTCCGGAAGAGCCAATTCGTTTATTTAAATATAGCAGGGACCCTTGATCCTCCGCCTACTGGTCTCTGGTACAGCCACTTGGCCTCTGCATCTAAAGTCCCTGGGGCAGTGGTCATCTCTATTTTTTGCAGAGCTGGCACTTGTCCAGCATTCAGCGAGTGAGTGAACACATCCAGGCTCCTTTACCTTCACTCCTGTAAGCATGCCAGTTGTGGAGACACTGAAATCAAGATAGGCCAGCATCTCAGGAGTGGGCGGCTTATACAGCTGAGGTAACCTTTTCCTGGGCAAGTCATCTGCAGTGAAAAGAAAAAAACCTGACGTCAGGTCAACATGCTGGAACATGAAAATCATTCTCTTCAACTGGTTTTCTGTGGTCAAATTTAGCTTCTGGGATTTGCTAAAGCTTGGGCTTCTCATATGTAACTGTGTGGCTCCTGTGTGTCGCTCTTTGAGGTAGGTGAGGTTGAGGACACCACCAGACAACACAGGTAAGCAAATTGACAGCAGGTTAACGAATTTACTCACCGTTTAGTAAAGAGTAACATGATGCAGAAGGAAGCAGACTGCTGGTGTTCAAATCCCAGCTCTACCATGAGCTACGTTACTGGGACTCGTTTCACCTCTGTGCCTCTGCTTTCCCTTCTTCTAAAATGCAATACTCACCCTCATAGAAATGTTGGGACGTTAACTCACACAGACAACTTTTGTGTTTTTGAGTTGGAGTCTCACTCTGTCGCCCAGACTGGAGTGTAGTGGCCGCTCCC
>NW_007260398.1:1143429-1149675 GCF_000164805.1 Carlito syrichta | reverse complement strand
GATGAGGTCTCACCAAGTTGCCCAGGCGGGTCTCGAACCCGAGGGCTCAGGCAATCCACTCACCTCAGCCTCCCAAGGCACGGAATTACAGGCTGAGTCACTGAGCCCGGCTCATACAGACAACTTTTGAAACAAATGACTGAGTAAATGCTCAAAAAGCATTAGCTGTTGTTACCAGGCAGGGTTTAAGTGAAAGTTCATTATTCACAATTTAGTACATGCTATATTAATCATGAATGGCTTTAAAAGTTGAAAAGTTTTTCTCCACATTAACGTAGCAGATTTTTAAGGATGGTAATCTAGCTAAGGCAGGGGGATTGCTTGAGCCCATGAGTTTGAGCCTCATAGTGAGACCATGTCTCTTAAAAAAAAAAAAAAGAACGGTAATCTAAAACTGGGAATTATTTCCTCTTGCTCCTTTATGACCGCTCTCCCTCTTCTGCCCAAATTTGCTATACCACTATGTCAAAACCAAGGATGTCTCTGGCCCCAGCCAAGCCTCTTCAATGGCTCCTTTGTTTTCTGGATCATGAAACAATTCTGAGTTTTAAATCTCCATGTCAGGCTGGGTGCAGTGGCTTGGGCCTATAATGTCAGCACTTTGGGAGAGTGCGGCGAGAGGATTGCCTGAGCCCACGGGTTCCAGACCAGACTAGGCAACTTAGCGAGCCCTCATCTCTACAACAAATCAATAAAAATTAGCTGGGCATGATGGCACATGCCTATAGTTCCAGTTACTTGGAAGGCTGAGGAGAAAGCATCGACTGAATCCAACAGGTTGAGGCTGCGGTGGCCATGAGCGTGCCACTGCACTCCAGCCTGGGCGACAGAGTGAGATTCTGACTCAGAAAAACAAAACACAAAAACAAAAAAAACTCCATGTCATTGAGCACCCATTTCTGGTCAAATCAAAGACCTTCTCTATCACCTTTGACCTCTCTTTGTGTAGAGTATGGCCACTCTTATGACCATGCATGTGCTTGAATAAATCTTTCTGTTGTTGGTGTCACAGGTCACATTTCAGGGCATACTGAAGTGGGACTGAGCCGTGAACCACCCTTGATCTATTGGCATCGTTAACACCAACACAACCCACTTATGTTATATATTACACATGACTGTGCTTCTGTCCTTAAGTAACAAATACAAAAAACCTAGTTGAGTATCTGGCACACAGTAACCACAAACACATATCATCCCTGCATTTAGACCCATAAAAATGTTGGTGAGGTGGACACTCTATGGTACTCAGTGAAAAAGGGGTAGGGAAAAATTATTGGTCAAAAAGCTGGAAGGGGAGCCAAACTGGCTAGATTGGAATTGCAGTTCTGCTGCTTACTTAAGTTCTGCTGCTTACTTAACTTCCTTGTGCCTCAGTTTTCTAATCTGCAAAATGAGGATAGAAACAGCAACTAATAGGGTTGTTGTACGGATAAAATCTGGTAACACATTAAGTGACTGAGACATCAGAAGGTCTCAGAGGTAGACGTTATCGTTATGGTTCCATGCTAGGTATTTTTTTTTTTTCGAGTTGGAGTCTCACTCTGTCGCCCAGACTGGAGTGCAGTGGCCATTCCCGGCCACCGCAGCCTCGACCTGCTGGGCTCCGGCGATCCTTCCGCCTCAGCCTTCCAAGCAGCCGGAACTACAGGCGCGTGCTACCACGCCTGGCTAATTTTTGATTTATTGTAAAGATGAGGTCTTGCCAAGTTCCCCAGGCGGGTCTTGAACCCGCGGGCTCAGGCAATCCACTCACCTCGGCTTCCCAAAGTGCTGGGGTTACAGGCTGAGCCACTGAGCCCGGCCCATGCTGGGTGTTTTATAGTCATCATGTAATCCTTCCAAGCCTCGTTTCACAGCCAGTTCTGCCTAGTTAGTAAGACTTCTCAGAGAGTAGCAGGTTTATCAGTATTTCAACTCCCCCTGCCTGACTCCAAGACCCACACTCCTCCCCACACCACAGGTGCTCCAGGCTCGAGCCTTGCCCCCTTCTTTAAGGTGAATACAGCTGAAATTCACACACTTCATGGTTTTCAAAGTACAGCATTTTTGTATTAAATGGCATTTTCTCTGGTCAATAAATATGTATGTCAGGTAGGGGTAGGCAGTATCTTAGGAAGGGGTCATCTCAGTCAAGGTCACGTGGGCACTAAGTAATGAAGCGTGAACTAGAACCCATGGCTTCTGGCTACTAGTCTGATGTTTCAACATCACATCTAGAACTGAAGGATCACACTGTCTCAATATTTTATTTGGCCCTACATGTACATGATCCCATCTGGCAAAAACACCTAACCACCTGTTACTGATGCCAAGAGTAACAGCAAGCCGCTTTCTGTCTAAAGCCCTTTAGCTCTGGCTTCTTGCACCTGGCTGTCACAGCATCCAGTCCTGTGGTAGCATAGGCTGGCTGGTGCTGGGTTTGTCTGTGCAGGTGGAACGCGCTGTGATATAAAAGTGGGATAAGCTGTCTGGCCTAAGGACCTCTCAGCGGTGAGGTCCTCACATGAGGAAATCTCAGGTGCCGCATGTTCTCGCTCTCTCTGCAGCACGGGAGAAAGCTCCCTTTCACCTGTATCAATGATAGTTGGCCAGGTTTTCACATCCACTGCTGCTGCAGCCTCTCGGGATTTTAGTAGCCTCATTAGGGTCTGGGTGGTGAGAATACAGGCTGCTTTGCTGACCTAGAAAACAAACGGACAGCAATAAGATTAGCCCCAACATAGTGTCACTGGCTTGGCTGCTGGTAGCAGCCGCTGTTGAAAGAATACGAAGGACAAAGGAGGTCGGGGTTTCCACCTTGCATTTGTCCTTCTGCAAATGCATAACACTTAGTTCGCTCAGGCTGACAGGCTTGTTCACACACAAGTTATTGTTTACAACAATGATTCTCAGGTGGTTCACAGATGTAATTGCAGTCTGGATCCCACAATCTCATGATTTTGTGAAGACCACAATAAAATCAAGACATGGATTCTGAAGTGCTCAGGGAGTGAGTGGATCAGATGAAGGAGTTAGTGCTTGCGACAGTCTGGTGGATGCTGAGCCTTGCTAGACCCAGAACATGTGCTGAACGCCAGGCCTGGGACACAGACGTGCGCTCTCACACATGCTGAGTTCTCCTGCCCTGTGACACATGGACATGCAGAGTGACCTACTCGACCCACAAACTGCGTCAGCACCCCCCACCCTGCTTTTCTGGCCCACTGTGTAGAATAAAACAAGGGCATTTTGCTGAATTAAACTTTGTAATAAAATCATCTCTGGTGAACATGGCTTTTATGCTGTGGGCTCAAGTTGCTGACGGAGCAGCAGTTCTCAGAGAAGCAAATGCTACACGAAGTGGAATTCTAATCTACCGGTACGCTGGCCAAGGCTGCCCTTCACTTTAAAGGATATGATGCAATACACACATCTCATTTTCTTGAATTCTCATACCCTGTAAAAACTTCGATCACCTCCAGAACAAGGTTTGGACACCTTTTAATGTTATACCAGGTCAATTTACAAAATTAACTAAAATAAAAGTGACCTGACACTGGGAAGAATTCAGAGTTTCACATATAAAATCACCTTGGTTACTGCACAGAAAAATATCAAACAGACAGCACTTAAAAATTTTTTTTACTTGTTTTTATTTCTGTTTTTAGAGATGGGGTCTTGCTCTATTACCCAGGCTGGTCTTAAACTCCTGGACTTAAGCAACCCTCCTGCCTTGGCCTCCCAAAGTGCTGGGATTACAAGTGTGAGTCACCAAGCCCGGTCAACAGCATGCTTTAAGAAGGGGTAAAAATAAGTTTTATGGACAATTACTAACGATTGCTTTGCCTCCTTAATGCTCATAATAAATGTACAGAATTCTGTATCTCACTCATAACCACTTTCTCTCAGTTCTTTCACTGAATAATGATGGTCACTTGGGCCTGCTTAACTAAAAGGTGGTAGTTTTCAGAAGCCAAATGTAAATGCCTGACTCAACAAAACTGGAAAATTAGTATGAATTCATAGTTGTCTGAACCTAATTTTACGAAATGAGGACAAGGCAAGATATAGTTGGTACTTACATCAACGATCATGCGGACAGTGGGCAATGTGGCAGTAAGGTTCTGAGCGTGAGGAGGTCGGACAGTCACAGGTATACACCCGGCATAGAGGCAGCCATAGAAGGCAGCAATTAACTCGATGCCTGCAAGACAGAGGACCCTGTCAGAAGAGTCACTGAGCTGAGAAACTAAAAGGCAGATCTTCCAAAACCAGCTTATTAAATCCCGTGCCAGGTGGGTTATTTACACCATAATTTAACAGAGACACTAGCAGAAGAAATTTTAAAAATTGAGAAGGAATTGAAAGTGAAGAAGGAAGAATATAAAACAACTTAAAAAAACACAGAGAAACCAAGAATAAATAACAAGGAAGGAAAATGAGAAGTAAACTCTTAAGAGAGACTTGAAGAAGGTGTTTTGATATTATTACTTGATATTACTTAGGAGAAATAACTGCAGAAATTCAGGATGTTTAATTAGAAAAATAAAATAGGCCGGGTGCGGTGGCTCCTATTTTTTTCCTATAATCCCAGTACTGAGGAGAGAGGACTGCCTGAGCCCGCAGGTTCAAGACCAGCCTGGGCAACTTGGTGAGACCTCATCTACACACACACACACACAAATTAGCAGGGCGAGGCAGTGCGTGCCTGTAGTTCCAGCTACTTGGAAGGCTGAGGTGGAAGGATCACCTGAGCCTAGCAGGTTGAGGCTGCAGTGGCTGGGAGCGTGCCATTGCCCTCCAGCCTGGGTCACAGAATGAGACTCCAACTAAAAAAAAAAAAAAAAAAAAGAAAGAAAGAAAAATAAAATAATGGAGAAGGGAGAGAAGAGGAACACCTGAGGCTTCTTCATATATTTAGAAGCCTGCCATAGGAAGAGCAGTTAGACTTTTTAGCTGTTGTTCTATCAATGGGTGTGAGTCTCAGGGAGACAAAGTGTGATTCAACATGAAGACTACTCTGGGCAGAGAGGTCCCCTCAGGAAGGGCTTTGGTCCATCAGCACATCAGTAACTGACAGATATGAGACAATCTCATGGGAACATGGTGGGAGGGATTCCTACACCAGGTGACTGTCCAGGACATCTTAGCATCCATGTAAATACAACAGCACAGCAAGAAACACAGAATAAGATGCAGTAGAGGGATGAAAGACGAAAGGAGGCTGGATGTACAAGTGCTTCAGGTGGAAGAAGATTTTGAATAAAGGAAGAGACAACTGCAATACTTTACCTAAAATTCTGAATCTTTATGCCAAACTGTCACCAAATAAATCTGAGTCCGTATTACTATGAAATTTGTTGAATTAAAGATGAGAGTAGCAATAAGAGAGGAATACCAAACACTGATCACAATATGAAAAATGCTATGTCAATAGAGTTCATGCACAACATTCTTGTGGAAACAGTGAAATGGTCCCATTCCTGAACGTTCTTAGGAAAAAAAATCTGCTTTGAGGGTTTCTAAAAGTCTAGTAGTCTGAAGTCTCTACTCATTCATTTATTTAATATTTACTGAGTGCCTTGTACGTGCCAAGTGCCAATTCTGGAAATGTAAGAGTAAGTAAACAGACATGGTCCCAGCAGAGGCATCGTCCCACCAAACTCGGGGTGAGGCTGTTTCCACCTTAGCCTCCATGCATGGTGCTCTTGATGTGGCAAGGTCACAGCCTATAAGGTCACAGATGGCAGCCCTGAGTTCCTGTCCTCTTAGTATTTGTAGTCAGTCTAGTAACGGAATTTAAATCCCACACTTACCAGGTGGATAAAGCAACACCACATTATCTCCTGCATTTAGATGCCCCTTGTCGCCAAGAACTGATGCAATCCTCTCTGCTCGCTTATGAAGTTGAAGGCAGCTGGCTGTGCATACAGTAGTTCCCTTTAAATAGAAGAAAAGAAAAGCAGGTCAAAGTGCAGGAAGGAAACACACAGTAAAGAGAACAGTTAATGCAACACCATACTTGGAAGGCTTCTGCCTTGGTAGGTTACACTTAGCAAGTTAGCAATTCTAGAGAAAATTCTCTTAGACTCAAAAGACACACTGGGATTCCTTTTCTTTTTCAATGTCTATAGGTATTTAAGGAATATTAAAATTAACTTAAATATATTTATTTATAGTCTTTCTTGTTTGAGGTAGTTGTAAAGATACATATTAATTATATATATATATATATATATATATATATATATATATTTTTTTTAT
>NW_007260398.1:1110221-1143349 GCF_000164805.1 Carlito syrichta | reverse complement strand
CAGGCAGGTCTTGAACCTGTGGGCTCAGGCAATCCACTCACCTCGGCCTCCCAAAGGCACGGGATTACAGGCTGAGCCACCGAGCCCGGCTGAATTTTTTATTTTTTAAGTGAAAGAGTGTCTGAGCTTAGCAGATCGAGGCTACAGTGGCCATGACTGTGCCACTGTACTCCAGCCTGGGTGACAGAGTGAAACTCCAACTCAAAACAACAACAACAAAACCTATCTGCATTCTGTTAATCATTGATTTTTTTCCTTTATGTTTTTACCACCCATGAAATTTTTGAGTTTTATATAATGGAATTATACTGTACAAACTCTTTTGTTTCTTTCGCTCAACATTTTAAGAGTCATCTGTGTTGCTGTGTGTAAGCATTAATTTCTTCATGCATAATATTTCACTGTATGAACATGAGACAATTTATTCATCCATTTGTTTTTGAGTTGGACTCTCACCCTGTCATCCAGGCTGGAGTGCAGTGCCACGCTCATAGCCACTGCAGCCTTGACTCGCTGGGTTCTGCCTCCCAAAGTACTGGGATTACAGGTGTGAGCTACCATATCCGGCTTATTCATTCATTCTACTGCTGATGGACATTATCATTCTTGTACATGTATCCTGGTGCTTAAATATATGAGGTTTTTTTTTGGATGGGGTTGGGTTCTCATTCAGGCTGGAGTGCACTGGCACGATCATGGTTCACTTCAGCCTTGACCTTCTGAGCTCAGGCAATACTTCTGCCTCAGTCTCCTGAGTAGCTGAGACTATAGGCACACACCACTATGCCTGGCTAATTTTTAGATTTTTTTTTTGAGTTGGAGTCTTACTCTGTGCCCAGACTGGAGTGCAGTGGCATGCTCACGGCCACCGCAGCCTAGACTTGCTGGACTCAGGTGATCCTTCCACCTAAGCCTTCCAAGTAGCTGGGAACACAGGCATATATCACCATGCCCAGCTAATTTTTGATTTATTATAGATATAAGGTCTTGTGTCAAGTGCACAGGCTGGTCTCAAACCCATGGGCTCAATCCTCTTACCCCGGCCTCCCAAAGTGAGCCACCACGCCTGGCTTAGATTTTTTTTTTTTTTTTGTAAAGACAAGATCTTGCTATGTTACCTAGACTGGTCACAAACTTCTGGGCTCAAGTGATCTCCTGCCGTGGCCTTCCAAAGTGCTAGGATTACAAGCATGAGCTATCATGCCTGGCCATAAAATATATGAGTTTTGACAGAGTGTAGACCTAGAAATAAAAGTGCTGGGCCACTGGGTTGCCAGTCTTCAACTTTACTGGACAAGGCCAAATTGTATTGCAAATGGTTGTTCTCTATCACAACCCCTGAGCTCAGGCCATGACTACACGATTATGGAAATGTAAGGGTAAGTAAATAGACATGGTTCCAGCAGAGGTACAGCAGAAAACCAAAGTTCAGCAAAAAGCATGGAGGAACCATGTTGTATGGTTACTAAGTTTTCAGGCCCTGGGCAATTCCAGGCAAAACACAGGAATATACAGAAGAATAAATGGACTACATGTCCTTTAGGCAGTCATCAAAGAAGCAAATTTGAACATATGCTCTTGAACAAATATCTGGGGTACAGATTCCACAATGCCATGACTGTAACCGTCGCCAAGTTTGGGAGTGAGGAGAGGAAGTCAGTGGGTCTGACATCTTCTTAAAGAAAAGTAAAGGCCAGCCAGGCACGGTGGCTCAAATCTGTAATCCCAGCACTTGGGAAGCTGAGGCAAAGGATTGTCTGAGCCCAGGTTTGAGACCAGCCTGGGCAACATGGTGAGACCCTGTCTCTATAATAAATAAAAAAGTTAGGCCGGGCTTTGTGGCTCAGCCTGTAATCCCAGAACTTTGGGAGGCTGAGGTGAGAGGACTGCCTAAACCCGTGGGTTCAAGACCGGCCTGGGCAACTTGTCGAGAAACCGTCTCTACAATTTTTTTTTTTTTGAGTTGGAGTCTCACTCTGTTGCCCACACTGGAGTGCAGCGGCCGCTCCCGGCCACCGCAGCCTCGACCTGCTGGGCTTCGGCGATCCTTCGACCTCAGCCCTCCAGGTAGCTGGAACTACAGGCGTGTGCTACCACGCCCGGCTAATTTTTGGTTTATGTAGAGATGAGGTCTCGCAAAGTTGCCCAGGCGGGTCTCGAACCCGCGGGCTCAGGCAGTCCACTCACCTCAGTCTCCCAAAGGTGCGGGATTACAGGCTGAGCCACCGATCCCGTCTCTACAATTAAAAAAAAATTAGCTGGGCTAATTGGAAGCTACTTGGAAGGCTAAGGCAGACAGATCGCCTGAGCCCAACAGGTCGATGCTGGGGTAGCGGTGAGTGTGCCACTGCACTCCAGCCTAGGCGATGGAGTGAGACTCCAACTCAAAAAAAAAAAATAAGAAATGTAAGGGCCTTAATGAATCCACAGCTTGAAGGGGAGTGAGGAAGTCCCAGTCTTCCATCATAAAAGCAGTGGTTCTTAAGGTAGTTAACGGTTTTTTACTAAGATGCAGAGCATACTCCTCTCATCAATTTCTGTTATTGCATAAATTTTCCGAAAACAATCGGATTCTAGAAGGACAGGGACAGATAGGGGCAACTGGGATAAGTCTCCTATGAGATTCAATAGGCCTTTCCAGTGTTCCTCCTGCTGGTGAGAAATACTCTATTTACACAGTCACAGTACTTGGAGCCTGTGTCTCGGGCATTAAAACAAACAAACTCAGTAGATTCCCACAGGATGCAGAACTTGAAAGGCAATATTATGGTGAGCCATCCATTAGAAACCGGGAGTTAAATGTACTCTTGCGTGATTTTCAATTTGTTTGTTTGTTTTTGAGTTGGAGTCTCACTCAGTAGCTCAGACTGGAGTGTAGTAGCTGCTCCCGGCCACCGCAGCCTCGACCTGCTGGGCTCTGGCGATCCTTCTGTCTCAGCCTTCCAAGTAGCTGGAACTACAGGCGCGCGCTACCACGCCCGGTTAATTTTTTTGATTTTTTGTAGAGATGAAGTCTCACCAAGTTGCCCAGGTGGGTCTTGAACCTGTGGGCTCAGGCAATTCACTCACCTTGGCCTCCCAAAGCACGGGATTACAGGCTGAGTCACTGAGCCCAGCTCAATTTGCTTTTTTACCTGTTAGCAATAAGTCATTCATGTATGTACCAAAAATAACTTTGGTTTTATGGGTATTTGATATGGAGCCTCACTCTGTTGCCCAGGTTGGAATGCAGTGGCATGCTCATGCTGAGGCTCCGGCAATCCTTCCGCCTCAGCCTTCCAAGTAGCAGGAACTACAGGTACATGCTACCACTCTCGGCTCATTTTGTGATTTATTGTAGAGACAAGGTTTTGCCAAGTTGCCCAGGCTGGTCTTCAACCCCTGAACGCAGGCAATCCTCTTGCCTCGGTCTCCCAAAGTGCTGGGATTACGGGCTTGAGCCACTGCGCCCGGACAACTTTGGTTTTAAAAACATTGCTCTAAAATCATTTTCTTCCTGTCAGAAATAAAAAAACTGAAAGTCCAACTAAGTAAAAAACCATGATGTTCTACACATCTTACATCTATATAATTGCTCTGTTGGTCCCACTGCTTCTATCAGAACTGAGTACGAAGACTTGAAAAGACAGTATAAGTAATAAATTAATAAATTCCAGGAGGTCTCATTTCAACCTTAAAGTGATGGCACGGTTTATCCTCATATGTCAAGACAAGGAGAAAGCGATAACTCTTTCCTCAGAGGTAGCAAGAGAAGTTTCTGATGAAAGAGTGAGATAAAGGGTGCCTAAGACACTCCCACAGTACTCAGCTGATTAGCGATACAATTGAGTTTTTAATACCTTGGCATTTAACAGCATGAAGAGTACATGGTCAGGTGTTGCCTGGGCTCGCCACTGTAAAATCTCTGCCAGGAACTGGTGCTGAAGTCAGAAAACAGAATAAAGATTCAGGTCAGCAACTTTTAACAAGTTGTACAATGTACCCCCATCTGAAGCGTAAGTTTCATCCTTGACTTTTTGTTTTTTTGAGTTGGAGTCTCACTCTGTAGCCCAGACTGGAGTGCAGTGGCCCACTGCCGGGCCACCGCAGCCTCGACCTGCTGGGCTCCGGGCGATCCTTCCGCCTCAGCCTTCCAAGTAGCTGGAATTACAGGTGCGCGCTACCACGCCCGGTTGATTTTTGATTTATTGTAGAGATGAGGTCTCGTCAAGTTGTTGCCCAGGCGGGTCTCGAACCCACGGGCTCAGGCAATCCACTCACCTCAGCCTCCCAAAGGCGCGGATTACAGGCTGAGCCACCGAGCCCGGTATCGTCCTTGACTTTTTGCAAGAAGCCAACCCTTCTGGAAAACGTACCTTCCTCACCAAATCATTCTCTTCGATTTGCCCCAGATCCCTTCCAGCAGCTTGGGCGATGCGTTTTCCGGCAACCAGATTCCCAACCATCACGGAGGCAGGGCCTACACCTGTAAACAAAGACAGAAACCTGACTCCCTGGAGATGGCAATTCAGGCCAGGTATACCCACAAAGCATTTCCAAACTGACGAAAACTGGCTGAAACATTCACTCAATAACACTGATGGAGCACTCTTCTTGGCACTGGGCAAAAAGGGCAAGAGTGCGTATCCTACTGGTGAAAGAAAACCAAGAAGTACACATACAGATAAGCAAAACGCAGGGAGTGGGACGTGCTAGAACAAAACAAAAAAGGAACACAGGGGAGGCAGGGGTTGGGGTGGAAGAGAGAGGGTGGCTACCTTCACCTGGGTATACAGGAAGCTTTCACTTTGAGGTAGTAACAGCTGATTGCACCAGTTCCTCCTGATAAATAATTTCATCTGTACCAATTATGATACAACCCCAAAGGAGAGGTCTGTTAATGAATATCTTTTGCAATGACTTATCTGGTCTAGAAAGAAACTTGTCATCTACGAGGACTGAGAGTGAGTTTATCAGAAATATCAGAAGTGCTCTATTAAAAGTGAATAATGAAATCCAGATAGTGGATTTCATTCCTGGCCTGGGCTTTTAAAAAACATCTGGGGGCTGGGCATGTTGGCTCACGTCTATAATCCCAACACTTTGGGAGGCTGAGGTGAGACGATTGCCTGAGTCCATGGGTTCGAGACCAGCCTGGGCAACTTGGCAAGACCTTATCTCTACAATAAATAAAAAAATTAGCCAGGCATGGTGGTGCACATCTGTAGACCTAGCTACTTGGAAGACTGAGGTGGCCATGAGCATGCCACTGCGCTCCAGCCTGGGCAACAGAGTGAGACTCTGTCTCAAAAAAAAAAAAAAAAAAAAAAAAAAGGCAAAATAAGGCTGAGAGTTTCAGATTAAAGGACATGTCGGTCAAATGGAATGCATGACTTTGACTGGATACTGGATTTTTTAAAAACCAGCTATAACAAACAAGTGAAGAAATCTGAATATGGACTGTTGATTATTAGATGACAGCATTATATAATTATTTTGTTTTTGTTTCTTTAAAAATTGGTCTTGCTATGTTGCTCAGGCTGATCTCAAACTCCTAAGTTTAAGGGATCCTCCTGTTTCAGTCTCCCAAATGGCTGGAACTATGCCACCATGTGCCACTTAGCTATAATTCTTTTTTTTTTTTTTTTGAGTTGGAGTCTCACTCTGTCGCCCAGACTGGAGTGCAGTGGTCGCTCTCGGCCACTGCAGCCTCGCCTGCTGGGCTCCGGCGATCCTTCCGCCTCAGCCTTCCAAGTAGCCGGAATTACAGGCATGCGCTACCACGCCCGGCTGATTTTTTGATTTATTGTAGAGATGAGGTCTCGCCAAGTTGCCCAGGCGGGTCTCGAACCCGCGAGCTCCGGCAATCCACTCACCTCAGCCTCCCAAAGGCACAGGATTACAGGCTGAGCCACCGAGCCCGGCTATAAGTTAATTTCTTAATAGGATAATGGCATCCTATTAAGTGATTGATTAGGAAAATTTTAAGAGTATGTTTTTGTTCTGTAGAGATAAGACATCTGAGTGAGGCGTGATGGCTCATGCCTGTAACCCAGCTACTCGGGAGGCTGACCACAGGAGGATCACTTGAACCCAGGAGTCCAAGGCGTCTGTGAGTTATGACTGTGCCATTGCATTCTGGCCTGGGTGACAGAGAAATATCCTGTCTCATGTGAGCGTGTGTATTCATTTATATATATCTGTCTATTTAGAGTGAAGTGTCATGATGTCTGCAATTTGCTTTAAAAGAGTTTGGTGAAAAATACCAGCCCTTGGTGAATCTAGGGGAGGTCACGTGGGTGTCGCCCACTTTGCCCTTATTGTTGGGAGCCTGCCGTGGAGGCCAGCCTGAGCCTGAGCGTTAGGGATCCAGGTGGGCTGCGGACCCTGAGACCACCAGGTTGGGTTCAGGAGCTGAAGGCCCATTTCCCTCCTCCATTCTTTGTTGTTTGGCATGACCCATTAGCAGGGACTTTGATGATCTAAGCATGAAGTTCTGAGAATATGACAGGCACGGCTGACTCTAGGGATCCACTGTTCCCGTTTCTCACAGACTGCGGTTTCGGCTTTAAACTTAACACAGTTCAAACTCGGTCACATTTGGGAGCCTTATATATGATACAAGTTTCTTTATAAGATTTAAAAGTATATTTGTAGAATTAGTATATACATTTAGAGAGTTGTTTCCAGCTTTAGATGGTATAGATGATTATCTAGAGTTACCAGAAATGGCCCAGCATGAACTCTGGACTGGGCCACATTCCTAAGGGCCCAGCGTCCACTTTGGGCTGGGCTGCATTCTTTTAAAGTGGTTCTTTTTTTTGAGTTGGAGTCTCACTCTGTCCCCAGACTGGAGTGCAGTGGCCGCTCCCGGCCACTGCAGCCTCGACCTGTTGGGCTCCGGCGATCCTTCCGCCTCGGCCTTCCAAGTAGCTGGAACTACAGGTGCACGCTACCATGCCCGGATAATTTTTGATTTATTGTAGAGATGAGGTCTTGCCAAGTTGCCCAGGTGGGTCTTGAACCCGCGGGCTCAGGCAATCCACTCACCTCAGCCTCCCAAAGTGCTGGGATTACAGGCTGAGCCACCAAGCCTGGCTAAACTGGTTCTTTAGTTACAATTAGTGTAGGTTTTTTTCTACTTATAATAGAAACGGAATTTATTTTATTCATAGAAAGTATTGTAGAATAAGTCATGCTACGCCAGGGAATTATGTTAGTTCAAGCATGATCAAACATGATACTTTGAGGTTTTATAGAAAACAGCTAACTTTATTTTTTATTTTTTTGAGTTGGAGTCTCACTCTGTCGCCCAGACTGGAGTGCAGTGGCCGCTCCCGGCCACCGCAGCCTCGACCTGCTGGGCTCCGGCAATCCTTCCGCCTCAGCCTTCCAAGTAGCCGGAATTACAGGCATGTGCTGCCACGCCCGGCTAATTTCTTGATTTATGTAGAGATGAGGTCTCGCTGCCCAGACGGGTCTCGAACCCGCAGGCTCAGGCAATCCACTCACAACAGCTAACTTTATAAATGTCATTGTTCCCACTTTCTACTAATTGCGGTTTTGGCTTTAGTACAATTACAGTTTGTATTTGGGTTTTATTTTCGAAGTTTTATTGCTGATGATCAGCCTTATATATTAGGATTAGGAATTGGAAACTTTTATAGAAATTAAGATAGATACATAGGATTTTAGAATAGCCATTTTGTTAAGAGATCATAATCAATTGTTCCTGGAAATGGCCCAGCGTGACCTTTGGACTGGGTCACATTCTTCAGGAACTGGTTTGAGCTATAATTAAGAGTTTTTTATAGTACAGGTAAAATTAGCACAGAATAGAAAGGCATTAGGATTTAAGTCAGTCATTAGGTGTTGGGTATGCATAAATTTTAGAAGTTATTGATTATTAGGATCTTATGATGTTAGAATTGTATTGCTTTTGAGGAACATAAACCAAGCATAAGGAACAGTGAGATAATTTTGGGATTGTCCTTCCTCATGCTTGGGAAAACAACTGGTGGGTGGGGGACACCCCTCATCTACCTGGCTTTGTGTTCACATAAAAGTCTTGTGATTTTATTGGGATTGTCCTTCCTCATGCTTAAGGAAACACCTGGTGGGTGAGGGGGATGCGCCTCATCCACCTGGCCTTGTGTTCACGTGAAAGTCTTGTGATTTAACATGTGAAAATTTGGGATAAAAGACTTACGGTTGGTCCCATTAAATGGCTTCTGCTCATTTCACTGAACAGTTGTCCACTTTCTTTCTTTCTCTTTATATCTATCCCTCCATCTTTCTTTCAATATCTATCCCTACTACAGAATTGGCTTCTGCACTAGACAGAGTCCAGTCTCTTTCTTTCTCCCCTTTTCTCTTTCTTTCTCCCCTTTTCTCTTTCTTTCTCTTTATTTCTCCAGAATAATTGCCGACGCTGCACCACCTTCCAGGGACCCTCTAAATCTCTCTGCAGGGGCTGGCCCCCTGTACCTTATTCCAGCTTCTCCGTAGGGATGACACTGCAAACAAATATAGGGCAGCTTCCCTCTCAAACCAAACATTCTGTGTGCTCTATGCCTTTCCTGAAAGCAACTTAAAGAGTAAGAGCCCACCTTATGAAACTAAGAAGATGGTGAAAAGACACAACATGTGCCAGCTGGGTTTGAATAGCACTGAGGCTACACTGGATTAATATTTAATATTTTTTTATTGCCAGAATCCGGTGATCCTGAATATCCTGAAATGGATGAAATGAATCACTTGAATCATGTAATCACTTTTAAGAGTATGTATCTGTGGGAGGCTGAGGTAAATGGATTGCCTGAGCCCGCGGGTTCAAGACCCGCCTGGGCAGCAAGACCTCATCTCTACAATAAATAAAAAAATCAGCTGGGCGTGGTAGTGCACGCCTGTAGTTCCAGTTACTTGGAAGGCTGAGGCGGAAGGATCGCCGGAGCCCAGCAGGTCAAGGCTGCGGTGGCTGGGAGCGGCCGCTGCACTCCAGTCTGGGCGACAGAGTGAGACTTCAACTCAAAAAAAAAAAAAAAAAAAGAGTATGTATCTGAGGTTACTGGGTAAAGGCTATAGAAACCCTTTGTGCAATTTGGCAACTTTTTTGTAAGTTACTTCAAAAAGAGAAGTTTAAAGAATTTAAAAATCAAATAAAGGGCCAGGTGTGGTGACACACATCTATAATCCCAGCATTTTGGGAGGCCGAGCTGAGAGGACTGCCTAAGCCCATGGGTTTGAGACCAGCCTGGGCAATGTGGTGAGACCTCATCTCTACCATAAATCAAAAAATTAGCTGGGTGTGGTGGTGCACACCTATAGTTCCAGCTACCTGGAAGGCTGAGGTTGAAGGATCTCCTGAGCCCAGCAAGTCGAGGCCGCGGTGGCTGGGAGCGTGCCACCCACCGCACTCCATCCTGGGCTACAGAGTGAGACTCCAACCCTCCCGAAAAAAAATCAAATAAAGAACTCAAACAAGACAAAGAATGCCAACCCTTCCGACAGTTGAACATCCACCAAGTGTCTACTGCAATTTTAAGCACAATATGCAACATTTTTTCGGAAGAAACCACATCATAAACTACAGAGACATCATATTGGAGACGGCCTTTTACACAGGCAAGGACTCAGTGTGTATTTGACTGAGTAAACTGTTCAATCTTGTATTTATATTGCAAAATTAATAGGAGTATGACATTTAAAAAAGTTAATTTTGCAGAGTAGTTCTAAAAACAATGAAATTCAGCAGCAATTTCTTAAGGTTCTTCTGTGTGCATTTTGTGAGTCTATAAGTCAGCGTGAAAACGCTGAAGGCAGTAACTCCAGGACGTCAACCACAGGCACTGCTGTACCTATAAATATGCCTTTGATTACTCTCACAAAATTCTGTATATTTCCTGTGGCAAAAGCTGTTAGTTATTAATCACAATACCTATAATCCTCTTTTTCCTTAATAGAACTTCAAGTTTTTAGCTGGACCCGTGCCTGGAATAAAGACTATATTCTTAGCTGGGCTCGGTGGCTCAGCCTGTAATCCCACGCCTTGGGAGGCTGAGGTGAGTGGACTGCCTGAGCCCGCAGGTTCGAGACCCACCTGGGCAACTTGGCGAGACCTCATCTCTACAATAAATCAAAAATTAGCCGGGCATGGTAGCGCGTACCTGGAGTTCCAGCTACTTGGAAGGCTGAGGCGGAAGGATGGCCAGAGCCCAGCAATTCGAGGCTGCGGTGGCCGGGAGCGGCCACTGCACTCCAGTCTGGGCGACAGAGTGAGACTCCAACTCAAAAAAAAAAAAGACTATATTCTTTAGTGTGGGAGAATAACACGTAAGAGGAAGTAATATGTGTAATTTCTGGAAAATATGCTAAGAGAAAGGGGATCCCTTCTTTACTTTTTCCTCCTACCTGCTAGCTGGGATGCAGAAATGATGACTGCAGCCAGGGTGCCTAATGGACCCTGAGGCAGTATGCTGAGGATGGCTGTGGTAGATTATTTTATTTTCTCACAAACCTTCCTTTCCTTCCTGTCCTAGCAGTGGCTGCATGGGAGTAGACATCTCTGCTCCACTGATTTCGGGCATGGTCTGACTTGTCTTGGACAATAAAATATTAGGAGACATGACACAAACTGAAGCTTTAAATATGCTCATGTAGTCTGGCTTGCTTTCTTGCTCTTGCCATCTGCCTTGGGAAAAACACGGCCCAGGTAACTGCCAGTCCCGTGATGAGGAGACACATGGACAGTTCTGAACCTAACCTACAGCCTGGAGCCAAGTTGGTCCAGCAGATCCTAGCCAAGCCAAGCAGAGACACAGCAGACCCACATTCCATGAAAAAAAAATAAATGCCTATTATTTCAAGGCACTGAGCTTCAGGCTTATTTGTTTTTGTAGCCTATCTGCAACAATAGTTGACCAATAAAGCACTACAACAAAAAAGCTGGAAAGCTAGAGGAGAGAGCATGACTGAGAGTGACCGTTATAGCTCTGGGTTGCCTAGCTGTGAATTTCTTTTACCTGAGGGAAAAAAAATAAACCTGTTTCTTGTGTCAGTTGCTATAAAGCTTTTCTACAACTTGCAGCCAAGACCAGCCCGGACCACCATTCTCGTGCTTTCTACAATGGGCCTCTCAAGAACAGCTTGGCCTCCGGGCAGACTTCTCAATCTTCCCTTTCCTCACATTTCCTTTCTCCCCTTACTCCTTACCTCACCACTCCCCTGTATTCTTCTCATTTAATTCCTTCATCACCTCCATCCTTTATGCCATGACTTTCAAATGGCTTTGGTCCTGCTCAGATGCATCTGACTAAGACAGTACCAGGGAATCACCACAAACAGCAAAAGCAGTGAATTCAAACATAATGCTTTCATCACAAAGAATGAAATGGATGCCATGTCTTTGGGAGCTTATGAATAAATCTTTTTTCTTTTTTGAGTTGGAGTCTCACTCTGTCATCCAGGCTGGAGCGCAGTGGCACGCTCACAGTCACCGCCATCTCAACCGTGAGGTTCAGGTGATCTTGCCGCCTCAGCCTTCCAAGTAGCTGGAATTACAGGCACGTGCCACCATGCTTGGCTAATTTTTTGATTTACTGTAGAGACAATGTATTGCCAAGTTGCCCAGGTTGGTCTTGAACCCATGGGCTCAGGCAATCTTCTTGCCTCAGCCTCTCTAAGTGCTGGGATTACAGGCGTGAGCCATGGCGCCTGGTCAGGAATAAATCTTTTATAGGTTAGCATTTTATAAAATTGGTTAACATCTGGTTAGCAAAAATATCTATATGTTTCTAAGTAGTATCTCCTAAGTATCTACTATAACATGAATGTTTAGATAAAAGAATCTTAGATTAAATGCTATCTAAGTTGGATTTTACTCATGACAAATGAAGGTAGAATTTCAGTGTAACAGGATTTGAAATAGAGAAGAGTCTGTGTTTTCTATGTATCTGTCATATGTTTAGGCAGGTAATGTACTGGAAGAGACTTCTTTTTATACATGGCTTGATTAGTAATACAAAATGTCTTGATTTTTTTTTTTGAGTTGGAGTCTCACTCTGTCACTCAGACTACAGCCTCGACTTGCTGCTCCGGCGATCCTTCCGCCTCAGCCTTCCAAGTAGCTGGAAATACAGGTGCGCGCTACCACAACCGGCCAATTTTTGATTTATTGTAGAGATGAGATCTCACCAAGTTCCCCAGGCGGGTCTCGAACCCACAGGCTCAGGCAATCCACTCACCTTGGCCTCCCAAAGTGCTGGGATTACAGGCTGAGCCACCGAGCCCGGCTAAAATGTCTTGATTTTGACTGTCCCTTGGAGTATGAGCCTCCATATACTTTTATTTCCAACAGGAAAAACTGATAAATATCACATATACTTAAACTCTATATAATCTGTTAAAGAGATAGGGTAATTGATGAGTTGATAACATCTAGATAAATAAGTTTGATATGATCTTCAGTCACCAGATCACTGAAGAAATTACTGCAGAGTATATTAACATCTTAATATCCTGATTAAAATATCCTAGCAAGTCAGAGGCTTATCTTATATTTTATTATTGTACATCATGCTAATGTTTCAGCAAAAGCTGCCTTACAGAAATAAAATTAAATGCCACACCTCCCCTTCCTACTTTTATTTTCTCTTCCTAACACATTTGGAGACTGATGTGAGTGCGTGCGTGTGTGTGTGTGTGTGTGTGTGTTGAAATCCATAGCAGCTAGATTTTTGGCTTTTGTGTGTTTTTAGGCTTACAGGAAACTAGAAGCCTCTCGTAAAATGAAAAATTATTAACAAAATGTAATGATTCTACATTGGATTTAACAGATCTTTTAACATTATTCTGATCAATTACTCTTGCCTTTAATTCCTATGCATGCAGCCCTATAATCTAGGTTTATTCAGAAATTAGGCAAAAAGGAGACATTAACCTTTTTTTTTTAACATATGGTGATTCCCTAACTCTTTGGTGCCCTTGAACTCAAAAGATATGCTCCTCAGAGGTGTTACAGGCCCAAATCAGAACCCTAAAGTTAAAAAGGAATGAGGATGACCCTAGGCAAAAGATGAGATTCCCAGTAGAAAGGCAGGATAGCCTAGGGTTCAGAATGTGGGTTTCAGTCATGATTAGTGTGAATCTCAACTCTGCTGCTCACCAACTATACAACTGTGGGCCTGATATTAACTTTTCTGAATTTTTTTTGTTTGCTTTTTTTTTTTCTTTTTTTGAGTTGGAGTCTCACTCTGTCACCCAGATTGGAGTGCAGTGGCCGCTCCCGGCCACCGCAGCCTCGACTTGCTGGGCTCTGGCGATCCTTCCACCTCAGTCTTCCAAGTAGTCGGAATTACAGGTGTGCGCTACCACGCCCAGCTAATTTTTTTTGGATTTATTGTAGAGATGAGGTCTCGCCAAGTTGCCCAGGTGGGTCTCAAACCTGCGGGCTCAGGCAATCCATTCACCTCAGCCTCCTGAAGTGCGGGATTACAGGCTGAGCCCGGCCTTGTTTGCTTTTTTTGACTGAGAGTCTCACTGTGTCGCCCAGGCTGGAGTGCAGAGCACACTCACGACCACTGCAGCCTCAATCTGCTGGGTTCAGGTGCTTTTTCCGCCTCAGCCTTCCAAGTAGCTGGAACTACAGGCATGTACCACCACGCCTGGCTAATTTTTCTTTATTGTAGAGATGAGGTCTCCCCAAGTTGTCCAGGCTGGCCTTGAACCCCTGGGTTCAGGCAATCCTCTTGTCTCCACCTCCCAAGGTGCTGGGATTACAGGTGTGAGCCACCACACGTGGCAACTTTATTGAACTTTATCTTCCACAACTGGGGCAAAGTTTTAATATTACACATGTAAGTGCTCACCTAGTATTTGGCATTTAGTAGGCTATTCTTGTTTTCAGAAACTTTCCTTCCATGACTTATTTTATTCTAGTTCTTACAAGCAGGATTCTATCATCCTGACTTACACCTTACTCTCAGGGATAAGGAAGGTATACTATGGTAATTACTCCCAAGAAAGAAGCTTATTCAGCAAGATCTCAATTCTCCTTGTTTTTGGTCAACTGAGGGTTTTCTTGTGGTTACTAGCCTTTGTAAAGTCTAATTCTAGAGAAACAAACACTCTGAGAAAACTCAGCTTCTTGGAGTTACAATTTCAATGCTATGTTCTAGAAGCCAGCATATTACCTGGTTGCTTTTGCCGGGGTTTTGGCAAATTCGTCACACATGTATGTGGGCACATGAGGATATTGCAAGGATGTAGAGATCCCTCCAGAAAGAGCTGCTTTGTCTGGGATATATGGATTCCTCCTAGTGGAGTTTTTGGCAATGTATTGGCAGGCACCAAAGCAAGACAATAAACGCCCACTTGATGAATGCTATCGATCGCCTACAAAAATACAAAGAAAAATATTCAGTGAGATTACTTTTACTACATTTGACATAATCCATTACCTTTCTCTTTCCATTTTAGGTCTAGAATCTGGTAGATCATTAAGATCTCATAAATATAAAGGTAGTCATTAAGAAAACATATATCTTTCCACTATGGCAGAGACTGAAAGAAGAGAGGTAAGATATAGTTTAAATAGACACCGGTAGATACTGATTTTTTTTTTTGAGTTGGAGTCCCACTCCGTCACCCAGGCTGCTGTGCAGGCACGTTCATGGCCATTTCACAGTGTCGACCTGATGGGCTCTGGCAATCCTTCCACCTCAGCCTCCCAAGTAGCCAAACTATAGGCGTGCGCTACCACCCCCGGCTAGTTTTTTGATTTATTGTAGAGATGAGGTCTCACCACGGTGCCCAGGCTGGTCTCAAACCCATGGGCTCAGGCAATCCTCTCACCCTGGCCTCCCAAAGTGTTGGGATTAAAGGCTTGAACCACTGTGACCGGTTGATACTGATTTTTAAGCTGCAACATGTTCCCTTCTAAGTGCTATCAAAAACCTAAACATGTGCTCTAGTTTTTTAATCTTTTAGCTTTATAACACAGCCTGACGATAAGATATTTTATTATGAACACAGTAGCAGCTCTCTAAATGGTAGGTATTCACCGTGCACCCAGGCACAACATCTAGGTAAGGCCCACAACACCCTGAACACTGGAAGCTGCAAGTCACCTCCTTAGACCTGTGCTCTCAGCCACATCACCATGTTTGCCAAGAGGCAGCTGTACCTGTTTCTCTACTGCTTATGACAGTTGTTCTTGTTTTTGTGGTCATATAATCTGATTATAATCTAAATCAATTGATAAAATACAAATGCGCTGAGTGTGGTGGCTCATGCCTGTAATCCCAGCACTTTGGGAGGTGGAGGTGAGAGGACTGCCCGAGTTCAGCAGTTTGAGAGTAGCCCAGGCAACTTGGTGAGACCTCATCTCTACAATAAATAAAAAAAATTAGGCAGGCATGGTGGTACACGCCTGTGGTTCCAGCTTTTGGAAGGATCATCTGAGCGTAGCAGATGGAGGCTATGTGGCTGTGAGTGTGCCACTGCACTCCAGCCTGGGTGATAGAGTGAAACTCCGATTCCAAAAACAAAACAAAACAACAACAACAAAAACAAATGCAAAAAAGGCAGTAGGAATTATAAGACACATTAAGGGTGAGCTCCTCCTGGGCTCGGTGGCTCAGTCTGTAATCCTGCACTTTGGAAGGCTGAGGTGAGTGGACTGCCTGAACCCGCAGGTTCGAGACCCGCCTGGGCAACTTGGCGAGACCTCATCTACAATAAATAAAAAATTAGCTGGGCATGGTAGCGCGCGCCTGTAGTTCTAGCTACTTGGAAGGCTGAGGCGGAAGGATTGCTGGTGCCCAGTAGGTCGAGGCTGCGGTGGACGGGAGAACGTGCCACTGCACTCCAGTCTGGGCGACAGTGAGACTCCAACTCAAAAAAAAAAAAAAGGGGTGAGCTCCTAAAAAAAACTCTTGATTGCTATGGGCAAGTTAATCCCAAAAGTAAGGGTTACCTATAAAAGTCACTTTCCAAAATAAAACCAGAAACCAATTCCTACTGGGTAGGTATGAAAAGTCGAAAAATAAACAAACAATCAAACAAACAAAAAAATCCCAGAAGTCAAAGACAATGCATTTGAACATAGTTTTAAAAAGTAAGCTGAGGCTGGGTGCAGTGGCTCATGCTTATAATCCCAGCACTTTGGGAGGCCAAGGTGAGAGGATTGCCCGAGACCAGGGGTTCGAGACCAGCCTGGGCAACTTGGCAAGATCTCATCTCTATAATGAATAAAAAATCAGCCAGGCATGGTGGGGCACATGGCTGCAGTTCCAGTTACTTGGAAGGCTGAGGCTGAAGGATCGCCTGAACCCAGCAGGTCGAGTTTGCGGTGGCCTGTGAGCCTGCCACTGCACTCCAGCCTGGGCAACAGTGAGACTTCAACTCAAAAAAAAAAAAGTAAGTTGACTCGAACTCAAACCAGTATACTCATAATCACACTTCTCTACTCAAATGAACACACTTTTACATGTTTTGCATTAAAATTTAATATAAGGGGGGGCCCCCAAAAACTTGGAACTTATTTGCTAAAAATTGTGTATTTATTCTTACATGTTTAAGCTCCAGTCACCTTCAAAGTGCTCTCTCTGCCGGGCTCGGTGGCTTAGCCTGTAATCCCGCGCCTTTGGGAGGCTGAGGTGAGTGGATTGCCTGAGCCCGCGGGTTCGAGACCCGCCTGGGCAGGTGAGACCTCATCTCTACAATAAATTAAAAAATCAGCCGGGCGTGGGAGCGCGCGCCTGTAATTCCGGCTACTCGGAAGGCTGAGGCGGAAGGATCGCCGGAGCCCAGCAGGCGAGGCTGCCATGGCCAGGAGTGGCCACTGTGCTCCAGTCTGGGCGACAGAGTGAGACTCCAACTCAAAAAAAAAAAAAAAAAAAGTACTCTCTCTTTGATACAATATACTTTTCAAGATACTTCTTCCATTGCTCAAAACAGCTTTTGAACTTATCAATTTGGATGTCTTTTAGTGCTTCTGCTGTTTGTTGCTTCACTTTTTCTACATTGGCAAAATGTTTCCTTTTGAGGATTTTTTTCATTCAGGGAAACAAAACAGTAACTCAGGGGCGAGGTTGGGTGAGTAGGGAGGGAGGGCACAGGGATCATGCTGCTTTTGGTCAAAAACTGCTGAAGTGTGGTGTGGGCAGGTATGCACATTACCCATCATGAAATGGGCAAATGTGTTTAAAGAATCTCCCCCCAAAAAATTCACTGAAGCTGAAAGCTGCCTCTCTCAAGAACACTAGCTGGTACATTGATGCTGATGGGTTCCTAGGACACTTACTTAGTGGGGGAAGCCTGTACTACAAGGGACCTGCCTCTCCAAAGATAATTCTGGGTTTGGGGGTCCTTCTTTATACTGGAAGAATATCTCATTTTTATCATTTTCTGCTTCAACTACCTTTTATTTTTAAAATTTATTTTATAGAAAAAAATTTATTTATATTTTTCTTGTAGAGATGAGGTCTTGTCCAGGCTAGTCTTGAACTCCTGGCCTCAAGTTATCCTCCCCACCTTGGCCTCCCAAAATGCTGAGATTAAAGGTGTGAGCTATCACACTCAGCCTCAACTACCTTTTATAACTGACCATTAGCTGGGCAGGGTGGCTCATGTTTATAATTCCAGCACTTTGGGAGGCAGAGGCGAGAGGATTGCCTAAGCCCAGGAGTTTGAGACCAGCCTGGGCAACTTGGCAAGACCTCGTCTCTACAATAAATCCAAAAACTAGCCAGGCGTGATGGCATGCACCTGTAGTTCCAGCTACTTGGAAGGCTGAGGTGGAAGAATTACCTGAGGCTAGCAGGTCGAGGCTGCGGTGGCAGTGAGTGTGTCACTGCACTCCAACCTAGGTGACAGAGTGAGATTTCTACTAAAACAAACAAAAAAAACCCTGACCAGCTATTTATTTATTTATTTTTGAGTTGGAGTCTCACTCTGTTCTCCAGGCTGGAATGCAGTAGCATGCTCATGGCCATTGCAGCCTCGACCTGCTGGGCTCAGGTGAGATGATCCTTCTGCTTCAGCCTTCCAAGTAGCTGGAACTACAGGTGCATGGCACCACACCCAACTAATTTTTTGATTCGATGTAGAGATGAGGTCTTGCCAAGTTGCACAGGATGGTCTTGAACCCATGGGCTCAGACAATCTTCTCACCTCGGCCTCCCAAAGTGCTGGGATTATAGGTGTGAGCCACTGTGCCCAGCCTCTGACCAACTTTGTTTTTTTTTTTTGAGTTGGAATCTCACTCTGTCACCCAGGCTGGAGTGCAGTAGCATACTCATGGCCACCCCAGTGTCAGCCTGCTGGGGTCCATGATCCTTCCACCTCAGCCTTCCAGGTAGCCAGAACTATAGGCACGAGTTACCACATCTGGCTAAATTTTGATTTATTGTAGAGACAAGGGCTGGTGTCGAACCTGTGGGCTCAGGCAATTCACTTGCGCTGACCTCCCAAAGTGCTGGGATTAAGGGTTGAGCCACCGAGCCTGGCCCTGACCAACTATTAATACCAGTTAGCAAGGTTCCATTGTGTCACCCATAAGTCTTACTGAATAGGAGATGTAACCCCAGAATGAAAACAGACTGACAGTCGTAAAGAGCAATCATAAAGGTGGACAAGGTCTTTTATCAAAACAACTTAAAAGGGCAAAGGAATACACTTGAAAATCATATTCCTCAAACTGCTATATTAACCAACACAGATGACTGGGAAACAGAAAGTCTGGCAGAGTTCCTAAATTTCTGGTTTTGTAAGAAAACACAGAAAGTTAGCAAATGTTGCACATGTAACCTAGGTTTCGCACCAAAAACACATCATCCAGTAAGTCATCTATTAACTGCCTTTCCTTAGAAGGTGCTGGGTTAGGTATTTAGTTTACAATATACACAGACCCAGATTTTACTTCTGGCCTCTCACCTACTAGTACATATGGTATCTTCACGGCTTCACAATGGACCTAAATGCCCCAAGCTGAGGAGTTGCAGTCTATATCTTACTTCATGCCCAAATCAACCCAAATGACTTTCACAAGAATTGGATTAGTAAATTGGCACTGTACTTAATTTCTATAGTTGCTTTCCAGGGAAAAGTAAGAAATTTCTTGTGAAATTTCAGGAATACTCGCTTTTCTATAGTAGAAAAAAATATATGTAATTCACCCAAAAGTCTACCATTATGCCCCAAAGTTCATTCTGAACAGAAGAAGTAGGTTTTTGTTTGAAAATATGAATGGTATGAGAAGTATCCCCTTTGCGTGTCTGCCCCTTGGCCATCTTTCAGAGTCCAACCCAGTTCCACCTTCTTCATGGTGTTTTCTGCATAGTCTATGTTCAGTAGATTTTCTTTTCTCTGATTTTCGCCCACCAATAGCCTATACTATACCAGCTGATAATTCAGACTCACAGACCCTGAGGATAGAAAGAAATCTAAGTCACTGTTTCTACAACATCACCACTCCCTGGCATAATAAATTAAAATGATCCACGAAGAGAAGTTACAGACACTGGGAACGTGTCCAGTAATGTCTAAGTTGTTACGGCGAGGACAGTCCATGCCTTCTTTGGACTATCTACTTAGCTAACAAATATTTACTGAGTCTGCTATGACGTGTGCTAGCATAGCTATCAGGTTCTGGGGACTAAGCTCTGAACAAAAGAGACAAAGAAATCTTGACCTTCATGGGGCTGTAGAAAACAATTAGTAGGCCTGGCACAGTGGCTCACGCCTGTAATCCCAGCACTTTGGAAGGCTTGAGCCTAGGAGTCTGAGGTTGCAGTGAGCAGTGATTGTACCACTGTACTCCAGGCTGGGTGACAGAGTGAGGCCCTGACTCAAAAAAAAAACACCAAAAAACAAAACAACTAATAAATACAAAATAAAGACAAAATACTTAGATGGTAATAAACACTAAGTAGAAAAATACAAGTGAAGAGACAGAGGGAAAGGGAACATTAGAGTGGACTTCTCTAATCTCTTTATTGGAGATTATGCTTACAATCTTTATAAAAAAAAATGTAAGGAACAGGGTTTTGCTGTGTTGTCCAGGTTGGGAGTGGTATTCACAAGTGCAGTCAGCTTTGAACTCTTGGGCTTAAGTGATCTTCCCACCTCAGCCTCTCAAGTCGCTGAAACAGAGGGGTATATCACCACAGCTGGCTTATTATTTCTGGCATGAATAATAATCTCCAGCATTATTTATTGAATGCAGGTACTATACATGTCATCTGATTATCTCATTTAATCCTTCCAATGGCTATGAAAAGTAGATCATTTTATCCCCACTTTATAGGTTAGGAAATAAACTCAGTGAGGTTAAGTGACTTGCCCAAGAGGACACATGGTAGGGAATGGCACTGAACTCCAAGTCTGAGTCCCAAGGAGGAGGAAGAGGAGGCTCCCTGCATCCTGTCAGCTGCTGCCTGCTAGCAGCATGTCCCTCACACTGAGCGCAAGTCATTCTTCTCTCCTCACGGTTTATTTCACCACGCACCTCCTCTAACCCCGCGGCAAAGCTCTGGCAGGGTAAGGGTAATGGCTTACATTTTTGTGGATCCCTCACACTCTAGGCACCACTTATGTATGGCATGTAGTAAAACTGTAACTAACTACCAACAAGTGGATTGTTGCTGTCAGAGATGTGTTCCATGTACGGACAGCTAAAACTTTCTTGAGTAGTAAACACTTAGGCATGAAAGAATCTGCTGAGGCAAGTCAATTCCATTGTTTTTGGCAACCTGAGCAGAAAAATACTCTGTGGTCCACAAGAAGAAACAGTACTCATTATCTGGTTTTGCTAACAGTACCCAGAATATTCGAGCAATGATTGGTGAGAAAAAAATAAGGAGGCATTACTGGCCCATCGCAGAAAAAGCTTACGTAGCAGTTGCTGCCACCTCTGACTGGACACAGACCCCGAGGCGTGCTCACCTGCAGCACCCGGCTCATCCACTGGAAGCTGTCTTCCTCAGAAGCATCGGGTCTTTGTTCCGCAACCACCACAATGCGCTCATCATAAAATACAGACACAGAAAACACAGCAATTCTAAGAGAGACAGATCAAACACATCAGGACTTCCTTCACAACCAGTCCTAAAAGCTTTGCTTAATTGGAATTACAGAGAGGAGACGTCCCCACCATACCACCCAGAAATGACTCGTTTAGAAAATGTCATGATTGTTACCATCTAAATGAGGAGTTGTTCAGTCATTCAAATAATAACAACAGGTATTAATAAGCACAAATGCCATGAATGTTGGGGACATAGTGGTAAATAAGACAAAGTTCCTGTCTTTGTGACACTTACGTGTTAGAGACGGAACAAACAAATCAACATATACTACTATCATGTTGCAATATACAAGGGGGTGGGGTGTGTGTGGGGTGGTGATTACTTAAGGCGGGATGGCTGGGGGGGCGCCTCCCTGAGGAGTGGACATTGGAGCAGAGACCTGAATGAAGTGAGGACGCGAGCCACGCGAAGATCTGGAGGAAGAGGTTTCCGGGCAGAAGGAACGAAAAGCGAAAAGGTTCTGAGGTAGGGACGAGCCTGGCAGGTTTGAGGAACAGCAAGAAGGCCAGTGTGCCTGGAGCAAAGTGGTGAAGCAGAGAGCAGGAGGGAGAGGTCAGACCCAGGCCAGGGCAGAGCGCGGAGGACCTGGGAGGCCGGGGAGGGAGGATGGAATTGGTTCTGAGGGAGGTCTCCGCTCAAATGTCCCCTTACTAGCGAGGCATTCCCAGACCACCTCATGGGCATCAGCAAGCCACCCCCGTCCCATGTGTTTTTTCCCACAGTTCTTATTTCCCTGTTTATGTCGCTACTGTCTGTGTCCCACAGTGAGAATGTAAGCTTCATGAGGGCAAAGACTCGACCTGCTTGCTCAGTGCCGCAGCTGCAGCACCTAGCACAATGGCACAGAGTTGGCACCCAATAAACATTTACTGAAAAAATGTGTGAAAGAATGGGAAGGCACTAGGGAGCTGAGCCAGCCAGCAAGCCTGCCTGACACCCACCTCCCTTCCCATCACACATATTCACAGAACACCTACCAGGTGCCAGGCACTGTGCCCAGGGCTGGGACACGACTGTGACTAGAGACAGGCCTAGCGCCCCATGGAGGTTATATCTCATAGGAAGCCACACCATTACAAAACACCACACATTCCAGAAACTGGTTCTTTTTCATTTCCTTAATTTTTCTTACTTAAAAAACTAAAGGGACACCAAGGTTGCTTTGAAGAGAGATATCCATGATTGTAAACTGGTGAATTGGACATTGACTACTCAAATATGTAGTAAATCTCTTTTTTTGCATTAATAAGCAACGAAAAAAGATATCTAATCAACTTTGCTCATGGACTTTTAAATTAGCACTTGTGCTATGTCCATCTT
Source organism: Carlito syrichta (assembly GCF_000164805.1). NCBI lineage: Eukaryota > Metazoa > Chordata > Mammalia > Primates > Tarsiidae > Carlito > Carlito syrichta. The sequence goes on along the minus strand of NW_007260398.1, from coordinate 1,120,964 downwards.
CACATTAAAATGGTATGGAGTAAGAGAAAGAATTCTTAGATGCAAATGCCTACAGAGCAGCATCTCAATTAGTCTGAATGGCATTACTTCTGCACTGAAGAAGTGTATCAAGTTCAGCGTTTTAGAATTCTCAGTCCTAAAAGATTCAACAAATAGTAGTAATTAAAATCAGAAACACAAGATATAGTTATGTCTTAATCCTCTCAATCACAGCCAAAGAACCAGACGCTGCAGGATAAATGTTTAAAGTCAGGCTTCTGCTATGCCTAACCAAACACAATCTCATCACTTGGAAAGAGAATTGAAAGGATACAACTCTAATCACCCTGTGAAGATCTACATAGATTCCAACAGAAGGGCTAACATTTCAAGTTTGTGCTACTCACCTTCCTCTGTAAACAGTCTTTATTGACTCAACAGCCAATCCAGTAGCAACAATGTCATCAGCATTATGTCTTCGACCACTAACCATCAGTAAGCCGTCCATTTTCCCAACCACGAACACCAAACTACCCTGAAAGGTAATGATGATTTACCTTGATTGCTATAACTTAGTAAAACAGACATATTTTACTTCCTGCCTTGAAATAAATCTCACACAAAAAAATCAGAAACCAAACAATGCCATATTTTATGCATTCTAGAGAAAATGGTTCACATCTTAACATTTCTGAAATCAGTAGGGAAGTCAGTGGCATCTAACAGCCAATGGGGCCTTATACTATATAAGAAGATAATTTGTTCATATTTACTTTTTGGGAGGAGTTTTTATAAGAAACCAACTAGGATTCCACACAAACATAGTTTATTTTCTCAATGTTTATGTATTAGTTCACCTTCTGTACCTACTCATAGGATGAATGCAGAGGAAAAAATGTAATTTTATTTGCTGCTAGAATTAGGAGATTAAAACTGTTTTAATGAGAATGATTTATTTATAAGGGTAATGTTGTTTCCATCAAGCGAGATTAGATATAAGCTAATAAAAAAGGTCTATGAGAAATTTGTGCTTTTCTTTCCCAGTAAGATAAGAGAGCAGCAGGAGACTCTACTATCAAAGCCCCCAAAGCATCACTGCATAAATAATCTTCCCAGACCCATTTGCAGTAAATTAACAATTTTTCATTCATTACAACATTCCCAAATTTTTTTTGACCATTCACACATATTCAATTATCTAGTAGTTACTGCCATGTGAATGTCACTCACTGACTTAATGAGCATAATGTAGGGCCATCCACTGACTGAGCTATGTAAGCAAAACATAACCTATATCCTCAAGAAGCTACTGGTCCGTCCCAGATGACAGGAAAGAAGCAGCCATTTCCAATACAGCCTGAAAAGTCTGTGTTCGTAACAGAATGAGACAGTCACTGCATTTCAACCTCCCTTGTAGCTAGGTCTGGCCAAGGGACTAGTTCAGACCAAAGATATAAGCAGAAGTTGCACAGCAGCCTCAGGGAGTCTTCCTTAGACGAGAGGAAGCCTGCTCCTTTTCCTCTGTTTCTTTGAATGCAGGTGTGAGGCTGGAACTCCATCCTGGACCTCAATAGTGGAGCCATAAGCTAGAAGAGGCTAGGTCTTTGAAAGTTCCTTGTGCTGAGTGAAAGTCAAGACAGCAGGTGTAGACTACTGTTTCAAGGAGAACGATTTTCCTAGACCTATGTCCTGGCTCCCCTCATAAATGGTGAGGGAGAAATAAAATAGAATCTTCTCTTATATGACTTAAGCTGTTAACAGAGAAGAGCGGGTAGGAGGTAATGAGAGATGGCTGGCGGGATATGGGCTTAGCTAGGAATAATGACTGCTGACCACTCACAAAATAAAATCCCACTTCCCATGATGTCATGCAAAGCTCTTCATGACCTGGCTTCTGGCTATCCTCGTAGGCTCAAATTCACTGTGAACTCTTTTGAGAACAGGCTTTTTGTGGCCGGCAGCCTCTGTAAATCCAGTGCCTATAAATACCATGTGCTGAATAACAAATTGTTTTCATTCAAAGAATTTACTATAACACATGGTATAGAGCCAATGATTTATATCAAAGAGCTTTATACACCAAGTATTATGGCTACTCTTTGCTAGTGAAGCTAACTTTTCCCATAACTATTCTAACTTACTGCAACATGTTAATTAAATCAAAGATGCAGAGAATAAGTGAAATAAAAAACAATGTCTTAGGTTGAAGCAGTGAAGTGAACTTGGGTATTGAAAACAATAAACATTAACTCATTTTATGAAATCTTCACAGGAACTACTCTAAAAATAAGTTACATGGCCTTGTAACATTCTTGAACTAATCAGATTTTGTTCTGTTTTGTGAATCAAAGTCCAAATATTTGGATTAGGTGTACCAAAATGAACACAAAAGCATCACTTACTGGTCCTACAAATCCCAGCAATCCTGATCGGATGAACGGCACATCCCCAACAGGAGAACCTGCAGAATTCACTGGAATCACCTAAAAAAAGACAAGAGGACAAAAGCAAAAACTTGGCTTTTTCTTTAAGAATATATTTAATTTTTAAAAAGTCTTATTGAAAAAAATTTCAAGAGTAATGCTTATTGAAAAACTACAACATATATAAATAGAGAGTTCAGTCATTCCATCCCCTTAAGTGAAACAAACATTCATAATTTGTTTATCTCTCTGGACTTTTTTTTTTTTTGAGTTGGAGTCTCACTCTGTTGCCCAGACTGGAGTGCAGTGGCCGCTCCCGGCCACTGCAGCCTCGACCTGCTGGGCTCCGGCAATCCTTCCACCTCAGCCTTCCGAGTAGCTGGAACTACAGGCGCGCATTATCACGCCCGGCTGATTTTGGACTTTTTTTTTGAGTTGGAGTCTCACTCTGTCACCCAGACTGGAGTGCAGTGGCTGCTCCCGGCCACCGCAGCCTTGACCTGCTGGGCTCTGGTGATCCTTCTACCTCAGCCTTCCAAGTAGCTGGAACTACAGGTGCGTGCTACCACGCCCAGCTAATTTTTGATTTATTGTAGAGATGAGGACTCGTCAAGTTGCCCAAGTGGGTCTCAAACCCGTGGGCTCAGGCAATCCACTCACCTCAGCCTCCCAAAGGCGCAGGATTACAGGCTGAGCCACCGAGCCCGGCTTCTCTGGACTTTTTAAAAGATGCATACAGTAACATATTAGGGGTACTTTAAAAAGGGACCATATTGCATAACTGTTTTGTACCTTGCTTTTTCACATAATATATCTTGGATATTCTTCCAAGTCACTAAGAGTCAATCTAGCCCACTGTGTAAAAGGCCCTGTAATGTGCCACTTCATTGGGGATAGGACAGTACAGCCCTTGAAGTTGGTTCAATTTCTGGCTCTGGCAATTAGTAGTAGTATGAGCTTTAGGCAAGTGTCTGGACTTTTCTGGGCCTCAATTTTTCAGTCATAAAATGGAGTTCTCAATGTCCACAGGGTTAAAGTAAAAATTAAGGAATGCAAACAGATTTACAGACATAAGCATGGTGCCTGGCCCAGAGTCAGTTTCAGGAAATGATAGGTGGCTATTGGAATAAAAACCTGTCTTTCATTATGGTTGGATAAGTTATTCTGATGTTTATTATAAATTATGCTTTAATGAATACTGCTGTACATATTTTGTAAATTTGTACAAAAGGCATGAGTCTTTTCTGTTTTAATTGTCTAGCCTACAAAACTGCTATATCAATGTACATTCCACTAATACCATATTAAGATATCTGTTTTTCCCACATCCTAACACTACGTGTTATGTTACCCATTTTGCCAAACTTTGCCAAACCAGTACAAAAACAGACATCCCACTGTTAGCTTTCTTTCCTTATCTTTGGAGACAGGGTCTTACTCTGTCACTAAGACTGGAGTGCAGTGGCACGATCATAGTTCACTGCAGCCTTGAATTCCTGGGCCCAACTGATTCTTCCACCTCAGCCTTCTGAGTAGCTAGCACTACAGGCATGTGTCACCATACCTAGCTTTTTTTCCTTTTTCTTAAAAAAAAAAAAAAAAAAAGAGAGACGAGGTCTTACTGTGTTGCCCAGGCTGGCCTCAAACTCCTGGCCTCAAGCAATCCTCCCAGCTAGGCCTCTCAAAGCACTAGGATTATAAGTTATTTTTAATTTTTAATTTGGCATAACTTGAGTTTACTCTTAAGAGATGGAGCCACCATCACCGTACTCTCAAAATTTACTTTTGAGCTCTTTGTGAGGTCTCTTACTCTTTATTTATCTAACAGATACACAACAGCACTTCCTATGTGTAAGGTGCTTCTCTAAGAACTTTATGAACATTCATTGATTTAGTCTTCACAACAATCCTATGAGGGAGGTACTATTATTATTACTCACATTTTAAAGATAAGGGAACTTGGGCATAGAGAGGTTAAGCAACTCACCCAAGGTCAGTTACTGAGCAGTGAAGTTAAGATTTGAACTAGGGCAGTCTAGCTCCAGGGTACACACTTTCAACCGTTATGTTACACTATGTTCTGTTCTGTCAGCCGGGGGATCTGACCGAGTGACATTCTGACCTCACCAAAGATTTCCCTCTGAACAGTTAATATCATGTACCTCAAATGTATTTTTTGTCACACCAGCAAGCCCAAAGTACATCATGCCTCCAGTTCTGGAGCTAACACAGATTTCTCCAATTTCATCTGTCTTGCAGAGTTGGGGAGGTCCGTCTGGTTTCACAATGCACATCATTCCTAATGTACAGAAAATGCAAGTGAGGGACAAAGATTTTGTAACACTTTTGTAGAATAATAGCTCCATCCTGTGAACCTGGGAGAGTTTTGCATTTACTGAGTGGTATTAAGTAAAAATATCAAACAGGAATGCTGGTATTAAGTAAAAATATCAAACAGGAATAAATCTGAAGCTACATTGTTATTTGGGAAAAAAAATCTTTTTATTTATTTATTTTTATAATTTTTTTTTTTTGAGTTGGAGTCTCACTCTGTCACCCAGACAGGAGTGCAGTGGCCGCTCCCGGCCACTGCAGCCTTGACCTGCTGAGCTCCGGCCTTCCAAGTAGCTGGAACTACAGGCACGTGCTACCACGCCTGGCTAATTTTTTTATTTATTGTAGAGATGAGGTCTCGTCAAGTTGCCCAGGCGGGTCTCGAACCCACGGGCTCAGGCAATCCACTCACCTCAGCCTCCCAAAGGCGCGGCATTACAGGCTGAGCCACCGAGCCCAGCTTTAATTTTTTTTTTTTTGAGTTGGAATCTCACTCTGTTGCACAGACTGGAGTGCAGTGGCCACTCCCGCCCACTGCAGCCTCGACCTGCTGGGCTCCGGCGATCCATCCGCCTCAGCCTTCCAAGTATCTGGAAATACAGGCACGCGCTACCATGCCCGGCTGATTTTTGATTTATTGTAGAGATGAGATCTCGCCAAGTTGTCTCGAACCCGCGGGCTCAGGCAATCCACTTACCTTAGCCTCCCAAAGTGCGAGATTACAGCCTGAGCCACCAAGCCTGGCTAAAAAAAACTTTTGAGTTGGAGTTCTCATTCTGTAGCCCAGGCTGGAAGTGCAGTGGCATGCTCACAGCCACCGCAGCCTCGACCTTCTGGACTTAGGCGTTCCTTCCACCTCAGCCTTCCAAGTAGCTGGAATCACAGGCACATGCCACCACACCCAGCTAATTTTTTGATTTACTGTAGAGATGAGGTCTCGCTAAGATGCCCAGTCTGGTCTCGAACCTGTGGGCTCAGGTAATCCTCTCACCTCTGCCTCCCAAGTGCTGGGGTTACAGGCGTGAGTCACCATGACCAGCTAGTAGATTTGAAATTTAAAGGTTGGAGAGACAGTGATATATTAAGAGTAATTGCAAAATCCAAATACACAAGTTAGATGAATTAGCTGGTACCCCTAGGCAGATCAAACGAATACATTCTTGGAAGCAGTATGCTCTAATTTTTGGCCAGACCCAATGGTGTGGCAATTATAGTGAAAACCAGGTAACTTTAGTGTCACTCAGTACTTAGCCTTCCATGTGAGGTGTACCGGAAGCATCCACAGTCGAGAAAACATACAACACTGCTGGACAGTCAGTATGATTATAACTACTTAACTGTCAGAGGCTTTGTGAGACTAAGTACTGAATTGAGGATTCCTGGCTTTGGATTGCCTACTTTATCAGGCTATACTATCTCTGACAACGAATCCTGATGAAAACTCAAATGGTGTTCCTCCCAACTCACCACCAGGCATGACATGCCCCACATCCTGGACCGTCAGTGCGGAATTTTTATCTTCAGTATTGACCCGTATTACCCCATAGCTCAATCCATTCATTGAGAGAATGGCTCTTCCTGGCAGAGGGGCCCCTGGGACTCCAGGCCTGAAAAGAAAATAAACCCTTCAGGTTTGGCAAATTAAATAATACCAAGACAAAAAATAAGACATAGGAAAATACATTTCCTCTGGGTACTATACAGGGTAATCAGTTGTTAAGAATATACTGGTCTTGGGTGTATGATACATGTTCTATCCATACTTAAGCTACAATCAAGAATTAGCCTGTTTCTAACCCAAGACACTAAGGATTCTGAAGAGCAAAATGAAACAGAAAAAGAACTAATTCACAACGTCAGGAGTGGTGGCTTACGCCTGTAATCCCAGCACTTTGGGAGGTGGAGACAAAGGATTGCCTGAGCCCAGGGGTTTAAGACCAGCCTAGGAATTTGGCAAGACTTTGTCTCTACAATAAATAAAAAAATTAGCTGGGTGTGGTGGTGTGTGCCTGTGGTTCCAGTTACTTGGAAAGCTGAGGTAGAAGGATTGCACACACACACACCAAGAACTAATTCACAAATATGAAGGGAGATTAACCAAAGCAAATTTTCAATTTACTGCATACATTTGGGCAAGAGTAAGAAAAATAAATGAAATGCTTGAAACTACAAAGTAACTTTCACTTTTAGGCTTATGAAGCAGAAAATAAGTTAATACCCCTATGACACCACCTGGTAAATACTGCATATTTCATCCAAATTGTAACACACACCAAGAGCATCTGATATCCTGAACAGTACCTGCGGATTGCTACAGTCATGGCTTCAGCGGACGTAGCACATGGACAGATGGCCTCAGGCTTCAGCCCATGGCTTTGGAACAGACTCAGGAAGGCATCACAGGATGACACAGACCCTAAGGAGTTGGAACAGATCAACCTAAAGCTGAAATTGGGATTTTCAACATTGCAGGAAAATGGTAAAGAGAGGAAAGTTCACAGAAAAGGGGGACCTAAAAAACTCAGAATTATTTTTGTTGGAGGCAAGCCCCTTGTAGCACAGGCTTTCCCCGCTAGGTAAGTGTTCTAGGGACCCATCAGCATCAGTGTACCACGAGTGTTGTGAGAGGCTGCGTTGGGTTTTAGTGAATTCTTTTTGGAGATTCTTTCAACACATTTGCCCATTTCACGATGGGCGATTTACGAATACACCTGTCCACACTGTGCTGAGTGTTCAGCAGTTTTGACCAAAATCAGCATGTTCCCTGTGCCCCATCCTCCCTATTCATCTAATCTTGCCCCGAGTGACTTCTTTATGTTTCATAGGATGAAAAAAGTCTTCAAAGGAAAACAATTTGCTGATGTGGAAGAGGTAAAACAAAAAACGGCAGAAGTACTATAAGACTGACTGACGAGTTCAAAAACTATTTTGAGTAGTGGAAAAAGCATCTCGATAAGGGTATTGTATCAAATGGGGAGTACTTTGAAGGTGGCAGAAGTTTTAACATGTAAGAATAAGTAAACAATTTTTAATCAATAAATTCTGGGTTTTTTTGGTCCTCCCAGTATTTGTTTCTCATGAGGACTTACATTATATGTTGTTAATTCCATATAAATATTTTACTGTGCCTATGAGGTGGTTTGATACATTTCTTTTTTTTAAAATATTTTTTATTAAGGTTTTGTGGGGTACAGTTAAGGGTTAGGTATACAATTACATTTCATTCAGGCATCCTGTTGATAGGTTTGATACATTTCAAAGAGAAATTAATCATTTAGCCTACAAAAGGCCACTGTCAGAATATTAAGTTACTACTTGGAATAAGGCAAATCATTATCAGAGATAGCCGGGCCAGGCTCGGTGGCTTAGCCTGTAATCCCAGCACTTTGGGAGGCTGAGGTGAGTGGATTGCCTGGGCCCGTGGGTTCGAGACTCCAGTCGGGCAACTTGGTGAGACCTCGTCCCTACAATAAATCAAAAAAAATTAGCCAGGTATGGTAGCACACCCCTGTAATTCTGGCTACTTGGAAGGCTGAGGCAGAAGGATCGCCAGAGCACAGTAGGTCGAGGCTGCGGTGGCCGGGAATGTGCCACTGCACTCCAGTCTGGGCGACAGAGTGAGACTCCAACTCAAAAAGAAAAAAATCAGAGATACCACTGTAGGCAATATGCAGCCTGTTTGTAACTCAGCAACTCTTCCTCAAGAGCTAATATAAGCCGGGCTCGGTGGCTCAGCCTGTAATCCTGTGCTTTGGGAGGCTGAGGTGAGGAGTGGATTGCCTGAGCCCGTGGGTTTGAGATATGCCTGGGCAACTTGGTCAGACCTCATCTTTACAATAAATAAAAAAAAATTAGCCAGGCGTGGTAGCATGCGCCTGTAGTTATGGCTCCTTGGAAGGCTGAAGCGGAAGGATCGCAGGAGCCCAGCAGGTTAAGGCTGCGGTGGCCGGGAGTGTGCCACTGAACTCTAGTCTGGGCAACAGAGTGAGACTCCAACTCAAAAAAATAAACAAATAAAAGAACTAATATAGCCAGTATATAAGATCTAGTAGGGCTTTAGTTCCACCTTCTTCTATGTGTTATTCTGACATTTTCTTATAAGGGATCCCCGTATCTGTGTGGTTTAGTTTACATATATATACACATATATATATACATCTATATCTATCTATCTATCTATCTATCTATCTATCTATCTATCTATCTATCTATCTAATAGAACTGGGGGGGGTCTATGTTTCCCAGGCTGGTCTTGAACTCTTGGCCTCAAGCAATCCTCCTGCCTTAGCCCCTCAAAGTGCTGGGATTACACATGTGAGCCACCATGTGTGGCCTCATGCCTATGCTTTAAACCAGGATGACCAATGTGACCACTGAAAAAAATCCATTTATGACAAAGAGCGTGATATCTAATGCTTTACCTAATTCTACTGCACAAAGGATTGGGATTTTGTGCTTGCATGGAAAAGTAGACAACACAGTATGATCTCTAAGTATTTGCAAACACCTTTGATTATGCTGCTAGGGGGAATTTACATAAAGTCCAGACACTTGGCTAACTCAAGTCACCTTTGTATTGCTCCTGTTATCTAAAGAATATCCACAGTTACAGAATGGAAAGAGAATATAAAAAACTGAGCAAGAAAGAATAGTTTAAAAGCTTATAAATCCATCAAAAGATGAATGCATAAATAAAATGTGGCACATCTACGATATACACTGTAATATTATTGAGCAATAGAAGGGAACGAAGTATTGACAGATGCTACAACATGGATGAACCTTGAAAACATTAACTTAGTGAAAGAAGGCCATCACAAAAGACTACATACTGTGTGGCTGCATTTATATGAAATGCTCAGAGTAGCCGGAAGTGGTGACTCACACCTATGAATCCTAGCATTTTGGGAGGTAGGGGCAAGAGGACTACCTGAGCCCAGGGGTTCAAGGCCAGCCTGGGCAACTTGGCAAGACCTCGTCTCTACAATAAATCAAAAAATTAGCAGGGCATGGTGGCGTGCACCTGTGGTTCCAGCTACTTGGAAGGCTGAGGCGGAAGGATCGCCTGAGCCCAGCAAGTCGAGGTTAGGGTGGCTACGAGCATGCCACACACTCCAGCCTGGGTGACAGAGTGACACTCTAACTCAAAAAAAAGAAATGCTCAGAATAGATAAGTCCAGAGAGACAGAGAGGTTAGTGGTTGTCTAGAGCTGGGGAAGTAGGGAGGTGGGGAGTGAAGTGACTGATCATGGGTGGTTTCTTCTTGGGACAATACAAATGTTCTCAATATAGACTGTGGTGATGGTTTCATAACTCTGTGAATATACCAAAACATTGAAGTATACACTTTAAATGGGTGAGATTTATGGAATGTGAATTATATCTCAATACAAATGTTATTAAAAAAAAAGCTTATAGAAAGAGGGGAAAAAAGCCTCACCACTAAAGGCCAGGGAATTCCCAGAGCCACACAGCAGAAATACTCACAGGGGTTGGCGCCATCAGTCACGATTAACATTCGGAGGGAACTCAGGCTCACGTCTCTTTGGTCCCGATGCGCCATCATAGCCCAGTGCAAGTCTCGACATTTTACTAAAGCTACCTTGGCTGGAAGTTCAAAAGGGATGAAGTTAACATATACATACTTAACATACTATAATCAAAACATTTTTGCTTATTTGGGGATCATGATTTTTACAAGGAGAAAATAAAAAGGGTTTCAAAGCGATTGTTGCCAGAAGGTCAGTGGCAAAAAGCATCAGATTTAGACGACTGTACACAATTGCTCACTCAGACCTCAGGGCAGGCCACAGATACCAGGAAAGGAAACTCTGAACACCAACTAAAGCACTCATAAATCTAACTCAGAGCCGGGCTCGGTGGCTCAGCCTGTAATCCCACGCCTTTGGGAGGCTGAGGTGAGTGGATTGCCTGAAAACCCGGGTTCGAGACCCGCCTGGGCAGCGAGACCTCATCTCTACAATAAATCAAAAAATCAGCCGGGCAT
>NW_007260398.1:1103319-1109939 GCF_000164805.1 Carlito syrichta | reverse complement strand
TGTAGAGATGAGGTCTCGCTAAGTTGCCCAGGCAGGTCTCGAACCCGCGGGCTCAGGCAATCCACTCACCTCAGCCTCTCAAAGGCGCGGGGTTATAGGCTGAGCCACCGAACCCGGCTCATCTCAATTCTTAAGAAAGGATATCAGTGAGATAAAATAGACAAGGTTTCTAATTCTATAGTAAGTGAACTCTAATATCTATTAAACTACCAAGGCATACAAATGTCTCTTAACAGGGCAAGTTGAAAATCCCCGCCATCTCTGAAATCTTCATTCAAACAATCATGTAATTAAAGCTTGGATGCTGTGAGTGACTACCTTTGTGGGCATGTACTCTTTGGACCCAAGAGAGAGGACAGGTCTTCATAACAGAGTAGGGCACACTAATTGTATGCATCTTATTCATTACATTCTGAAAGGCAAACAAAGAGGAAGAGTAATCAATACTAAATACATATTTGGCATGTTAAAATTGAGTTAATATTTTGTTAACAACTTTAATTACATAAGTAATACCAAATATACACTTTGAAAAAAATCATACAAACTATGAGGTTGAAGTTCCTATGATACCTACCCTGAAACCTACTTTCTTCCCTACCTCCCCAGAGATAATCACAGTTCTGAATTTGTTACATCCTTCCAGTCCTTTTTCTTTTTTTGAGTTGGAGTCTCACTTGGTCACCCAGACTGGAGTGCAGTGGCCGCTCCCAGTCACCGCAGCCTCGACCTGTCGACCTGCTGGGCTCTGGCGATCCTTCCGCCTCAGCCTTCCGAGTAGCCGGAATTACAGGCATGCACTACCACGCCCGGCTGATTTTTTGATTTATTGTAGAGATGAGGTCTCGCTGCCCAGGTGGGTCTCGAACCCGCGGGCTCAGGCAATCCACTCACCTCAGCCTCCCAAAGGCGTGGGATTACAGGCTGAGACACCGAGCCCGGCTTTTCCAATCCTTAATGCACTTATATTTGTCCCCATACAAATATGAATTTTTATTTATTTATTTTTTTAGTTGGAGTCTCACTATGTCGCCCAGACTGGAGTGCAGTGGCCACTCCCGGCCACCGCTGCCTCGATCTGCTGGGCTCTGGCGATCCTTCCGCCTCAGCCTTCCGAGGAGCCAGAATTACAGGCATGCGCTACCACGCCCGGTTGATTTTTTGATTTATTGTAGAGATGAGGTCTCACTGCCCAGGTGGGTCTCGAACCCGCGGGCTCAGGCAATCCACTCACCTCAGCCTCCCAAAGGTGCGGGATTACAGGCTGAGCCACTGAGCCCGGCTAAATATGAATATTTTTAAAATAAAAGGCATTCCATTATACATATATCTGTAACTTGCTGTTTTTATTTCAATTGTTTTAAAGCTTAATCTACATACATCAGTATAAGAGATCTATATAATTCTTTTTGAACTGCTGCATAGTAGCCTATAATATGGCTATATACAATTGCTAGGAATTTCCCTAATGATAATTTTTTGCTATTACAAACAATTTTACTCACTCCCCTGGGTTCTCATGCAAGTGTTTCTCTAGGACAGATACAGAAAAGTAGCAGTGCTGGGTACATGCTGCTGATTTTTTTTTTTTTTTTTAAAGTCGAAGTCACTCTATTGCCCAGGCTGGAGTGCAGTGGCACGCTCACGGTCACCACAGCCTTGACCTGCTAAGTTCAGACTATCCTTCAGCCTCAACCTTCCAAGCAGCTAGAACTATAGGTATGTACCACCATTCCTGGCTAACTTTTCTTGATTTATTGTAGAAATGAGGTTTCACCAAGTTGCCCAGGCTAGTCTTGAGTCCTTGGGCTCAGGGAATCCTCTCGCCTCGGCCTCCCAGTGTTGGGATTACAGGCTTAAACCACTGTGCCCGGCCTCTTTTTTCCCCCAAGTTGGAGTCTCATTCTGTTTCCAGGCTGGAGTGCAGTGGCACACTCATGGCCACCACAGCCTCCACCTGCTGGGTTCAGGCAATCCTTCTGCCTCAGCCTTCCAAGTAGCTGGAACTATAAGCATGTGCCACCATGCCTGGCTAATTTTTTATGTATTGTGGAGATGAGGTCTTGCCAAGTTGCCCAGGCTGGTCTCGAACCCCTGGACCCAGGCAATCCTTTTGTCTCTGTCTCCCAAAGGGCTGGGATTATTGGTGTGAGCCACCATGCCCTGCTGGTTTTTTTGTTTTGTTTTTTTTTTATTTTTATTTATTTATTTATTTATTTGAGTTGGAGTCTCACTCTGTCACCCAGACTGGAGTGCAGTGGCGGCTCCTGGTCACTGCAGCCTCGACTCGCTAGGCTCCGGCGATCCTTCCGCTTCAGCCTTCCGAGTAGCTGGAATTACAGGCATGCACTACCACGCCCGGCAATAAATTTTTTGATTTGTTGTAGAGATGAGGTCTCGCCTGCCCAGGCAGGTCTCGAACCCGCGGGCTCAGGCAATCCATTCACCTCAGCCTCCCAAAGGTGGGATTACAGGCTGAGCCACCGAGCCCGGCTTGTTTTGTTTTTTAAAGAGACAGGATCTTGCCATGTTGCCCAGGCTGGCACTGAACTCCTGAGATAGAGTGGTCATTCTACTTCAGCCTCCCAAGTAGCTGGGACTGATATATGCTTTTTAAATGTTAACAGACTCTGCCAAATGGTTAACCCTCTAACCAACTAAGTGCTTTCATCACGTGACACTTGCCATGTACCCAAAAGGGGTGGGTAGATACCACAAAGCAAGGAATCAAGATGTCCCTGTTTCTTACAGGAGGTCCTGCCAGCACTTGCTAAGTGTTTGATCAGGTGAAGCTGAGGGAGTTGAGGGATCATGCAAATTGGTGTCTTCCTGCCACCCAAATCAAGCATACCCAGGACACCCTGTCCCCAGAGAGGCTCAGCCTGGCAGAGCAACCAAACCTTGGTATGTAGACTGGCCATTTTGATCACCACCTAAGTTGCCCAAAGAAATCAAGATGCCATCGTTAAGATATCATTTTCTCCCTCCCCCAAGTTTCCAGCTCTGGTGACAAGCTTTCAGGTTCAGGAAATGGCGGATGTTTATAACTAACTCTTCATACGTCTCTATCTTGCAGTTTGTATCACAGGGAAGGAGGTGATTTCCCTTAATTCCACACAAGAATTTTTAAACTTCTGAGAAAAAAGCTTTTAGGAAAGAGTCATAATGCAGGCATACTCAAGGAATAAAGCTTTTATTAACTTAGGGGGTCCTGGGTAAAAAGGGATCCCGCTCCTCTTCCCTCACGCCTACTGGCTGTTCTTCCCCAGCTCCTGCAGTACCCAAGGACGTGAGACTAGACGCCCTCTGGGGTCCTTTTTAATTCTAGAATCCTGTGTTTTCGCTCTCTCTCCCCTGTTACATATGGTAGCTTTCCCACTTGAAATGTCTCCTTTCTCTACCTCTAGCCCGCAAAAATCTCTTATGACTAAAGTTTACCTATTTATATTCCAAAGTCCAACTCAGCTGTTACCTTTTCCTTAAAAACTGCCTTGAAGCCCAGAGCCAGAAGGAAGTCACCTTGCTCTGACGCCCATGAGCATGTTACCTGTCCCTTGATGAAAAGCATCCCTATCTACACTGCTACTCTTAGCATGGTTATGGCGTGCAGCTCATGCATTGCAGTCATTCAAAACTCTTTGTCAATGGAAAGGTTAGATGTCCTCTGGAAAGTATTCCTGATCTTTGGGGGCTTAAATTTCAAACAAACACTGAAAGACGCTCTTGTTACACAGCATGCTGGTCTGAATCTTAAGCACAATTTACACCAAAGGCCTTAAATCTGAGTAGCTTACCGCAAACATGCCATGCCACAGCCCAGCATCCTTCTTAAAGTCTAAGACATTTACTACTGTTTCTCCTAAAACAGAAAAAAAATAGGAAAACACAATGGAATAGGAAATCATCTTTAGTGTTAAGTAGCAAAGTCATATCACTTGCCTCCACTAGACAATGAATTGAGTGCTTTTAGAGAAATGAGTAAAAGTTGTTAGGGTTTTTTAATTGCTTGAGGGTCCCCTCAAATTGGGTGGAAGACTGATCATAAGGTGATGTGGTTACAGTAATGAGTTAGAAATTTATAATTTAGGGACTTCTTCCAAGAGATTGTATTTTTTCCCCCTTGGCATGTAAAGAACATTTGCTTATTTTAGAAACTTTGGAAGTTACACAAATATATGTAAACATTTTTACCTCCTAAGAAAAATAAAAATGTTGGTGGGTATATGTAAATATTGTATCTACATACAGACACATACATTTTTAGAAATATTTACATATAGATATCTAACATAACAAAATACAGATACAAAAGTCTGTATCTAATTTTTTCCACTTAATGATATATTAAAACAATTTATCCATATATTTAATATTTAAGAACAAGACTTTTAATGCCTCACTGGATAACCCCTTATGTGAAATATTATAATTTAATCAATCTCCATTGGGTGCATTTTCATTGCTCCCATCGCACACACACACAAACACACACACATTCTCTCTCTCTCTCTCTCGCTCTCTCTCTATGTATTTTAAAACAATGTTGTTCTGTAATGAACACATATTAACTTGTTTCATTTTGCAAAGGAAAATAAAACATTAAAAAAGTAATATTGCAAAGAGGAGTCTAACACAAATAGTTGTTACGCAAGATATATCAATGCATCTTAAGTTACAAAATACAGAATACTTTTTTGTGTTTTAATCTGTGCTTTTTGGTAATTGAATGCCTTTGATTCCAAATGTACAGCTGGTAGCTCTCTGCATGTGGGAAGCTGGAGATACCTGACATTCCACAGCTAATAAACACATGGTTTTAATTAGGGTTTTCTATTTCTGTGCTCTAGAAATCATGCTTTACATATTTGGTTTGCCCAGAATTTCAGATCTTTTAAATTACAGCATGCTTGTGAAAAAGAAGAAAACAAAAGCAAGCCAAGAATGTGTCTTGGAACGTTTCCCTCTGAATTTGGTCATTACACGGAATCCAATCACTGAGCATTGTGCTCGCAGTCACACTAGCTGAGGCAGACAATGAGGGCAGTCATGGGACGAGGTCTGACCTTCAGAATAATTGCAGGCCTGCGACAGAGCTTGGCAGTGGGACAGCATCGCAAGCCGGGACACTGTAACTCCCATCACACTCCCTTCTTTGCTTGTTTTATACTAGAAAAACAAAACAAAACAAAACCGTAAGAATACAGTAAAATAAATGATCTCAAATGACAAAACTAGAGTCCAAAAACAAAACCCAGGTAAGCTGCCATAATGGGCGCAATGCAGTGTGTTTAATGTGAGCATCTAGGACCTGGACTTGTGCCCCAAACTTTCTCTGCCCATCCCTTAATCACACAAAGACAGGTCTGAGGAATGACAAAGCTCAACAGCAGTATGTCTGAAAAAGACTTAAAAGTAATTAGGTCAGGCATGGTGGCTCATGTCTGTAATCCCAGCACTTTGGGAAGACAAGGCGGGAGGACTGCTTGCTTCTAGGAGTTCGAGACCAGCCTAGGCAACATAGAGAAACTCATGTCTACAAAAAAATAAAAAAAGTAGCCAGGTGTGGTGGCATGCCCCTGTAGTCCCAGCTATTCAAGAGGCTGAGGCGAGAGAACTGCCTGAGCCCAGGAGGTCGAGGCTGTGGTGAGCCATGACTGTTATACTACACCCCAGCCTAGGTGACAGAGTGAGATCTGACTCAAAAAAAAAAAGTTTAGTCATCTGTGTGAAGAGGCTACTAAAAAAGCTACAACAGTCAGGCACGGGGGTTCGTGCCTATAACCCTAGCACTTTGGGAGACTGAGGCAAGAGGATTGCCTGAGCTCAGGGGTTCGAGATAAGCCTGGGCACCTTGGTAAGACCTCGTCTCTACAATAAATCAAAAAATGAGCCAGGCATGGTGGCGCACGCCTGTAGTTCCAGCTAATCAGAAGGCTGAGGTGGAAGGATCACCTGAGCCCAGCAAGTTGAGGCTGCAGTGGCTGTGAGTGTGCCACTGCATTCCAGCCTGGGTAACAGAGTGAAACTCAAACTCAAGCTCAAAAAAAAACAAAAACAAAAAAACAACTAAAACAAACAAGTAACATGAGCTGTATTAACAGGAGCAAAATATCAATAAGTATATGTCTAACACAGTACTGCAGAATTTAAAAAGGTGTGTAAGATGTGGCCCCTGTGCATTAGAAGTGCCCAGTTTCATAGAGGGAGACCTAGAAATGAAGGAACGATTCACTCCTATAAATCTATAATTTCTTTTACCCTCAATGCTCCATTCAAGTTGCTTTTTACCAGAATCACATACTTTTTCTTCTTCTTTTTTTTTTTTTTTAGAAAGTAGGATTTATTGAGAAGACAGAAAGGCTCCCAGGGCAGGAGGGGACCTGAGACAGTTGCCCTTTTTAAAAAAAAAAAAAAAAAAAGCCGGGCTCAGTGGCTCAGCCTGTAATCCCGCGCCTTTGGGAGGCTGAGGTGAGTGGATTGCCTGAGCCTGCGGGTACGAGACCCGCCTGGGCAGGCGAGACCTCATCTCTACAATAAATCAAAAAAACTAGCCGGGTGTTGTAGCATGCGCCTGTAGTTCCAGCTACTTGGAAGGCTGAGGCGGAAGGATCGCTGGAGCC
>NW_007260398.1:1102215-1102687 GCF_000164805.1 Carlito syrichta | reverse complement strand
CTCTGACTCAAAAAAAAAAAAAAAAAAAGAAAGACTAATCAAGTACAGTAGTGAAAATGGGAGAAAGTAGAATAAGGAGTTTGATCTGTAACTGTGAACAACCAACTGAGATAACTCTCTATCTCAGGATCAGCCTCAACTTTTTTTCTTTTTTTGAGTTGGAGTCTCACTGTCACCCAGGCTGGAGTGCAGTGGCACACTCACAACTACCGCAGTGTCGACCTGCTGGGTTCCAGTGAGCCTTCTGCCTCAGCCTTCCAAGTAGCTGGAACTATAGGTGTGCACTACCAGGCCCAGCTAATTTTTTTTTTTTGAGTTGGTGTCTTACTCTGTCACCCAGACTGGAGTGCAATGGCACACTCCTGGCCACGCAGCCTCGACCTGCTGGGCTCCGGCGATCCTTCCGCCTCAGCCTTCCAAGTAGCCGGAATTACAGGCATGCGCTACCACACCTGGCTGATTTTTTGATTTG
>NW_007260398.1:1094219-1102178 GCF_000164805.1 Carlito syrichta | reverse complement strand
CCCAGGCAGGTCTCGAACCTGCAGGCTCAGGCAATTCACTCACCTCAGCCTCCCAAAGCGTGGGATTACAGGCTAAGCCACTGAGTCCGGCTGCTAATTTTTGATCTATTGTAGAGATGAGGTCTTGCCAAGTTGCTTGGGCCGGTTTCGAACCTGTGGGTTCAGGCAATTAACTCGCCTCAGCCTCCCAAAGTGCTGAGATTACAGGTTGAGCCACCAAGTCTGGCCAGCCTCAACTTTTTGATTGTTAAATCTTTTGATTTTTTTGACATTTTGCATATCTTATCTTATCAGACCTTTCTGTAACATTTGACTAACTCTCTCTCTTTTCTTTTTTGAGATGGGGTCTTATTCTGTCATTCAGGCTGGATTGCAGTAATGTCATCATTCCTCACTGTAACTTTGAACTTCTGGGCTCAAGCGATCCTCCCACTTCAGCCTCCTAAGTAGCTAGGACTATAGGGGCATGCTACCATGGCCGGCTAAACTTTTTATTTTTGTAGAGACAAGGTCTCACTATGTTGCCTAGGCTGGTCTCAAACTCCCAAGTTCAAGCAACCCTACCACCTTGGCCTCCCAAAGTGCTGGGATTACAGGCATGAGCCACCGTGCCTGGCCTGCTGTGTGCCTGACACCTTCTCCTTCCCTGTCTTTTGTGATACTCCTCTCTCCTGTTCTCTTTCTCTCTCTCTCTATTTCTGTCTGTCAATGTCTCCTTCCCACTGCTCCTTCATGTTCTCTGCCCATCGCTCAGAGGCTGGCACTCCCTGAAAGTTCTCTACTTCCCCATCGCTTTTTGCCTTATTCCACCAGGGTACTGCATTCCTGATGACTCTGTTTTCGATTTCTAACCCAGGTCTCTCCTGCAGAGAGGTCCAAACTCACAGTCAGGTGTTCCCCTGGAATGTCCTACAGACCTGCGAAACCCAGTGTATCCAACACTGCATTCTCTACCCCACTCCCACCTGTGAAACCCCTGCTATCTTCTCTATCTTAGTGAAGAATGCCACCACTGGCCTAGCTGCCCACATCAGAAACCCAAGTCTTTCTTGCCTCCTATCTCTCCAGTGTCAGTCCCTAAGCCCTGCCCATTCTATTTCCTCAGTTTCTCTCAATTCCATCTGCTTCTCTCTATCCCTACTACCAGAGCTTGGGCTCACTTGAACAACTGTAAAGCTGGTCTCCCCATCCCCTTTCTTAACCCAACCCATCCAGATATATCTTTTTATAACAAATTCATTCTTGTCCCTCTACTGATGCGAGCCCTTTCACAGCTCCCTAATGCCCACAGATACTTTAAACTCACTAGCAGAGTCCTATGGGTAATAGGAGGATCCCAGGTGGAAATAGCAAGTTAATTCAAATAGCAGAAGCCTGGAAATATTGAGGGTGGTAATTCTGAAAAGGCCAGAGAGCTAAGAAAGAGCCATGTGATGAAGGGCCCTCGCCCAGAGGAAGAACCAACAAAGAAGATTGAAGAGAAATGGTCAGTGAGGTCGAAGAATGGCAAGAGAGTAGTCCAGGAAGCTGGTGACCAGGGTTTTAAGGAGGACAGTGTGAGGAACCATGTCATCACTGAGAAAGGATATGGAATGAGAGAGGATCACTAAATCTGATATTTAAATTTCTTGTTTGTCTGTTGAACACACTCAGATCTCTTCCATCTTTTATCTATCTATCTATCTATCTATCTATCTATCTATCTATCTATCTATCTATCTATCTACCTACCTACCTACCTATCTAATTTAGAGATAGGGTCGCCCAGATGTGCAGTGGTGTAATCCAGGCTCACCGCAGCCTTGACCTCCAGAGCTCAGGCAATCCTTCTGCCTCAGCCTCCTGAGTAGCTGGGATCATAGGTGTGTACCACCACTCCAGCTTATTTTTGTATTTCTTCTACAGACTAGGTCTTCCTATGTTGCCCAGGCTGGGCTCAAGCGATTCTCCCTCTGCAGCCTCCCAGAGTGCTGGGATTACAGGTGTGAGCCACCACATCTGGCCTATTATTTTGCCTTTTTGAGCTGGCGTCTCAGTAGCCTAGGCTGAAGTGCAGTGGCACGATCACCGCCCACAGCAGCCTTGACTCCGGGGCTTGAGCCTCAGCTTCCTGAGTAGCTAGGACTACAGCTCATCATCATACTTGACTAATTTTTTAAATTTTTGTAGAGACGAGGTCTTGCTATATTGCCTAGGCTGGTCTCAAACTTCTGGGTCAAATGATCTCCTGCCTCAGCCTACCAAAAGGCTGGGATTACAGGAGTGAGCTATCACACCCAGCCCTCTTCCATCTTTAAAAACAATCATCCTTGCATCCACCATGGCTCCATCAGCTCTTGAGCTACTGTCTGCTCTCTTCTTTTTTATAGTCAAAGGTATTTGAAGCTATCTTTACTTGTTATTGCCACAGTGTTTAAGGTTGGCGATTTTTCCCCCCAAATCTTTTTTTAAAATGTACTGATTTGCCTATTTATTAATTTAACAACAATTGGTAAGCATATGTCTCAAGTGAGATGCAGAGTGGTGAAGGGAATGGCTTTTAGAGCCAGACAGACCTGACTGAGTTCCAGCTCTGCCATTTTTGAGTCATGTGACCTTTGGTTAGCTACCGAAGTTCTTTTATGACTCAGTCTCTTCATCCATAAAGCAGATTTAATAATAATCTGTCCCACAGGGTACCTGTGAGGACTAAATGAGAAAAGGCTTTAAAGCCCTCAGCACGGTGCATGGTTTGCAGTAGGACATAGTCTCAACGGGAGCATATTGCCTACACTAACTTTCAATACCAAGTTCTCCAGTCATTTGGTTTTCCTGCTCTTCATCTTTCAGCTGTTGAATTTGTTCTTTTCAAGCACAGCTATATTTTCCTTCTTTATTTCTCCATTCTCTTACTCCAAACCTCCCTAAATAAGCAGCAGAGAAATTTCTCTGCCAGTAAGTCATTTCTTTGCTCTCTCTCTCTTTCTCTTTTTGAGTTGGAGTCTCACTCTCACCCAGGCTGGGGTGCAGTGGCACGCTCACGGCCAATGCAGCCTTTACCTGCTGGCTCAGGTGATCTTTCCGCCTCAGCCTTCCAAGTAGCTGAAACCACAGGCACGCACCACCATGCCTGGCCAACTTTTTTGATTTATTGTAGAAATGAGGTCTCGCCAGTGACCCAGGCTGGTCTCAGGCAATCCTCTCGTCTCTGCCTCCCAAAGTGCTGGGAGTACAGGTGTGAGCCAATGCACCTGGCTCCTTTATACTTCTCTAAAGTCTTTTGTAACTTTCTTACATGAAGGATCAATTTCTTTGCTGCCTTTCTCTTGAATGTATATTTATGATTAAAATAATTAAAACAGAAGGTGCACGACAAGGTACTTTACAAGCCAAAAGATGGAAATTTCACAAAGCAGGAGGATCGTCTAACAGTAAAACTACAACAAGTTCGTCTTGCAGTTTAAAAGGTGGCAAAATCAAAGGGGAAGCCAGAAGGCATGTTTGATAGCCTCGGACCTACCTCAATGTATGCAGGCTCTGTCCCAGCAGGTGAGATGTGTGGCTGCCAGTCTTTAGGTGGCTTTGAAAGGTACTTGGAATCTGTAACAACCCATTTGAGCCGGGGCCAACCTAAATCAAGCCCAAAGTAAAAATTGAATTGACTAAGCCAACAGGGAAGGAATGCTCACTGAAATGGTCATTTTCAATATTGAGAGACCAAATTAAGATCATTTTATAATCAATAGAAGACTTTATTTTTATTAGTTTTCAGTGATAAATCACCAGACAATTATACCTTTTTTCAAAAGTACAATCGTTCCACACATTGATTCCAGGCCTTGGCATTACCTGAACAACTGGGAGGCCCATTTGGCAGTGGAAGTCCACTGACGTTAATGGTCTATCCTCTGTCTCTACATGCAGCATTTAGCTTTAATGTACAGACTGGAAGCTTTTTCCAACCATCAGCGTAAAGGTTAAGGGTGTGGGCTGCGGAATCAGACAGATTTGGGTTCAAATCACCGCTCTGCCATTTATTAGCTGCGACTTTGGGCAAGTTACTTAACCTCTCTGTTTCTCAGTTTCCTCACCTCTAAAATTAGGGTAATAAAGGCACCTACTTCATACACATATGAGAATTAAAAATGAAAATATATGAAAAGTACTTGGCTATTATTAAATTAAAATGCTCATTAAAACACTCAGTTTTAACTTTTAACTGACAACTCAGGTACACATATTACTAACCTTTAAACTGTACAATTTCTCCATTCTGGGTTTTTGGCAGTCCTTTTAGACAAACTTCACTGGTAAGAGCTAAGGCAACACCACAGCTTCCTAGCAAGAAGCCAATCTGCTGACCTCCAGCATCCTGTAGAGAAAAGATAATGAACATGGCAGGGACGCAAATGTGAACACAGCCATACCCCAAACCTAACACTCAGTCATGTTCTGGCACTTGTGTGGAAACGCCCACGGAGCCCCACTGATATCTGGCAGATGTCAACATCCAATGACAATATGTTCTTCCAAAATAATTTCTATAATATGATGATGTCCTAAGTACAAATCAAGCATTTTAGTAACCTGACATTACTAATGATGAATCTACCAGCCTTTTATTCAAGGGTTGGCAATGATCCTCTTTTAGACTAGTTTCGAGGAAATGAGATAAATGTTAATATGTTTATGTTGCCTTCTCCTTATCCCACCCCCAAATCCAAGATCAAACCAATTCACACCAGAACAAAATAACTCATGTAAATGGACACCAAATGCCCAAATTGACAAAAAAGTCAATGAATGGTTATAGCAAATCCATACACCAGTTTCATTATTCTATTTTAAAATAGGTAGATTTTAGCCTTACAACAACAGCAGCAAAAACAACAACAAAAAACAACAAAATATAGTCTAAAGTATTTGCATTAAAACATCATCTTAAAAGTATCATCATGAAACCACACAAATTCTGCCAACATGATAATTTAAGAACAACCAAATGATTTCCTGATGTCGAAGAAGAATAGTATCTCATAAACTAGAACTTCAGGAATGTTATCAGTCTGTATTCCTCTAGGAAAATGATTTCTTATAAATCCATGTTATCTGCCATATTCGTCTCTGACATTCATCCTCAGTAATAAACTGCACATGAGTGCAGTTAAAAGGTAGTGTCAAATAGTTCATGGAGAGCTTGCTCAGTCAAACATGGCAATCTCTGTCAAACATATGCTTTGTTTTAGTAAGGCTGATGTGCTGTCAAAGTCAAATCCTATAATCTAGAGAAGTAATACACCATCATGGTATCACCGTCCACTTATTGGAACTCTTAGGTTGTATGACAGAGGAAATCCTTTTACAAAAAGGTCTCAACTGCCGTTAATATGGATTACCTATAGTCTTGGAAGCAAGAGCAGGACTCTTTACAAATGGTAATTGTTGAAAGTCAAGTATGCCCCCATGATATTTTAAATGATATCCAACTCTATAAAAATTCTATCTTAACTGAAAAACATGTTATTTGGATGACACATGAATATTAATAGTTTTTCTATAACTTTCATGTTTTTAGAAAGTGAAGCCAAGTACTTTAAAAAAGGTCAGACTGCTTCTAGTATCTTGAAAGAGTCAATCAATCCAACAAGAACCTGATGCTTGACATGTGACATTAGGCTACATTCCTCTTAAAATTGGTAATGTTACCTTTCTGGTAAGAGGTACCTCTATAGGCACTGGAATCACTTCTGCCAGGAGACATCCATAAAAAGCCACCATAAACATGACTGGATCGTTGTTGGGGTAAACCAGCGCTACCTAAGATTCATAAAGACATTTAATAAAGGAGGAATAAAGACATACTAATAGCGACTTTCAAGATCACTCTTCAGGTACATAACATTTACCATATAAAATAAATTGAATTACTTAATAGCCACTTGCTCTTAAGGAAATTAAGTTACTGTGATGAACACACAAATCTAAAATGATCGCCAACATGCCCACAATTATATTACACATTTTGGAAACTATAATGCAATTCATCATCATCATCACCATAAAAATTTTGCACTTAATTCTATTGGTGACTTAGCAGTAAACAGTGCCCCTTATGTGTTACTGACTTAGGAAACTTAAGGAAATTTACTTTCTAGCAGGGCTATATGTTCAGATAGAACAGCTTATTAAAGAATAACCTTATATCTCTCAGGCAGAGCCTACAAATGCTGACTGACTTGACTACCACCTGAGAGCCAATGTAAGGTTTCTTGCTCTTTAACCAACTTAATGCCTTAGTCCTTATTCACTTACCCAACAGTGCTTTTGGTCTAACAGGAAGGTATTTGGTAATACGTGTAAGCAATACTGACAGAAACCATTATGGATACAAAGTCAACTCATTAACAAAAGACAAACAGTGACACCTTTCTAATATGTTCAAAGCTGTGATCTCACCTGTGACACACCACAGGGATAAATGGCTTTTCCTAATTTACTCAAGGGATGCAAAAGCACAAAAGTCACTATCACTGTGGGGTTTGTTACTTGGTTTAGGTATCCACAGAGTTAACATCTGAAACTTAATCCTGTCACTGGACACTTGTCTCTCTTATTTTGCTTTTAAATTCTCTTAACTCTTTTCCAAGAGAAGTTAAATTCTGAGCTTTTAGATTTTCTTAAAGTCCTGGAAAACTAATTCCACAAGTCATTTAAACAACCTACTTCCTTCCCCTACGGTGTCCATATTAACCAGGTAAACACAAAATCACCTTTTTAGGATTCAGTGAGGACTCGGAAACACTCAGGTGTGTCACATTGTTAAGTCAAAGTCATCCTTTAGGTGCCCTTTGCCACAATGCAAACGTATTTTTAAAAGGTGCAGTTAAAGATATTCTGTAATTGTGAGCCCACTAAAAAGAAGTCTATTGTATAGTTGGCATTTCAGTCTATGAATTCCAAATGAAAAGGAACACTTGATGGTAAGAAGTAAACATATCTAGAAAGTCATTAATAGGAAAAAAGAACTTCAAAAATTAAAAAATATTTTTAATGCCACCTCTAATTCAAGGAGAAATAGGCCAGGCTCGGTGGCTCAACCTATCATTCCAGCACTTTGGGAGGCCGAGGCGAGTGGATTGCCTAAGCCCATGGGTTTGAGGCCAGCCTGGGCAACTTGGTGCGACCTTGTTTCTACAATTAAAAAAAAAAACAACAAAAAAAGCTGGGCGTGGTAGCTTGTGCCTGTAGTTCCAACTACTTAGAAGTAGGTGAGGTGGAAGGATCGCTGGAGCCCAGCGGGTTGATGCTGGGGTGGCCATGAGTAGGCCACTGTACTCCAGCCTGAGCAACAGAGTGAGACTCCAACTCAAAAAAAAAAAAAAATGTCAATTTGTTTTTCTTAAAAGTAACATGAGGTTGGGTGAGGTGGCTCATGCCTATAATCCTAGCATATTGGGAGGTCAAGGGAGGAGGACTGCTTGAGCCAGGAGTTCAAGATCAGTGTAGGCAAGATCAGTGTAGGGAGACCTCATCTCTCCAAAGTATTAAAAAAAATCAGCCAGGCATGGTGATGTGCACCTGTAGTCCCAGCTACTCAGGAGGCTGGTGGGAGGATGTGGTAGGATTGCTTGAACCCAGGAGTTTGAGGCTGTGGTAAGCTGTGATCAAGGCACCATGCTCCAGCCTGCGTGATAAAGTGAGATCCTCCACCTAAAAAAAAGTAAGTCAGGCTGGGCTCAGTGGCTCAGCCTGTAATCCCAGAGCTTTGGGAGGTGGAGGTGAGTGGACTGCTTGAGTCTGCAGGTTCGAGACCTGTGTGGGCAACTTGGCAAGACCTCATCTCTACAATAAATCAAAAATTAGCCAGGCGTGGTAGCACGCGCCTGTAGTTCCGGCTCCTTGGAAGGCTGAGGTGGAAGGCTCGCCGGAGCCCAGCAGGTCGAGGCTGCGGGGGCTGCTGCACTCCAGCCTGGGTGCTGG
>NW_007260398.1:1093570-1094169 GCF_000164805.1 Carlito syrichta | reverse complement strand
GGTCTCGCCAAGTTGCCCAGGCGGGTCATGAACCCGCGGGCTCAGGCAATCCATTTACCTTGGCCTCCCAAAGGTGTGGGATTACAGACTGAGCCACTGAGCCCGGCTGGTACCTCTGTTTTTAAAGCTCCCTGGGGCTGGGCATGGTTGTTCAAGTCTGCAATCCCAGCACTCTGGGAGGCCAAGGTGAGAGGACTGCCTGAGCTCAGGGGTTCAAGACCAGCCTGGGCAACTTAGCAAGACCCCGTCTCTATAACAAATCAAAAAATAAGCTGGTCATTATAGCACGCACCTGTAGTTGCAGCTACTTGGAAGGTTGAGGCGGAAGGATTGCCTGAGCCCAGCAGGTCGAGGCTGCGGTGGCCATGAGTGTGTCACTACACTCCAGCCTGGATGACAGAGTGAGATTCCGACTCAAAAAAAAAGATTCCTGGTGACTTCAATGTGCAGTGAGTCGAGACCTGCTGCTGCAGAGACCAGATTTTAAAAATCTGTTGCTAGCTAGGCTTGCTAGCTGGGCTTGGTGGCTCAGCCTGTAATCCCGCGCTTTGGGAGGCTGAGGTGAGTGGATTGCCTGAGCCTGTGGGTTCGAGACCCGC
>NW_007260398.1:1089403-1092813 GCF_000164805.1 Carlito syrichta | reverse complement strand
CGGGTCTCGAACCTGCGGGCTCAGGCAATCCACTCACCTCAGCCTCCCAAAGACGCGGGATTACAGGCTGACAGTGATGTTTTAGAACTGGCAGTTGTGGTGGCTCACGCCTATAATCCTAGATCTTTGAGAGGCTGAGGTGGGAGGATCCCTTGAACCCAAGTGTTCAAGACCACCCAGGGCAATGTAGTGGGACCGCTATCTCTTAAAAAAAAATTAGCCAGGTGTGGTGGCACGCAGCTGTAGTCCCAGCTTGGGAGGCTGAGCGAGAGGAAAGCTTGAGTTTGAGGCTGCAGTGAGCCATGATCTTGTCATTGCACTCCAGCCTGGGTGACAAAATGAGACCCTTCCTCAAAAACAAACAAAAAAACAGAAGAAGGATGTCTGGCTTTGAAAGTAGCTTCTGAAGCTTTTTGCAAATATTCAAGCATAATCTTATTTGTTCAAATGAAGCCATTTTAGCCTCACTGGCATATCTGCACAACCTACTAATACCAATGAAAATGTCAATCTGATGTTTTTGGAGAACTGTCCGACAAGACCAGCTGCATGTCCGCCATGTAAACCTAACACCCAAGGCAGGTTCTGGACACAGACCCAGAGTTAGGGCCTGGAAAGAAGAACACAAACGTTCACTCGTGACCACGGTGCAGGGCAGCAGCTGTCCTTTCCCCGTAAGGATGGGATGATCAACTTGCAATATTTCCACGTTCTAAGTTACAATTTGGGGGTGGGCGGAGTCTCCATTTATAAAAACTTCCAAGTTAAACATGAATTTCTGTATGTGACTAGGAGAACTACCCAAGTACCCAGCAGACATTAAAAAAAAAAAAAACCCTTCAAGGATTTTCATGGATCCTTACAGAATGGAGCATTAAAAGGAAAATAAAACCCTTCAAGGATGTGTAAGACCGTGCCGTCCCACGGAACCTCCTAGAATGACGAAAACACCCCATGTACACACTGTCCACCTCACAACCCATAGCCAGGTGTGTCTGTCAAGTCCTCACACACACCAGTATGACTGAATAACTGCATTTCTAGTTCATTAGCTTAAGTTAAAATTTAATAGCCACACGGGGCTACATGCTAGCATACTGGACAACACAGGATCAGGTAAGAACTTACTAAAGTACACAACAGCCTTTTCTGATGTCCTAGATCTAGAAATTATTATTATGTTATTGTTTCAAAAACATCACTATCAAAGATGACTTGCCAATCAAGCAACGTGGCTACATTATATCTAGTTGTTGACAAAAAAGAAAAATTATGAAAGCTCTTACTAGAGCTCTACATTCTTCTAAGATGAAATGAAATTAAGTTTTCTGGTCAGGTGTGGTGGCTCATACCTGTACTTCCAGCACCTTGGGAGGCGGAGGCGAGAGGACTGCCTGAGCCCAGGGGTTCAAGATCAGCCTGGGCAACATGGCGAGACCTCGTCTCTACAATACATCAAAAAATTAGCCAGGTGTGGTGGCACGTGCCTGTAGTCCCAGCTACTTGGGAGACTGAGGTGGAAGAATCACCTGAGCCCAGCAGGTTGAGGCTGCAGCGGCCACGAATGTGTTACTGCACTCCAGTCTGGGCAACAGAGTGAGACTTCAATTCAAGGGAAAAAAAAGAAGTAAGTTTTCTTCAGAGATTTGATTAATAATGGACTTTGTGAAAGAATAATCAATGAGGTCCTGAACCTTGTGCAGAGAATGTATCATCAAATCTGTACTAATCGCTCAGCCAGCTTTTTTTCCATACAAGATGAAACACGAAGAACAAACTGGTCGGCTGAGGATGGAGCCCTGCTTTCTGCTCCAGAGAACGCTGCGGTCTGCAGGCTGTGTTATACTGAAATCCTGTCCCCTTGTCTGCCCCCCCCGTGAGAATCTGGAGACCACAGGCCCTATCAAATCCGTGTCTTCTTTACTGTTTTTCTCTTATATGTTTTTAAGTCTTCACAGTAGGTGACAAAGAACCTTGGTCACAGTAAGGACTCAAACAAAACAAAACAAAACAACAACAAAAGCGCTTGTTTAAAGAATGAATGCAGAGCAGTGGACACTGCACATTTCCTGAGTCCAAGATGCAAGATGGAGCCTCATGGAATACATCACTGTGCTGTGACCTCCCCAACTCAACACCATCTGCTGTAAGAACAGTCTGGGTTCTGTGAAGCTTATCATTCTACTTCTTCTTGCCTCTGAATATTCCATTTTCTAAGCATACAGAAAGACATCCTAGGTTTGGACATTGGATAGGTCAAGACACATCAAGCTAGAGAAGCTTTTAAAAAAATCTAGGCCGGGCTCAGTGGCTCAGCCTGTAATCCCAGCACTTTGGGAGGCCGAGGTGAGCAGACTGCCTGAGCCCGCCTAGGCAACTTGATGAGACCTCATCTCTACAACAAATAAAAAATTAGCTGGGCGTGGTAGCGCATGCCCGTAGTTCCAGCTACTTGGAAGGCTGAAGCGGAAGGATCGCCAGAGCCCGGGAGTGGCCATTGCACTCCAGTCTGGGTGACAGAGTGAGACTCTAACTCAAAAAAAAAAAAAAAAAAATCTAGACAAACTGGAAAGTGTTATAAGTTCATAAATGATGATTAAAAATGAAGTGTTGGAGCCGGGCTCGGTGGCTCAGCCTGTAATCGCCAGAGCCCAGCAGGTCGAGGCTGCGGTGGCCAGGAGTGGCCACTGCACTCCAGTCTGGATGACACTCCAACTTAAAAAAAAAAAGAAAAAAAAAAGGTAAGTCAAATCTGTCTACATATAAAACCACAGAAAATTGTTTTATTTTTATTTTTTTATTTTTTGAGTCAGGGTCTCGCTGTTGTCCAGGCTGGAGTGCAGTGGCATGCTCATGGTCACTGCATCCTCAATCTGCTGGGCTCAGGTGATCCTCCTGCCTCAGTCTTCCAAGTAGCTGAAGTATAGATGCACGCTACCATGCCCAGCTTATTTTTTTGATTAACTGTAGAGACGAGGTCTCACCAAATTTCCCAGGCTGGTTTTGAACTCTTGAACTCAGACAATCCTCTCGCCTTGGCCTCCCAAAGTGCTAGAATTACAGGCTTGAGCCACCTCGCCTGACAGAAAATTGTTTTAAAACATATATGAGACTTTCTTTTGGGGGATGGGGTCCCACTCCATTGCCCAGTCTGCATTGCAGTGGCATGATCACAACCATCACAGTTCACGGCAGCCTCGACCTCCTGGGCTCAGGTGAACCTTCTACCTCAGGATCCTCAGTAGCTGGGACTACAGCATATGCCACAGCACCTGGCAGTTATTTATTTATTTATATAGAGTCGGAGTCTCACTCTGTTGCCCAGGCTGGAGTGCAGTGGCATGCTCATGGTCACTGCAGCCTTGACCTGCTGGGCTTAGGTGATCCTTCCACCTCAGCCTTCCAAGTAG
>NW_007260398.1:1074289-1089285 GCF_000164805.1 Carlito syrichta | reverse complement strand
TCACTCTGTTGCCCAGGCTGGAGTGCAGTGGCATGCTCATGGTCACTGCAGCCTTGACCTGCTGGGCTTAGGTGATCCTTCCACCTCAGCCTTCCAAGTAGCTGGAACTACAGGCACGTGCCACCTCGCATGGCTAATTTTTTGATTTATTGTAGAGACGAGGTCTCACCCTTGGACCTGGGCAATCCTCTTGCCTCTGCCTCCTAAAGTGCTGGGCTCACAGGCTTGAGCCCCTGCCCCCGGCTTTTTAAAAAAAAAAAAAAAAAAGGAAAGAAACAGGGTCTTGGCTATGTCACCTAGGTTGGAGTGCAGAGGCATGATCATAGCTCATTGCAGCCTCAAATTCTGGGCTTAAGGGATCCTCCCACCTCAGCCTCTCAAGTAGCTGCAACTACTGATATGTACCACCATGTCCACTAAGTTTTTTTTTTAATTTATTTTTTACAGAGATGGGGTCTCAGAATATTGCCCAGGCTACTCTCGAACTCCTGGACAGAAGTGATTCTCCTGCCTCAGCCTCCCAAAGTGCTGGGATTACAGGCATGAGCCACTGTGCCAGGCCCTGTATGAGGCATCTTGTAAAGAAAGAAAAAAAAAATCAAAGAGTAAATTTTGTTGCTGTATTTTAGTTATCTAAATATTTATTTCTGAAAAGACTTAGGTTTTTCTTTCTTTTAATTGGCACCTTAAGAGTTACAACTGACTGACAACTACAGAGAAGTACATACAAATTTCCTTCAATACATGAATATGAGAATTATCCAGACATCTGGCATTGCATTTATGTGGTAACCAAGCCATTTTTATCTTTCAAAAATAACAGTTATATACATTTTTCTGTTACACATTAAAAATCTAGAATGTGCACATTAGAAAACAATAAACACCACCTCCCAAAAACCAAAATGCCAATTACCCTGTCTCCAGGTTTCAACACAGGTTCATTTTTGGTCCCCAGTTTATTAAGCAGTGTGTAGGCCAACTTTAAACTTCTGCTCCATAGCTTTCCTGAAAAAGAAATACTCACATAGAAAAACGACAGGCCAATTTCAATGAGAAAACATTCAGATCAGCAGCAGATAAGGCAAAGGCCACTTCCAAATGATGCATCAGAGGGGGTATCACTCACCTCCAACACACAGTAAGCACCTCCCTGAAAGTTCTATATTCATTCTAGTTTACAAAAGCCAGGGCTGCCTTGAAACAAAAATAAAGTATCACCAGGTACTCATCCTGGTTATAGAACGTTTCCAATTCTTTTCCGAATTACTCTGAATTGCCTCAGAAATAATTTGATGGGAGAAATGGAGAGAACAAGACTGACAATAAGAAGACTACTTCTGTTCTAAGCTTTTTTTTTTTTCATGGCCACCGCAGCCTTGACCTACTGGGCTTGGGCGATCCTTCCACCTTAGTCTTTCAAGTAGCTGGAACGACAGGTGCGTGCTATCACGTCTGGTTGATTTATTTTATTTTATTTTATTTTATTTTAGAGATAAGGTCTCGCCAAGTTATCTGGTCTTGAACCTGTGGGCTCGGGCAATCCTCTCACCTCAGCCTCCCAAAGTGCTGGGATTACAGGCTTGAGCCACTGCACTTGGCCCTAGTTTTTTTTTATAGCTGTCTTCAGAAATGTTCTAAGCTTTTTCTGAAGAACTACTTACACAGGTGGTATTAGATACTTGGGGTAGTTGAAAAGCAAAAGTATGACTCAAATGATTAAACATTTTATACCACTGTAATTCAGAGAAAACAGACAACAAAAGTGGAAGTTATCTGTATGAAATATGTGGATATAGTCATAGATGTTAAGCATACAAAGATCCGGTCAGCTGAATGCTTTAAGGGTAACGTGGATGAAAGTAACATGCAGCTTTCTGTAGGAAAAGGAATAAAACATCCTTTTCTTTTCCTATCCCCTTCCCTCAACTACCCTTAGAAATTCTTGTTTTAGACTATGAAAAAGTGAAAGAGAAATCATGTTATTTTGAATAGCAATGTTAGTTTTACATATAATTTATTCAGAGGGGCATCCAAGGTTTAAACTATGTCAAACTGCATAATTCTTTAAATAAAAAGTTATTTTTCCTCAAAGATTATTTTGTATCTAGGTCTATGGACACTGTGCTCCACTTGCAACAGAGAAAAGGAATCTGAATAAACTAGTACAAAATCTCTTAGCCCAGGGTTGACCCCGTTTTTCTTGAAGTTATTTTAAAAAGAAAAATACCAACTTTATCTGGGATGCAAAATTAAATGGAAAAGTACTGCTGCTTTGTTCATCACAGAATCTTGTGCCTATTATATGCAAGAAGCAAGATGGAGTAAAGATCTAAAAAGTAATGCTTCAATTTTTAGACAAAACCATCTGCTTTTCACCATACATCATTAATAGTGACTAAATGTTTTTCTAAAATCCTATTCTAATATTAAAACATCCGTGGGTCTACAAGTCTCTCATTCTTTATTTTGCTGTATTTTAAATATTAGTTGGCTTGCAAATGTCCCTTTAGGAAATGAAAATATTTACCAATAACTTTACTTAGAACTTAGGATCCTATTAAATTACTGCAAAAAATCTACTTAATCATAATGACCGGCAACCACTAAATATCAAGATAAAAACACTACCTATGATATTTTGAAGAACTCTTAGGAGGACAGAAAAGGACCTGGACTCTTGCCAACTCACCATATGTGAGTGTGTAGACCGGCTTCCCTGTCACGTCCAGCGCAGTCAGACAGGAGCATTTTGCTTGAGTGGTGCCCCAGCGCTGCAGGGCAGATTCTAGGGCAGGAGGCCAGTTGCAGATGACCCCTAAAGGCTCGCCCTTCACAGGCGTCACCTGCCGTCCCTCGGGCTTGGGCTGGTTGGGGTCTGGCTGAGGTACTGTACCAAGAGAACCCCAGCGGGTGAAATAAGTACAAGTCAAAACCAGCACAGCTCAGGTCCCTAAGTGCAAACACATCTCCCTCTTCTCTTCACACTTAAATGGCTTCAACTCACATTAAGAAAGGACGTGGTTAGAAATGGTAATCCACAAACTGGGCTGCGGTTTAATTTTCCACTTAAACGTGAAATCGTATTTTTTTCTCTTTTTTTTTTTTGAGTTGGAGTCTCACTGTCACCCAGGCTGGAGTGCAGTGGCATGCTCACAGTCACTGCAGCCTCAACCTGCTGGGCTCAGGCGATCCTTCCAC
The DNA here is from genome assembly GCF_000164805.1 of Carlito syrichta. Classification (NCBI taxonomy): domain Eukaryota; kingdom Metazoa; phylum Chordata; class Mammalia; order Primates; family Tarsiidae; genus Carlito; species Carlito syrichta. Next base: position 1,086,084 of record NW_007260398.1, on the reverse strand, counting down.
CTCAGCCTTCCAAGTAGCTGGAACCACAGGCATGCACCACCACGCCCAGCTAATTTTTTGATTTATTGTACAGGTGAGGCCTCACCAAGTTGCCCGGGCTGGTCTTGAACCTGTGGGCTCAGACAATCCTCTTGTCTCAGACTCTCAAAGTGCTGGGATTACTGGTGTGAGTCACCGCACCCAGCTCATATTCAGTATGTTTTACACAACAAATCCTGACCCTGAGAAAGCAAATCAATGCACATACAAAAGAGCACAAAGTATAAATTTCCTTCATAACTTTTAGTAAACTTGTTTTTATTTTTATTTTTAATTTTTTTGAGTTGGAGTCTCACTGTCGCCCAGACTGGAGTGCAGTGGCTGCTCCCGGCCACCGCAGCCTTGACCTGCTGGGCTCCGGCGATCCTTCCGCCTCAGCCTTCCAAGTAGCTAGAACTACAGGAGCGTGCTACCACGCCCGGCTGATTTTTTGATTTATTGTAGAGATGAGGTCTCGCCAAGTTGCCCAGGCGGGTCTCGAACCCGCAGGCTCAGGCAATCCACTCACCTCAGCCTCCCAAAGGCACGGGATTACAGGCTGAGCCACCGAGCCCGGCAGTAAACTTGTTTTTAAATCTTCACAGTTTGTGTCCAATGTTAGACAGTCAGGTTATGTTTAACAAAAAAATATTACATTGTGAGTCAGAAAACACAAGTTTAAATTCACCTTTTACTAGTATTACTTTAGGCAAATTGATTTATCTGCTCCTTCCTTTCCCCATCTGTAAAATGGGCATGGTGACAGTTACACCTTGGGGCCATCATTCCCTTCAAGAGATAATGGGCATAAACCACAGTGTTCCATGTCTCCACACCTTGGCGCATATCTTGTGTGGCCAGTCCCTTGCCTTCTGGTGAATTTTTGCTCATCCTTCTCAAGACTCAGCAGCTCAAACAGCACATTCTCTGGTAACCATCCCCAACTGTTCCTTCCTTAGTGCTCCCGCAATATGGGGCAGCCTGCCCTTATCAGAGCACTGAAGATCCTCAACGACTTCTTTTACCAAACAAGTTTCCCCCTACAAAGACTGTGACTAATGGTCACTCCAGGAATCAGAAGTAATATCTCACATTCTTTCATACAGATAAAACTAAAGTCCTCTTAATTTTTCTATAATTAACAAATGTCATTCAAATAATAAAAGCAAAAAAGTTCTACATTTTCATAGCAGGAAAGGTAATTTACACATGGAACAAAGAGTTAAGTATTTACCGAGTGCCAATTATGTGCACAGGATGTGACCGACATTAAAAAAATTAATGCTGCACATATTACTCTTCAAACAAACATTGATTGTGCCTAAGAAGTGCTTGGTGCAAGGAATGCACAGTCTGAGCTCTCGCAGAGTCTTGTGAGGGGGGGACCGGGGGACACACGCATACACAGACTCAGATCGGAGGATAGAATAATGTGAGCAGTGCATGACACACACATGTACAGGGCAGGCAGTGGGGCATGTCATCCACCTGGAGGAGGAACTGTCTGAGCTGAGACTTAAAGGATGAGTAGGAATTAGCCAGGTGAATGAGATCTGAAAAAAGAGGCCCAGAAGGGAGAAGGGAAAGATGAGCAACAAATGTTAGACAGGCAACTGATATGCAATAAGTTAGGTTTTATAGCTCAGTACAATGACAGATTTGGGAAACTTACTGAAAGTTTTCCAAATTCACAATAACATAAAAATCACAACACAGGTTAATTCCACAATTTGCTGCCTGTGATAAATAATACTTCAGCTGCCCTTCTGTTGTGTATTTCCAGAATCTAAATCACCAGAATAACCAAAAAGAAAACATGGGTGGTTGTAAATAAAATGCTTTATTCTTTTTTTTTTTTTTGAATTGGAGTCTCACTCTGTCACCCAGACTAGAGTGCAGTGGCCTCTTCCGGCCACTGCAGCCTTGACCTGCTGGGCTCCAGTGATCCTTCCGCCTCAGCCTTCCGAGTAGCCAGAATTACAGGCATGCACTACCACGCCCGGCTGATTTTTTGATTTATTGTAGAGATGAGGTCTCACCAAGTTGCCCAGACGGGTCTCGAACCCACGGGCTCAGGCAATCCACTCACCTCAGCCTCCCAAAGCACAGGATTACAGGCTGAGCCACTGAGCCTGGTGTACTTTATCCTTATGGACAGACCACACATATGGTAGGCATCGTTTCTGGCTATAAAGGTCTACGTTACTGCCATTGCCCATTAGGCCTTATGGCAGACTCCAGGGCATGCTCTTTCAGATTTCCAAAGGTATACTGGTTATTTTTCTTTTCCAAAGGTAACAATTATTCAAATAAGCAACTGCTGCCTATCTATAATTACTGGAAAACTGTTAGCTCTATTCTGCAAATGCAATTAGTTCAAGTGAGATACCTGTTAGCCCTTGATCTTCAATACACAATGGTCAATACACATTGGTCAATACACAATGCTAGAAACACTAAAGAGGCTATTAATGGCACAAGTATCTTGAACATCAGTGCATCAAGACAGATGCTCACAGTTCAGAGTTTAGTGCCTCCTAAAGCAACAGAAACTCATCTTCACCTCATATGTCAGGTTCTTTTTTGCTTTCTGCTGCACAGATTGGGATAAGATCAGATGTAATCTCCCAATGCGCCTAATTCCATTAACAGGTTGATGTAATCAAGTCTACTACTAATCCCAGGACATAAAAACGGACTATAGAGTTACAAGGCTTATTAGTTCTTTTGACAAAAACTTTTGCTAGGTAGATCAATTCATCAACTAGCTTCAATCATTTTCAACTGGTAATTCTCATTTTATCTCAACTCCTCTTCCCTAGTTGAGATCCCAGCTATCATATGATTTCATCCATAAATATTTGCAGAAGTACTGAATGAACAGATCACTGACTATTAGGGATGGCTGCTCTACAGATGGAACTGATTTCTTCCCTTCTCTGCCTATGTTAGCTAATATATACTTATTGGCTAAATGACGTCTTCACATGTGTATATTTTAGCATCAGTCTAAACTGTAAAAAACATGAAAGAAGTGACTGCATTTTCATAAATCTTTGAATTTTGTTCACTGTCTACCGCATAGCCTAGAAAGCAGGCATATATGCATTGACTGACTACTTTAATAAAAGGACTACGTTATATGAAAGAAAGTGGGCAAATATTTGAGGTTGAATTTGATATCCACATGCTAGGAAAATGACAAATATAAGAACTCAAAAACTCATGTATTTGGGAGAGTTCCTAATTTCAAAGAGCATATTTCCAAGGACAGTTCTATGCTTCATAGTTACCTCCTTGCCTTTCTTCCCCCTCCTTCTTTAACTTTCATTCGAGATCTAAAATATAAATGATCCTTAGGGGAAAAGAGGAAACCGTGAACTCTTTGAACCAAGAGATATGTGTCCATTCTTTAACTCTATAACACCTAACACACAGTATTTTTTATTTGATGAATATATGTTTTGGAATTTTTTACTACTACCTTCCACAATTTCTTCAGAGTCATCCACAAAAAATTCCTTTAAGGGAGGTCTTTTGGGTCGTTTCAGAGTGTTGAGAAGCTGCTGGATTTTTGTGGATACTCTACTATTGACAGGAACACCTATAAAGGAAAAATGGTAAGTTAAAATTCATTAATTATGAGGATATTTTAGTTCCTCAATTCCCTCAGAAGTTTTTCTTTACTTTTTTTTTTTAAAGTTAGAGCCTCACTCTGTTGCCCAGGCTGAAGTGCAGTGGCATGCTCACAGTTACTGCAGCCTTACCCTGCTGGGTTCAGGTGATCCTTCTGCCTCAGCCTCCCAAGTAGCTGGAACTATAGGTGTGTGCCACCATGCCCAGCTAATTTTTTTATTTACTGTAGAGACAAGGTCTCACCATGTTACTCAGGCTGGTCTCGAATCCCTGAGCTCAGGTAATCCTCTCACCTTCGCCTTCCAAAGTGCTGGGATTACAGGTGTAAGCCACCGTGCTCAGGCAGGAGTTTTTATTTCCAATGATATTTAACTTTTGCCCACAGCCTGACTCTATTTTAACTGGGCCAGACAGGTACAATTATGTACATGACAAACTTTAAGACAATAGAGAACAAATTGAATGTTATTATCAATACATTGTTTAAGGATTTCACCTAATCTCCCTTTTCCTTTATTCTTTTCTCTTCCTACACTCAAGTGTTTTGTTCAAAATATCTTTCAAAAGTGCCAACTAAGTCTGATCAAGTGTCAATGCTGTCACTGTGCAGACTGTGGAAAAGAAGACACTCAGGATGATCCGATGACATGTCAACTACAGTGCAATTCTGTAGCTGCTGGGCCAGCTACTAGTCATAATTTGAATTTTTTCAGTTTAATGCATACTCCCTATTTAGCTACCAAAAAGAACTTACCATCAGCTGTATCCATAAGGCTGGACCTGTTGGATCCTTTGTGCATGCCTTTAACTATCCCCGAGGGGGGCAGGTCAATATTGGCTGGGCGTATTGAGGAAGATGATGATGAGGAAGAGGTAGTTGTGGTGACATCAGGGGGAGCAGAGAAATTCTCTAAGAGGGGAGAAAACAAAGTTTAGAATTACATTACATTAGCAGAACTAAGAACCTTCAAATCTCTGTTTTTTTGTTCTCTAACAAGGAAGAAAACTATATAAATAGGGCATTAGCTCTTAGAACAACCTTTTTAATCAAATTCTACTAGCAAGATGCAATGGGAGAACAAGAGGTTAAGTCAGGGTCTATCAGCTTCCCAAAATTATTATTTTGCAAGTCTTGGGTAGCCTTAGTAAGATCAAATCATATATCTGTTTCTCAAAAACATTATTTTCTACAAAGAAAAGCTGGCAGAAATCCAGTGTTACAAAAATGGTCAGGCTGGGTGTGGTGGCTCAAGCCTGTACTCCCAGCACTTTGGGAGGCTGAGGAGAGAGGACTGCCTGAACCCAGGGGTTCAAGACCGGCCTGGGCAACTTGGTGAGACCTCGTCTCTACAATAAGTAAAAAAATTAGCTGGACATGGTAGTGTGTGCCTATAGTTCCAGCTACTTGGAAGGTTGAGGCAGAAGGAACATCTGAGGCCAGCAGGTCGATGCTGGGGTGACCATGAGCGTGCCACTGCACTCCAGCCTAGGCAACAGAGTGAGATTTCAACTAAAAAAATAAAAAATAAAAATAATCATAATAAGTTTCAAGTGATCTCAAAATGGAATCAAAGTGAGTAAGATCATAACTATCTACTAGTATTCTAGTTTCTGTACTATTTATTCATGAATATGGTTTATCTAGAAAGTTTCCCCTTCCATCGAAGATCACTGTCTTGAGAGTGAGTCAGATCGCTCAAGTCGCAGATGAGGTCCACTTCTAATTTTTATAAAGTAATCTGCAGGTAACTTCAATCTCCTTCACAGACAAGTTTCTTCCTTTGCTCTAAGCAGAAATTAAGCAGTGTTATTCTACTCTACTACAGGTAGGAATTCTGAACCTAGAGAAATTGAATGATGTAAATTGAAGAGATCCATTCAGCAGGGATGTGTTATAAAAAACCTAGAAGAAAACATCTGGAGGAGAAGAAATTAGAGGGAGGAAAATACATGATTTACAAGGATAAAAAAAGCCACTAAAAACTACAAAAAAGGAAAAAGCCATAATATAAACAATTTAAAAAATCAATCTGGGGATAAGGTCTCTATGCCTCAAAGTCTATAATTACTAGTTACAGTTTTTGAAGTTTTAAATATACTTGCACGGCATATTGCAGGATACCTTGCTGTAGGATAATGTGGCAACAAAAGCATCAAAATGGGCATTTTTATTTGTCCCAGCAATTCAACTAAGAGGAGCACATCCTAAGGAAATAATCAGACAACTGCTCAAAGTTGTGTGTTCAAATATGTTCATTCCAGCAGTTTTTATAATGGCAAAAAAAACGGGTACTATTAAATGTTCAAAATAGGGGAATGGTTAAATAAACCAGGGTAGAAAGTCATACAATGGCATACCTTGAAACCATAAAAATAAAAGTATAATTATATTTATATAAAAGATGTTTGTGATACCCTGTTAAGAAAAGTAGGTTATTAACATTAAGTTTAGGGCAATTTCATTCTTGCAAAATCAAAACCAAAACTCTATACACTCTTATGTAAATAAAATCTAGAAGAATACACACTAAAGTGATAACACTAAAATGTTATCCTGAAGCCGGGCTTGGTGGCTCAGCCTGTAATCCCGCGCCTTTGGGAGGCTGAGGTGAGTGAACTGCCTGAGCCCGTGGGTTCGAGACCCGCCTGGGCAGCGAGACTTCATCTCACAATAAATAAAAAAATCAGCCGGGCGTGGTAGCGCATGCCTGTAATTCCGGCTACTCGGAAGGCTGAGGTGGAAGGATCGCCGGAGCCCGGGCGACAGAGTGAGACTCCAATTCAAAAAAAAAAATAAATAAATAAAATAAAATAAATAAAATGTTATCCTGGAAAGTAAGCTTATAGGTTGTTTTGTTTTTCCTTTTTTCTTTTTGGAGTCGGAGTCTCACTCTGTCACCCAGACTGGAGTGCAGTGGCACGCTCAGGGTCACCACAACCTTGACCTGCTGGGCTGAGGTGATCCTTCCGCCTCAGCCTTCCAAGTAGTTGGAACCACAGGTATGTGCCACCATGCCCAGCTGATTTTTTGATTATTGTAGAGATGAGGTCTCACCATGTTGCTCAGGCTGGTCTTGAACCTCAGAGCTCAAGCAATCCTCTTGCCTCTACTGGTATAACAGGCATGAGCCACTACGCCTGGCTTTTTCTTTTACCTGTATTTTTGAATTTTTCTACTAGGAACATGAACTATTTATGTTAGATCAAACATCCAAAAGCAATAATGTGGAAAAAATGGTCTCTGTAAGTAACTAAACCAATAATTCCAAATAAAATTAACTGGGTATTAGAACAATACACTCAACAGGTGAAATTGCTCTCTTTTAGAGTGATGTGGAAATGAAACCTCACCACCCATGGCTCTGTTGCTCACCCTCCACAACAGGAGAGGTGGTAAGTCTGTGGCTTTAGAGCTGTAGGAGGTTTGGTGAATTTCAGGGCAGAGCTGAGAGTACAGGACAAGGTATCAGCTGTTGGCACTTGGCTTTTTAATAAGGGCAATCACATCCTCAGGATAGCTATTTTCTTTAAAAATTACAGTCTAGCATTGAAAATTTTCCAAGTCTTTCTTTTTCAGAAATCAATGAATAGAATAATAAAATATACATATGGTGACACAGACAGGTCACTGAGACAAAATTAAGACACCAAAATGCATTGACTGTCAAGAAAAAAGGGAAAGATATCACAGACATATAATGTTAACATACATTACCGAGTAAAATCTCTAGTGACCAATTAAGCAAAAGCAGAGACCTGAGCTACATCTTTATCTGCAGATGTCAAAACTCTTAAAACACACACACATACAAAACATGAAGCAGGGCCAAGCAGAAGCTATACTCCATACAGAAGCATCAGCAGCAGGTAGCAGCTCATAGAGAACAGACATCCTCAGCCTGCACACTCCAGTTGTAGCAATACCACAGCGGCAAGGACAATAAATCCAGCCTTTATGCTAAAGACAGAAAGCCTCATTGACATTGGATTGGCGTACATTTTGCTCAAGTTTAATGTTTTTTGTTTGACAGAACCATAGACCACAATCCAGAGAAAATCAGAGATGTTATATACTTTAACACCTTTTTAGTATATGGACTATTCTTAGCTGGGATAAACCTACTAAGACTGGCGTTATATCTTGCAGCTTGAGTATTGCTTATGGAAATAGCTATGGCTTCAGGTGGGCAATATTATGCACCAATAATGCAGATGACACCTAGCATTCCCGTAACAAATGTATTGCTGGTGTTTCCTTGTCTCATTAGCTGTCATGTTTTCTCTGATTATATTTTTTAGGCCACAGTGAAACACCTAATACAAATCATAAACTCTTTCCTGGAAACTGGGAGCCAAATGGAACATAATTTGGGCTTCTTGTGTAGATCCAGCTCCTACCTATTCGAGTATTGGCAAATACATCAGCTAGAGACCCACTGGTTCCTTTGACCTCTCCATGGGACAGCGTAGAAGATGCGGATGAAGAGGTGGACGATCCCTGAATTGAACGGTTGATCCAGGACTCAGCATTCTGTAAGCTCTGTTGCAAGGCAGCAGAGAGCGCAGCTTGGCGTCTCAGAGAGCCCTCATCCTCAGAGGCCGAAGACGTGTCTGTGTGGAATTAGAAAAAAAGAAGTTCTCGATCCTGCCTAGAACAGAGACTTTTCAGTTCTTGCTCACTGATCACACATTCAATGTTGACACCAGCAAAACATTCGCATTCTTTAGATAAATATGTAAAGTTTCTCAAGAATCTCAAGGAACGGTCTATGGGTCAAAGCCTGCAAAAATGAAATAGCCTAACTCCACAGGTAATTTCCAATTATTTTTTTAAACACCCTTTAAGAACATTTAAATGTCATTCACTGTGTTTCTGTTCTGAGTTTAATCAGTATCTACATTCTTTTATTTTATCTACTTATGTTATTTTAGTTTATTGACTTATGTTGAAGTACATATATATCTTCCTTAATATCTTAGAGAACCTTGTGATAGGAGGCTACAGTGATTGGGAAAGTACTTGTTAGTTTCTCTTTAAAAGGAAATGATCTTGATAGAGAGATATGAAAACTTGTTAAAAATGTATGTGCTGAACAGTGAGCTAGGTGCCGGAGAGCTGGAGGGCACAGGTAAGCTTTCCAGACATGGCAGAAGGGAGCACAGTATCAGGACTTCTTGCCTTAATTCTCAGTTGGAGAACAACTGTGAGAAATTCACTGATGGCTGTATTTAGCCTGGCTCTGACTTCAGGAAAATAGGCCTAAATTAGAAAAGCATGCTGGAAAAAAAAATTCAACCATATACAGGGAAGCAAAAAGCAGAAGGAAACAGAAGTCAGAAATGTATTCCAGGTTCTAAGCTTATGAGGCACACAGTTGAAGCAAGCATTTGGTGTGATGTGAGGTAAACCCTTCTAAATAATTTGGGGGTGTGTGATTTTATGTAATATATGGACTGAATTTTATTCAACTTTTAAAAATTAAACATTCTGAGGTTAATCCTGCGAGATTCAGGTGAAACTGTAGCTCTGTGTTCTGTGTTGCTTCAAAGAGCCAAAGATAACAGAGCTGGAAAACTGCTAGCACTACACAATGGGAATTTGTGCCACAACAGATGGATCTAATGCAGAAGTCAAATTGTGCAGGTCCAGAGCAAGAGAGAAAGTTAAAATAACCACTCTCCTTGCTTCCTGCTCGATGCTACCGCAAACTTACGATTTCACACTGGGGGGATCTGAGGCCCAAGACTCACTGTTTTTGTTTTCCTTCAAATGTAATACACAACCACAATGTGTGCCAGGAACTATGTCAGGTCCTGGGGATGCTGAAATATATGAGTGCTTACGAGAGAGTAAGTGCCCAAAAAGGCTTACCATCAAGTACATGAGATGCCTGGGCCCACAGACAATTTCAAAAGAAGACAACAGATGCTATGAAATGGGGATAAGCAAAGGGTTTCACAGGGTGGGGACCAACTTCTGAGATTTCAAGTACTTCTAGGTAAACAGAGTCAAGACTTTGAGGGTAAAAGGGCAAAAAATGAGGCTGGAGAGGTAGACTGTGACCAGATCTCAAGAGATAAACTGATGGTTCCTTAAAGGAGAAAGAGATCTGAAGCCAGGTGTGGCAGCGCGCGCCTGTAGTTCCAGCTGCTTGGAAGGCTGAGGCGGAAGGATCGCCAGAGTCCAGCAGGTCGAGGCTGCGGCGGCCGGGAGCGGCCACTGCACTCCAGTCTGGGCGACGGAGTGAGACTCCAACTCAAAAAAAAAAGAGATCTGAAATGCAAGAGAGGGGTAATTAAAGGAAAATGTAAAGGAAAAAAAGGAGTAGCATCTGTAAGCCTTCAAAGAAACATTTTGTGCAATTTCCAGAAAATAGTCTAACATCTCAACTACTCTGGGTGGCAAAGATTCCTGTCTTTGCAAAGATGCTAAAAAACGGAGATGGTGGCGGGTCCCATGGGACAAGTGAATCTGACCTTAGGAAATACGTATTCTCAAGGTAATTTATTTCAGAATCTCACAAACTCCACTGGATTTGCAGGCTGCCTCTATCAGTTATCTTAATTTCTATAAGTCTAAAATCAGAATAACTCAATTTTCAAAAGACAGTAAAGCAAGTATTTTCCTGATGAGGTTTGTGGAAAATTGGTTTCATTATGTTTCTATATTGGATCAGTTATGGAATTAGGTGTATTGTTTCAATTCAATTACCTAATTTGCCTGCCAGGCCTTCTCAGAGTATTTTAATGACTTACAACCATGGAGCGGCTGAGTGCAGTGGAAAAAACATGGCTTTGGTGTCAGTCTTCCATTCAAACTCTGAGATCCGCCTCTTTCTGGCTATGTGACTTGGGGATACAATTAGCCACCTGAGAAGGTTGCTTGGTTTTTTGTCCATCCAACAAATAACACTAAGCCATACACTAGTTGGTAGGAATGAAATGCTGAGCAAAGAGACATAGTCTCTATTCTTACGGGACTTAGTGAATCTTCTAGAAGTTCAGGGCAGGCACTCAAGGAAGTGAGACCTAAACCAAGGCCTAATCCGTAAGTCTTAATTAGTTATGAGGGGAACAAGGGAGAGAGCAGAGTCAGGTAGAGAGAACAGCACACGAGAAAGCTTGGAAGGGACAGACAGCAAGGCACATCTGAAGATCCTAAAGAAACCAAGACCAGCTGAAGCACAGGATGCAAGACTTATAGTCATGAAGATGAACCTGGACAGGTAGGCAGTGCTGGGTTGCTAAGGACCGTGCAAGACATGCTAAGGAAACTTGTCTTTATTCTAAGTATAGTGGGAGATCATGAACAAAGACATGTATAAAAAGCACCACAGTCATGCCAGACCATGGCAGCTGGCCAATAAATATACATTCCCTTTTTCACCCCAGGAGAATGGTAAAGGGGAGGGCTTATTTAGTTTTGATTAGCAACAGCATATGAAATTTTTATTTAATATTTAATTTTTTTTTTTTTTGAGTTGGAATCTCACTCTGTCGCCCAGACCGGAGTGCAGTGGCACGCTCCCGGTCACCGCAGCCTGGCCCTACTGGGCTCCGGCGATCCTTCCGCCTCAGCCTTCCAAGTAGCCGGAACTACAGGCATGCACTACCATGCCCAGTTAATTTTTGATTTATTGTAGAGATGAGGTCTCACCAAGTTGCCCAGGTGGGTCTTGAAACCACGGCCTCCCAAAGTGCTGGGATTACAGGCTGAGCCACCGAGCCCAGCCTATTTAATTTTTTTTTTTTTTAAGATACAAGGTTTCCCTCTGTTGCCCAGGCTGGATTGCAATGGCATGTCATGGCTCACTGCAGCCCAAACCTCCTGGGTTCAGGCAATCCTCCTGTCTTAGCCTACTGAGTAGCTGGAACTATAAGCATGTGCCACCATGCTTGGCTAAATTTATTATTATTATTATTATTTTAGTCAGAGTCTCACTCTGTCACCCAGGCTGGAACGCAGTGGCATGCTAATGGCCACCACAGCCTCCATCTGCTGGGCTCAGGTGATCCTTCCACCTCAGCCTTTTAAGTAGCTGGAACCACAGGCATGCACAGCTATGCCCAGCTAATTTTTCTTTATTTTTTTTTTTTGAGTTGGAGTCTCACTCTGTCGCCCAGACTGGAGTGCAGTGGCC
>NW_007260398.1:1054661-1074156 GCF_000164805.1 Carlito syrichta | reverse complement strand
CGGGCGCTACCACGCCCGGCTGATCTTTTGATTTATTGTAGAGATGAGGTCTCGCTGCCCAGGCGGGTCTCGAACCCGCGGGCTCAGGCAATCCGCTCACCTCAGCCTCCCAAAGGCGTGGGATTACAGGCTGAGCCACCGAGCCCGAATTTTTCTTTATTGTAGAGACGAGGTTTCACCAAGTTGCCTGGGCTAGTCTTGAACCCCTGGGCTCAGGCAATCTGGCCTCTTGCCTCTGCCTCCCAAAGTACGGGGATTACAGGCGTGAGAGCCATCACAACCAGCTTTTTTTTTTTTTTGAGTTGGAGCTGCCCAGGCTGGAGTGTAATGGCATGCTCACAGCCACCACAGCCTCAACCTGCTGGGCTCAGGTGATCCTTCTGCCTCAGCCTTCCAAGTAGTTGGAACTACAGGCACACGTCATCAGGCCCAGTTAATTTTTGATTTATTGTAAAGATGAGGTCTCACAAAATTGCCCAGGCCGGTCTCATACCTGTAAGCTCAATCCTCTCACCTCAGCCTCCCAAAGTGCGGGGATTATAGGTGTGAGCCACGTGCCTACCCCAGTCATATCTTTTTTAAAAATCAAAACAGCCAAGCATCCAGCCTGGGTGACAGAGTGAGACTCTGACTCCAAAAAAAAAAAAAAAACAAAACAAGGTTCCTTATGTATTATTATTATTATTTTTTTTTTTTTGAGTTGGAGTCTCACTCTGTCGCCCAGACTGGAGTGCAGTGGCCGCTCCCGGCCACCGCAGACTCAACCTGCTGGGCTCCGGTGATCCTTCCGCCTCAGCCTTCTGAGTAGCCGGAACTACAGGCACGCGCTACCATGCCCCGCTGATTTTTGATTTATTGTAGAGATGAGGTCTCGCTGCCCAGGTGGGTCTCGAACCCGTGGGCTCAGGCAATCCACTCACCTCAGCCTCCCAAAGGCGCGGGATTATAGGCTGAGCCACCGAGCCTGGCTAAGTATTATTATTTTTTAAAGCAATTGCCACCCAGTAAATTGCTACGGATTTGTAGAAATTTGGGCAAGATTAAATTAATATCAGTAGAAATAAATTTATCACTTTCCTACTGATTCTGGTCTGGTTAAACATGAACTCACAACTAAAGTCCCTTGTCTGAGCTCTTGTATATAATGAATATAATAAACTAGATTTTTTGGAGGGTTGACCCCTTGTGGTACAGGCTTCCCCTGCTAGGTAAATGTTATAGGAACCCATCCGCATTAGTGTACCAGTTACTATTGTTATGAGAGGCTGCACTCAGCTTCAGTGAATTTTTTTTGTTGTTGAGATTCTGTTAACCTGTTTACCCATTTCATGATGGGTGATTTACAAACATACCTACCAACACCACACTGAGTGTTTATAAGTTTTTGACAAAAAACAGCATGACCCCTGTGCCCCACCTTCCTATTCACCTGATCTTGCCCTGAGTTACTTTTTTGTTTGTTTCACTGGATAAAACAAAAGTCCTCAAAGGGAAAAGTTTTGCTGATGTGGAGAAGATGGAATATAAAATAGCAGAAGCACTAAAAGGCATCCAAATGTACGAGTTCAAAAACTATTCTGAGCAGTGGAAAAAGCATCTTATAAGTGTATAGCATCAAACAGAGCATTTTGAAGGCGACTGAAGTTTAAACATGTAAGAATAAATACACAATTTTTTTTTTTTTTTGAGTTGGAGTCCCACTCTATTGCCTAGGCCAGAGGGCAGAGGCACATTCATGGTCATTGCAGCCTTGACCTGCTGGGCTCAGGCGATGCTTCCGCTTTAGCCTTCCAAGTAGCTGGAACTACAGGCATGTACCACTACTCCTAGCTAATTTTTTGATTTATTGTAGAGATGAGGTCTCGCCAAGTTGCCCAGGCTGGTCTTGAACTAATGAGCTCAGGCAATCCTCTCACCTCGGTCTCCCAAAGTGCTGGGATTATAGGTGTGAACCACTGTGCCCAGTCAATACACAATTTTTTATAAGTGAATTTCGGGTTTTTTTTTTTCAGTCCCCCCTTGCGCAATATGTCTACACAACAACAACAAAAAATTGAAAACATGTTTTCTGGGCTTGGTGGCTCAGCCTGTAATCCCACGCTTTGGGAGGCCGAGGTGAGTGAATTGCCTGAGCCCACGGGTTCAAGATCCGCCTGGGTAACTTGGCAAGACCTCATCTCTACAATAAAGCAAAAAAATTAGCTGGGCGTGGTAGCATACATCTGTAGTTCCAGCTACTTGGAAGGCTGAGGCGGAAGGATCACCGGAGCCCAGCAGGTTGAGGTTGGAGTAGCCGGGAGCGTGCCACTGCACTCCAGTCTGGGCGACACAGTGAGACTCCAACCCAAAAAAAAAAAGAAAAGGAAAGAAAACATGTTTTGCCCTTCAGCTTATAATCTAGAGATTTTATGACAGCATCATTTAATACTGGTCACAGAAGCCCACAATTCATTATAACCAATTAGAAGAAGCTTGTTGATTTTAAGAGAAGTACTGAAATTACTAACTTCTTAACTGCTATGTAGCACTTTTAATCTTTAGCCATGTGTCAAAATGACCCTCTTTTTCTTAGTGGAAAATGTATGTACAAATGTGTGTTTCAAAAATTTAAACACTTCATACTGATCACTTATCCATTCCACTCTTGTGTATTCACCTAAGAGAAATGAAAGAATATATCTATACGAAGACTTATACAAGAAGGTTCAGAGGAGCTTCATTTGCTAAAAATGAGAAACAAACCAAATGTCCATCAACAAATGAATGAATAAACAAATGTAAGTATACTCATATGATGGAATACTACTCAGCAATAAAAAGGAATGATCCATTGTTGTGATCCACACAGCAACATGGATGAATCTCAAAATAATTATGTTGTGTGGAAGAAGCCAGGTCTTTATACCACCAAAATAAAAAGAAGTAAAACTGTATATTTCTAGTTATAAAAAATTATAGAATATGCAAACAAATGTATAATAATGGAAAACAGATCAATGCTTACCTGGGGATGGGGAGAGGTGGGAGGGAGGGATTATGAGGAAATTTGGGTGGGAGTTATGGATATGTTAATTATCTTAATTGTAGTGATGCTTCATGGTTGTACTATGTCAAAATTTAGCAAAGTATACACCTAGAATGTGTGCTGTTTATCACATCTCAATTCTAACTCAATAAAGCTATAAAAAATAACTTTAAAAGATTTTTGGCCAGGCACAGTAGCTCACACCTGTAATCCCAGCACTTTGGGAGGCAGCGGCGAGAAGATTACCTGAGCCCAGGGATTTGAGACCAGCTTGGGCAATTTGGCGAGACCTCATCTCTACCATAAATTAAAAAATTAGCCAGGCGTGATGGCACACGCCTGTAGTTCCAGCTACTTGGAAGGTTGAGGCAGAAGGATCACCGGAGCTCTGCAGGTCAAAGCTTTGGTGGCCATGATTGTGTGACTGCACTCTAGTCCGGGTGGCAGAGTGAGACTCCTCCTCAAAAAAAATGGAAAAAAAAAATGATTTGTGGGAGTGACAATTATGCCTTGGCAAAAGGATGGCAACATGGGAGAGTCAGTCTACCTAAGGCATACAGTGTGCACCGGATAAGTTCTTGGAAAGATAGTGTCTGCCACTGGGTTCAGATACCACGGATACCCAAACTAGGCCCAGACTTTAGCTTGGAACATCAGGTAAGCCAAGATTCCCTGAAATGAAGATCTCATCCTAACAACCACTACAAAATATGCCACCTAAAATAGGCCAGGACATGGGAGGTGACTACCAAGTAGGAGCTTCAAGAAACAAACAACAGCAACCACCACCTAGATGGATAATCTAAGAGCCCATGGGAAGGGGTGTGTTTGTATGTGTGTGTGCAGAATGGGGGTGGTATCAGGTAGGAATGTGTCATTTTCTCCTGCTTTGGTGGATCAGGAAAGCTTAGGGCTTCTAGAAATAGCTTCAAGAGAGGCAAAGAAAGTTTCTAAGTAGGCAAGGGCAAAGTCTGAAGCTTAAGAAGGAAAATATTCAGAGACCCAAGAGGAGACAGAGTAGGAATAAAGCATACATAGAAAAGAAGACTGAAAGATTAATTATGGAACAGGGCCAATCTCAACCTACCTTGAGCTGGAAATTCTGAATAGCTGAATCTAACAATAAACTCAACAGAGTTGAGGGGACACTGATTCACCAGACGGGTTATTCTTCCAGAATAGCCCAAGAGATTTTTGGCATCCCATAATCATCTGTTTGTGTGTACAGACAGCTGGCTGGGGACCGAAAAATAGGTCCTAGAGCCTAAGAGGCAGGAGGTCTATGAGTTGCCTAAGAAACCGGATACTTCTGAAAGAATGGGCACTTGCCATTAATAATTACCCCGGGGCACTCTATATATAGTAGCTCTCCAAACACTATTTTGCTAGGTATTTTCCTATATATCTATGAAAGAACAGCTTAGAAAACTAACTAATATTATAAATAATATTGAAGTGAGAAGACCAATTTTTAAAATTTATTGTCTATTTGAATATTAGATCAAACATACAGCAATTGTTAGATTCCAAAATTAACCAGAAAATATATACTTGATGGCATGACAGAATGAGAGGCAATATGCTAAGTGGTTTAGGAAATTAGTTTTTAAAGTCAGACTGTTCTGGATTTAGACCTCAGTCTGTCTCTCACAGGTGGTGAGCAAGTCAGATTTTAGAGATCTTAATTCTGCTATTTTTTGTTTTCTCATGGTAGATTATTTCTACTAATGTTTTTATTTTTTTATTTTAGAGACAGAGTCTTGCTCTTTGCCCAAACTGGAGTATAGGGGTGGTACAATCATGGCTCACTGCAGCCCCAAATTCCTGAACTCAGGTGATCTTTCTGCCTCAGTCTCCGGAATAGCTGGGACTACAGGTGCACACCACCATACCCAGCTGAATTTTTTATTTTTGTAGAGATGACGTCTCACTGTGTTGCCCAAGCTGGTCTCAAACTCTGGGTTCAAGCAATCCTCCCACCTTGGCCTCCCAAAGTGCTAGAATAACAGGCATGAACCACTACACCCGGCTCTAATTCACTCTTCTACTAAAGAGGTAAGTCCCAGGGATCTCGATTCCAGCTTCCAACCTTATGTAGGTGCAAAGTCTTCTCACTGTAGTTACGATTTAGGTCCCTTGTTTACTGCCTCTCCTCTCCCTAGGACAGCCAGAGCGAGCACCATCTCACCATTCTGATTTTCAGGATTCATAATTCTCTCTGCATTTAAAAAGAATCTGGTTCTATTTTATCCAGTAATCCTAAATAAGCATTTTTATTTTTTGGTCCTATGTTGTATGTTTCTAGGAGAGAATTTTCAGTTTATCCAACTGACTACACATACAGAAACAGAAATCTAGGCAAGATATTGAACCTTTCTAAAACCATTTTCTCATTTGTAAAATGAGGTAGAGGATTATTGAGTGAACTAAAAAGAAAAAAATATATATGGTACACTGAGGGAACACAAGAAATGGTAACTATGAAACTACTCTAAATTATTCTAATTAGCAAATCTTACATATTATAATCAGCTATTGACATAAACAAATCCAACCTGATAGAGTAAGTTTTTATTTTGCTTTGGCTTAAAAAACATTGACTATTCATTAGTTTCCAAAGCAATTGTGGACCATTGCTCATAACCCATACCAATAATGAAATATGCTATTAAAATTATCCAACTCAATTAATTACAGTACATTTTTAAAGGCCCAATTTGCCTGCTTACTTTGTGGTTTTGAATAAAATTAGATTATTTGGGGAAAACCCCCAAGTTGGTAATTCAGCAGGTATTTTCTTTTACGTTCCAATTAACTGACTGATCTATGTTCAGGCACTCAGAGGGGCAATAGCTATTTAATTTGCTTGGAAAATACCCATTCTAATACCATGTATACATGAGTACCTATTAGGTAAGGAGGATTTTCTAAACATGACACTTTAGTAGAGTAATGAACCCAACCAAGAAGGTTTTTAGTCTGATACTTAAATGCTGTTTGACCTGGGGCAAATCACTTGGTGACCATGAGCCTGTTTGTTTCCTCATCTAATGAAATCTGCCTTTCCTACTTTAAGGAATCTTATGAAGAGCAATGAAGCAAGGCAACCACTGGTACAGGTGGCTTTGCATGCTGTAATGTACTATAATTCCATACAGTACTGTTAAAAGGATAACACTATCCCAGTCTGTTTGTGGGCACTATTTTCATATACAGAAATAGAGAGACGTCAATTTCTCCTTGTCTTCTGGCCCTATGGATTACTATCACTACTTTCAAGCAGAGTCCTGTGTGAGACAGACAGCTACATTTAGGCTTCGTTCTACCCAAGCCAGCTGAAATAGCTTACTGTGCTTCAGGATATTATGTGGTCTATTTGGTCATCTGTGAACCCCCAGAATGCAGCAAAGGGTAAGTCCACAAGGGTGCAGGAAAAGCTTAGAGGGAAAAAATATATGGCTGTAGTATTTGCATTGTGTTTTTCCGTATGAATGAGTAATAGTGCTACACAAAGAACCCCTACAAAGAAAGAGCTGAGGTAACTGCCTCATGACATTAGTAAATGATTTCAGCACATAAAGGGAACTGGATGGCAGTAATTCAAGCAGTCTAAAAGACTCTGAAAAAGGCTACAGGCACTGAAAGAACCACAGATTGCGACCAATTTAGAGAATTTAAAATTTCCAATCCACAAGGCAGAAATTAGTGTACACATCAATAAAAAAAATTTAGGTTGATTGACAGTTTATTACTTGAGAGTGATTTGTGAACAAAAGACAAATTATTTCCCATGCCAGCTATTACCATATTTTCCAGTCTGTATGATACTATAAAGAAAGCCAAGATTTATGACTTATTTTACTTCCTAAATGCTCTTTACTAACAATTGCTCCAAAAGAGCAGCTCTAAATATTCATCAATTCAGTAATTCAAACAGTGGTGTTGAGTGCCTCCCAAAGAAGTTGACAGGCTAGCACACTCTAGAAGTTATCCCAGAAAGTGTAGGTGGGCACAGGACGGCATGCACAGAGTGAGGACCATGACCCAAAATGTGCTTTGTGACATGTGATGTGACATCTCTGGAAGTGTACAAAGGAAAGCGCAACAAAATACTGTGAAATGTTAGACTAATTTTTCTTTGCAAGATTGGCAAACTTTTCTAGGTCACTTTGATAGCAGGCCAGAAGCTAAATTTTTGTGGTTTTTTTTGAGTTGGAGTCTCATTCTGTCACCCAGACTGGAGAGCAGCAGCCGCTCCTGGTCACTGCAGCCTCGACCTGCTGGGCTTCAGCGATCCTTCCGCCTCAGCCTTCCAAGTAGCTGGAACTACCCCACCTGGCTAATTTTTTGATTTATTGTAGAGATGAGGTCTCACCAAGTTACCCAGGCGGGTCTCGAATCCGTGGGCTCAGGCAATCCACTCACCTCAGCCTCCCAAAGCACGGGATTACAGGCTGAACCACCAAGCCCAGCTGATTTTTCTTTTTTTTTTGAGTTGGAGTCTCACTCTGTCGCCCAGCCTGGAGTGCAGTGACACGCTAACGGCTACCGCAGCCTCGACCAGCTGGGCTCAGATAATTCTTCCACCTCAGTCTTCCAAGTAGCTAGAACTACACAGGTGTGCACCACCACACCCAGCTAATTTTTTAATTTATTGTAGAGATAAGGTCTCACCAAGTTTCCCAGGCTGGTCTCGAATCTGTGGGCTCAGGCAGTCCTCTCACCTTGGCCTCCCAAAGTGCTGGGATTATAGCCATGAGCCACCTGCCTGGCCCAGAAGTTCATTTTTTAAAAAACAGCCTAGAACAAGCAATAATTAATGTCAATTCTCTTCTTCCTCCCCATCCCCTGAATGCAGTCTAGGCATCTTCTAAATTTCAGTGTTTTGAGGGTTACTAGAGTAGATATGCAAGATAAAATCTATCTGACATTCCTGAGTTAGGCTGTAACAGGGTTCTAGAAGACACTGATGTGGGATTCAACTACAATAGAAACAGGAAACAGTCACATTTCTTAACTGGTAGCTCTTAGAAGCTTGGAGAGAATGAAATCTGAATCCTAACATGAGAACAGCAAACTCCACCCCCTAAAATGAAAGGTGCTAATGGGAGCCTCAGAATCTAGTTCTTCCCACATTCTCTCACTAGAGTAATGTATCTATCCTAGGCATGTGCGTAATTGTTGAATGAGAGCATCAAGTTCCATCCCATGTGGGGGCTGGGTGAGAAATCACGACACAGGGTGCGCTCAATGTTTCCCCTTGTTGGGAGAGAATTCCTCTTCTATTTGACAACACAGATGTCTCCAACAGCACATGAAGGCTTCTCAGTTACTACTCAGACAGACATCCTCAGAACAGGAGATAAATGGGTAGGGAACCTTCTTATTATGCTGCTCTGCTGAATACAAGTCTTAGGAGACAGGACCATATCTTTGTAACCATCAAATTATTAAAATATGTAAGGTGATCAAGAACATCAGGCTACAACTTCAAGACTGCAGACAGAGTAGAACCATAGTGTTTAGAAAAACAGAGGCCTACAGTGAATTCCAAAGGACTATAGTCTCATTCAGCAGTGAACAGCTGTGATTAGATTCTAGATGGCAAATTCCCCTGGGCAGTGACTTTTGTAAAAGGGGATGGAAAAGGTTTCCACTCCTTCTGAGCACTCAAGGTCCTTTGCTGCACTCTCACATTTAACCCAGAGCCATGAGAGCAGCCTATGTACTCTGAAAGTGCATCGCTTGGATCCAGCTCCAGAGAGGATTGTTTCTAAGAACTAATGCTCCCTACCCTTTGCCACTTACTGCCACTGAACCCTCAGCAACACTGCAGTGCAATCTGCCAACAAGGAATAGCTACTCAACTGAGAGCCCCCTTTGTCCATGAGGACCCAGCTCATGCTACGCTGATGTGGAAGGGAAATCATCCAAGATTTTGAATGAGTAGGTCTGAAGTATGCACCATTATCGACACAGAACGTCTTATTGTGATGGTCTGCTAGAGGTGTCCTGTGCGACATTTTGAGAAACACTTGAAGCCACAGAGCTATTTCTCTTTCAAACATATTGACACCACAGATGTGAAGAAAAAAAGCACACACAGTTAATGAGCCCACGGCATCCCCAAATGCTCTGAAAAGTTAGCCAAAACCTAGGAGAAAACTATGAAAATGAATCTGGATCAGTGAACAGGATCAGTATGAGTGGCTCAACAACTTGACAGCTGTGAATAAAAGTCAGCCACAACAAGGCAACCTTCCTAGGAATCTCCCCAAAGACATGTAAGTAGTGTAGACCAAAACTGTTTGGGGAATTTTTTTCCCAAAGATTTCATTACCAGAAACCTGACAGTAGGGAGACACACTATATTGAGGCTCTGAAATAGATTTACTATGTTTAGTCTCAGAGGCCTATATCAAGATCTCATCTGGGATTTGATCTAAAAAAAAAAATTTTTTTTCCCCCAGCTTCCACTAGAGGAAGTATAAAAAAAAATTTTTTTTAAGGTTTTGAAAACTTTGGGAAAGATTCTGAACAGATAAGACAACCTAAGGTTGTTTCCAGTTATTCCTCAACTGGTGAAGTTATAAATCTTAAATTTTCTTTAGGGGGAGTAAGTCTGATAAATGGGCATGGGATAAAGACACCTACTTCCCACAGATCTCATGACCTCAATGTAAATAGTGACTTCCTAAAAATATATGAACAAAATATATTAAGACACACACACAAGCACATTTATATATGTTTTCAGATCTATTACAACTTTGCACAATTGCTCTTGTAATCTTTAATGACACACAAAATTTTGTCCTGATTATTCCTATGTTTGCAGCAGAGATGAAGCATCTGGTTTTGAAGTATAAATGAGCTAAATATATGACTGTAAGCCATATTTTGGGGAACAATGAAATCAACTATTTACCATAGCAGGATTTTTGCCTAAGCTTTGGTCTGTATTTACTTATGAAAATATGAGTTTGGGGGTTACAGCAAGGAAATGCTGGAAATTCAGAAGATCTTTTAAAAATAATAGTTATACTCTCCAGGCTTCTTTTTGTATGTTGGTGATGAGGTGACGATCAAAAGTTGCCACCTTTAGAGTGGTCTCTTACATACCTCTGACAATGAGGAGCAAGTTCTGGCCCTTACCTCAGAAAAAAAAGAGCAGGACTTACTTTGGGAACATCAAGGTAGTAACTGTCAGAGAGAAACTTTCTGCTAAACCTACCAGGAGGTGTACAGGCATCTGCAGGAGACTGGACAAATGTAGACCGTCTTTTGGTTGGCATGGGCAAAGCCATCTTCTGTTCTTTATGCTTTGCCAGTGCAGCTTGAACTGCTTCTGTGTGGATATCTGAAAGATTAAACATTTGCATTTATTAGGTTCCAGCTCTTAAAGTGCTTACCATCGTGGACTAAACTATCACTGCCTCAATTGTTGAAAAAGATCAAGGGGATGTTTGGGTGATTTTTATTCAACACTTAATTTAGACCAACTAAGAATAAAAAAAAAAAAAAGGCCAGACTTTCTGGTTCAGTCTGTAATCCCAGCACTTTGGGAGGCCAAGGCGAGTGGACTGCCTGAGCCCATGAGTTCGAGACCAGTCTGGGCAGCTTGGTGAGACCTCACTGCTACAGTAAATCAAAAATTAGCTGGTGTGGTAGTGTGCGCCTGTAGTTCCGACTACTAGGAAGGCTGAGGTAGAAGGATCGCCAGAGCTCAGCAGGTGGACGCTGGGGTGGCCGTGAGCGTGCCACTGCACTCCAGCCTGGGCAACAGAGTGAGACTCTGACTCAAAAATAAAAATAATAATAATAAAAAATAAATAAACAGAAGAATAATTTACAGGGGAGGAAAATGAAGCCCTGAAAGATTATGTGACTGCTTAACAGACCAGACAAGGCACTGACAGAGATGTGGGGTGGGGGTGGGGAGAGAATCTCGAGTCTACCATGCATCTATGCCTGGCAGGGAATCCTGCCTCTATTTGGAATGAGTGCTGTGCAGGTGCCTAGA
Source organism: Carlito syrichta (assembly GCF_000164805.1). Classification (NCBI taxonomy): domain Eukaryota; kingdom Metazoa; phylum Chordata; class Mammalia; order Primates; family Tarsiidae; genus Carlito; species Carlito syrichta. The sequence goes on along the minus strand of NW_007260398.1, from coordinate 1,063,108 downwards.
GAACACTCATTATTTTTCAAGAAAAGAAGCTTAGGCTTTGTTTAACTGTCTCAAAGAAAACTTGGTTGAGATCCCTCAGTTCTATGTCACAGGATCAGAAGGATTGACTCTGATCTAGAAAAACATAAGGGCAGATGTTACTTGTTTATCATTCTGGTCACAAAAGAATTCATCTCTCTACCTGAATGCCTAATAGGAATCTTAAAATTAACATATCCAAACAGAACTCTTCTTTGTCCACCCACATCCCCAAACTCACTCTACATTTCTACAAAAAAGGATCATTCTGTACAGAATTCAGTATTTCATATTCTGCTTTTTAATAAGTCTTACCAAATCCTACAGAGGTAAGGTAACAACAGGGGTCGCTTCCTAGTTCACAAAAAACAATTTCCTAAAAACAATTTCCTCTTATCTGGGAGTGGACACACTCCACATACAAACCATCCTTCCATTCCTCTCTACAATGTGAAAGTAAATATACCCTTTAAAAGAGATAGACCAATCAGATCATTTGTGGGGGAAATTTAAACCGTGAATGGAGAAACTGTACATCTGAGGGCTGACTTACTTTAACGACAGATTCCTAGAAAGAAGGAAGGTCTCTGAACATTAAAAGTGAGATCCCCAAAGTTAACTCTCCCTTACTAAGCGTTTCTCATTGCTTCTCTTCCTCCTATGACCTAACACAGCTGTTTAAGGTAGCCTACAATGGCGCTGTTTCTTGAAACCAAGAAACTTTCACTAATACAACTAGAAACAGCTTATTGTATAAATATAGATCTATAATATGATTTTCAAGGGTTGCATAGTATTTTACTGCATGACTGTGCTATGATTTATTTACATATCCTCTTATTATCAGATATTACCTTGTTTACAAATTTTTGCTACCATTCACAGAAAGATTTTTTTTTTTTTTTTTTTGAGTTGGAGTCTCACTGTCGCCCAGACTGGAGTGCAGTGGCTGCTCCCGGCCACCGCAGCCTCGACCTGCTGGGCTCTGGCAATCCTTCTGCCTTAGCCTTCCAAGTAGCTGGAACTACAGGCACGTGCTACCACGCCCAGCTAATATTTTTGATTTATTGTAGAGATGAGGTCTCGCCTGCCCAGGCGGGTCTTGAACCCGCAGGCTCAGGCCAATCCACTCACCGCAGCCTCCCAAAGGCGCGGGATTACAGGCTGAGCCACCAAGCCCGGTTCACAGCAAGATTAACTCAGTATTTTCATTTTAGCACATGTCCACTTATTTCTTTAGGATTTTTTTTTTTTTTTTGAGTTGGAGTCTCATCCTGTCACTCTCAGGCTAGAGTGCAGTGGCACACTGACGGCCACCACAGCCTCGAACTGCTGGGTCAGGTGATCCTTCTGCCTCAGTCTTCCAAGTAGCTGGAATCATAGGTGTGCGCCACCATGGCTGGCTAAATTTTTGATTTGTTGTAGAGACAATGTCTCAAAAGTTGTCCAGGCTGGTCTTGAACCCCTGGATTCAGGCAATCCTCCCACCTCCGCCTCCCAAAGTGCTGGGATTACAGGCATGAGCTGTGCCCGGCATTTCCTTAGGATTAATTCCAACAATTGCTGAGATCAGAGTATATGCACTTCTTTTCCAGAAATACTTCAATATGTATTTCCTAAGAACAAGGATTTTCTCTTACATAATCTCAATATATTTATCAAAATCCAAAAATTCAACATTGATACAAGCTATTACGTAACCCACAATCCACATTCTAACTTAGCCAGTTGCCCCGAAAATGTCTTCAGGGTTTTTAGGGTTTTTTTGCCCCTTCTTCTCTCCTGATCCAGGATCTAATACAAGATGTCACACATGTTTAGTTGTCATGCCTCTTATTCTCCTATAACCTGGAGCAGTTTTGCAGCCTTGTTTTGTCTTTTATTATCTTGGCATTTTTGTATAGACTAGTTATTTTGTAAGATGCCCTTTAATTTTGGATTATTTGATATTTCCTCATAATTAGTTTCAGGTTATGCATTTTGGCAGGAATAACACACAAGTAGTGTGCCATTCTCAAAACCTGATGACAAGATGCATCTGCTCCATTACTGGTGACATAATTTGATTACAAAGTTGGTTATTTTGGTTAAGATAGCATCCCCTAAGATATGCACTATCAAGTTACTATTCTTTTTGTGATTAATTAGTAACTTATGAAGGGATACTTATGAGACTATGTAAATGTTATCTACTTGAAACTTTCACTCACTAGTTTTAGAATCCACTGATGATTCTTGGCTGAATTAATTATTATTATATAGTTACAATATGGTGATTTTATAGTTCCAATATTTCTTTTATAAGTTGATATTTATAAGAAAAAGCTTTCCTTCCTCCCCTAGTTATTTATATCAATATGGAATCACTGCTTCTCATTTTAATCCATGACTACTGTTTTATTTTATTTTTTGAGTCGAAGTCTCACTCTGTCACCTGGGCTGGAGTGCAGTGGCACACTCACGGCTACTACAGCCTTGATCTGCTGGGCTCAGGTGATCCTTTTACCTCAGCCTTTCCAGTAGAAGGGACTACAGGCCTGTACCACCAAGTTCGGAAAATTTTTAAAAATTTATTGTAGGCCAGGCTTGGTGGCTCAGCTGTAATCCCAGAGCTTTGGGAGGCTGAGGCAAGTGGATTGCCTGAGCCTGCAGGTTCAAGACCAGCCTGGAAAACTTGGTGAGACCTCGTATCTACAATAAATAAAAAAATAAGAAATAAAAATTTATTGTGGAGACGAGGTCTCGCCAAGTTGCCCAGGCTGAGTCCTTTTAACATAGTCCCACCATTATGTCCTTTTAACATAGTCCCACCATTTTGAGCAGTTGTTTCTTGGCATAAGGTGCTCCTCTGGTGCTTTCCCTGCTCTAGTCCTGGAATTATATAATGACCCAGAATTTATGTATAAAAAATTGTGTAAACTAGGCATGGTGGCTCATGCCTGAAATCCCAGCACTTTGGGAGGTCAAGGTGAGAGGATTGGCTGAGTCCATAGGTTCAAGACCAGCCTGTGCAAGCAAGACCCTGTCACTACAATAAATCAAAAAATTAGCCGGGTGTGATAGCATGTGCCTGTAGTTCCAGTTACTTGGAAGGCTGAGGCAGAAGGATCGCCTGAGCCCAGCAGGTCGAGGCTGAGGTGACAGAAAGCGTGCCACTGCACTCCAGCATGGGTTACAGAGTGAGACTCCGACTCAAAAAAAAAAAAAAAAAAGTATTTTGGCATACTGTATTACTATCAGCAATGCACAGGTGTATCTGCTTCCCCACAGCCTCAACTTCAGAGTTTTTTTAACTGTTGCCAACTGGGTAGTTGTGAATTGGTATCCCAGTATAGTTTTAATTTGCATTTCTCTTATTTTTTCTTTTTTTGGAGACAGGGTCTGGTCTCACTCTGTCATCCAGGCTGGAATACAGTGATGCAATCATAGGACACTGTAGCCTTGAACTCCTTGAACTGTAGCAGGTCTCTTGCCTTAACCTTCCGAGTAACTGGCACTATAGGCATACACCACCATGCCAGGCCAATTTTTAATTTTTTTTTAAATTTTTTTTTTTAGAGACAGGGTCTTACTATAGTGGTCTCAAATTCTGGCCCCAAGAGATGCTTTTGCCTTGGCCTCCCAAAGTTCTGTGAGTACAGGTGTGAGCACGATGCCTGGTCTGCATTTCTTTAATCATTACAGAAATTAAACATCTTTACAAGGGACTTAAGGGCTATTTTATATTGTTTGTTTGTTTTTAAGTGAGGTGAACAAATGTTCACGTCACTTGACCATTTTTCCTTCAGGCCTCTGTGTTTATTTTCCTTAATGTTTAAGTGTTCCTCATAAATTAGGGATATTAACCCTTTATCTCTGAAATATGTTAGAAATATTTTCTTTCAGTTTATCATTTGTCTTTTGACATTGTGGGTTTTTTTTTCCCCCTTAATCATGCAAAAGCTTCTTTAAAAAAATAGCTACGGACGAAAGATTTCAAATCAACAGACTACATCTCAAAGAACTAAAAGAAGAACAAATTAAACCCCAAGTTAGCCGAAGGAAAGAAAAAAAGATTAGATTGGAATTAAATGAAATATAAAATAGAAAAATGGGGGGAAATTAATGAAAGAGTCAATTTTTTAAAAAAGGACAACAAAATTTACAAACTCTTAGGTAAATTAACTAAGAAAAAAGAAGACTCAAACAACTAAGAAATGAAAGAGGAGACGTTACAACTTAAGTCACAGAGTGGGGGGAGGACTATAAGACTACTATGAAATAACAAATCGGACAACCTACACAAAACTGGAACCTACAACCTAGAAACATACAACCTACCAAGACTGAATCATGAAAAAATAGAATATCTAAACAGACCTGTAAGCAGTAAGGAGATTAAATTGATAATCAAAAATCTCCCAACAAAGAAAAGCCCAGGACCTGATAGCTTTACTGGATAATTCTACCAAATATTTAAAGACGAACTAATGCCAATCTTTCTCAAACTCTTCTAAAAAGTTGGAGAGATAAGAATTCATCCAAACTTGTTTTATAAGGCCAGCATTACCCTGGTACCAAACACAGACAAAAACTATAAGAAAATAAAACTACAGACCTATATCCCTGATGAATATTGATGCAAAAAATCTTCAGTAAAATACAGCACTGGCAAACTGATTTCAACAGCAAAATAAAAAAAATTATACGCCATGACCAAGTGAGATTTATCCTTGGGATGCAAGGATGGCTCAACACATTAAATTCAATAAATGTAATGCAGTAGTCCCTCTTATACACTTTCTGTGGTTTCAGTTACACATGGTCAATTGTGGTCCAAAAATTCTAAACGGAAGTTCCAGAAATAAACAATAAGGTTTAAACCATGTGCTATTCTGAGTAGTGTGATAAAATCTCATGTCCCTCCATTTTGCCTGGGACATATTAGTAACTTAGTAGCTGTCTTGGTTGTCAGATAGAAAAATATAGTACTTATAAATAAATGAGGTTTAGTACTATCTGCAGATTCAAGCATCCACTGGGGGTTTTGGAACATATACCCCACTGCCAGATAAGGGGAGACCACTGTATATAATACATTATCAGAATGAGAAAAACCACATGATCTCTCAATTGATACAGATAAACATTTAACAAAACTCAATACCCTTTCCCGATAAACATCCAAGAAACTAAGAATAGAAGAAAATTGCCTCAACATAATAAAGGTAATATATGAAAAACCACAGCTAATATCATACTGAAGAGTAAAAAACTGAAAACTTTTCCTCTAAAATCAGGAACAAGGCCTGTATGCCTACTTTCACCACTTCTATTCAACATCATATTAGAAGTCATAGTCAGAGCCACTAGCCAAGAAAAATAAATAAGTCATCCAAATTAAAGAGGAAAAAGTATAATTATCTCTGTCAGAGTAAACAAATTCAACAATGTTGCAGGATACAAAATAAACACTCAAAAATTTTTGTGTTCACTAACAATAAAAGTAAACTAGAACAACAAACTGGACGCAGTGGCTCAAACCTGTAATCCTAACACTTTGGGAGGATGAGGCAGGAGGACTGCTTGAGACTAGGAGTTTGAGACCAGTCTGTGCAACACAGTGAGACCTCAACTCTACAACAAGAAAAAAAATTAGCCAGGCATAGTGGTGCACACCTGTAGTCCTAGTTACTTGGAAGGCCTAGGCGGAAGGATCATCTGAACCCAGGAGATTGAGGCTGTGGTGAGCCATGATCATGCCACTGCACTCCAGCACGGTGACAGAGTAAGACCTTGGCTCAAAAAATAAATAAAAATAAAAAATTAGCTGGGTGTGGTGGCACACACCCATAGTTACTTAAGAGTTTGCGACAGGAGGATTGCTTGAGCTCAGGAGCTTCAGGCTGCAGAGAGCCATGATCTTACCACCATAGTCCTAAAAAAAACAAAACCAAAACCAAAACAATGAATTATCTGAAAAGAAAATTAGGAAAACAATGCCATTTATGATAGTATCAAAAAGAATAAAATACTTAGAAAGAAACACAACCAAGGAGGCAAGACTCATACACTGAAAACTACAAAACATTGTTGCAAAAAAAAAAAAAAATTTTTTTTGAGGTGGAAGTCTCACTCTGTCGCCCAGGCTGGAGTGCAGTGGCATGCTCACGGCCAACCCAGCAACAATCTGTTGAGCTCACGTGATCCTTCCACTTCAGCCTTCCAAGTTGCTGGAACCGCAGGCGTGCACTACCATGCCCAGCTAGTTTTTGATTTATTGTAGAGATAAGGTCTTGCCAAGTTGCCCGGGCTGGTCTCGAACCCAGAGGCTCAGGCAATCAGCTCGCCTCTGCTTCCTAAAGTGCTGGGATTATAGGCTGAGCCATCAAGCCTGGCCAAAAAAATTTAAAAAGAAGCTAAAGAAGATGAGAAAAGCAACCTGTGCTCATGGATTAACTGGAAGATTTAATATTGTTAAAATGTCCATACTGCCCAAAGCAGCGTATAGATTCAATGAAATCCCTATCAAAATCTTTATGGCGAGCCAGACTCGGTGGCTCAGCCTGTAATCCAGTGCCTTTGGGAGGCTGAGGTGAGTGGACTGCCTGAGCCCGCAGGTTCGAGACCCGCCTGGGCAGCGAGACATCTCTACAATAAATCAAAAAATCAGCCGGGCGTGGTAGCGCATGCCTGTAATTCTGGCTACTTGGAAGGCTGAGGCGGAAGGATCGCCGGAGCCCAGCAAGTCGAGGCTGCAGTGGCCGGGAGCAGCCACTGCACTCCAGTCTGGGCGACAAAGTGAGACTCCAACTCAAAAAAAAAAAATCTTTATGGCATTCCATTTGTGGAAATAGAAAAATAACTCTAAATTTCACATGGAATCTCAAAGGACCCCAAATAGCCAAAACAGTCTTAAGGAAGAACAAAGCTGGAGGCCTCATACTTCAATTTCAAAAGCTATTACAAAGCTTCAGTATTAAAAAATGTTTGGTATTGGCATTAAGACAGACATAAAGACCAATGAAACAGAATAGAGAGCCCAGAAAAACATCCTGCCATATAAGCTCAGATGATCTTCAACAAGGGTGCCAAGACTACACAATGAGGAAAGGACAGTCACTTCAACAATGGTGTTAGGAAAGCTCAATATCCGCGTGCAAGAGAATGAAAATGGACCCTTATTTTACATGATAAACAAAAATGGCCTCAAATGGATTAAAGACTTATAATTACAAGGCCTGAAATTAAAATTCCCAGAAGAAAACACAGAAAAAAGCTTTATGACGTTGAATTTACTGGATATGACACAAAAAGCACAGGCAACAAGAGCAAAAATAGACATATCAGATTACATTAAAGTTAAATAGACTACATTAAACTTAAAAAACTTCGGCACAGCAAAGGAAACAATCAACAGAGTGAAAAGACAAGGTACAAAATGGAAGAAACTATTTGCAAACCATATATTGGATAAGGAATTAATATCCAGAATATATAAAGAACTCAGTAGCTAAAAATAATAATAATCCCATTTAAAAAATGGGCAAGACCAAGCACAGTGGCTCAAATCTGTAATCCCAGCACTTTGGGAGGCCAAGGCGAGAGGATTGCCTGAGTCCCCGGGTTCGAGACCAGCCTGGGCAACTTGGTGAGGCCTCATTTCTACAATAAATCAAAAAATTAGTCGGGTGTGGTGTTCCATGCCTGTAGTTCCAGCTACTTGAAAGGCTGAGGTGGAAAGATCGCCTGAACCCAGCAGGTCGAGGCTGTGGTGGTCATGAACATGCCACTGCACTCCAGCCTGGGCAACAGAGTGAGATTCCAACTCAAACAACAACAACAAAGGCAAAGCAACACTTAATTAGACATTTCTTTAAAGGAGATATACAAATGATCAACAATCATATGAAAAAGATGCTCAATGTTACTTTCATCAGGAAAATGTAAATCAAAACCACAATGAGGAATACCTCACAACCATTAGAATGACCATACCTTACACCCATCAGAATGCTTTTGTCTGGTTTATAAATGAGTAAATAAATAAGTGTTGGCGAGGAGTTAAAGAAACTGGAATGTTTGTGCATCATTCATGGGATGTAAAATGATGTAATCTCTATGGAAAACAGAATGGAAGTTCTTCAAAAAATTAATAGATTTACCATATAACCCAGCAATTCCACTTATGGATATATACGTCTAAAATAAGTGAAAACAGGATCTCGAAGAGACATTTATACACTCATGTTCATTGCAGCATTATTTAAAACAGCCAAGATGTAGAAGCAACCAAATGTCCATTGTGGATGAATAGATAAACAAAATGTGGTATTTACATACAATGAAATATCATTCAGACTTAAAAAAAAGAAGGAAGCCGGGCTCGGTGGCTCAGCCTGTAATCCCGCGCCTTTGGGAGGCTGAGGTGAGTGGATTGCCTGAGCCTG
>NW_007260398.1:1045105-1054641 GCF_000164805.1 Carlito syrichta | reverse complement strand
AAAAAAAAAAAAAAAAAGGAGGAAATCCTGTCACATGCCACAACATAAATGAACCCTGAAAACATTATGTTAAGCAAAATAGGTCAATTACCAAAACACAAATACCACATGATTCGTTATATGAAGTACTGAAACTCAGAAACAGAAAGTAGGTGGTTGCCAGATGCTGAGGGGAGGGGAAACTGGGTTCAATGGGTATGTGCTTCAGTCATGCAAGATGAAAATGTTCTCTGTGTACAACAATGTGTATATGATTACCAACACTGTAACGTATACTTAAAAATTGTCAAAAGGGTACATTTGTGGTTTTTTACAACAATAAAAACATGTAGTCTTTTATTACATCTGAATTTTAAGTCATTCCATAAGCCTTTCTATAAGCCTGGATTATAGAAAAATTCAATGATACTCCTTTTGGCACTTACATGGTTTCTTTTTTACATAAAGATATCTGATCCATCTGAAATTTACGCTTATATATGGCATAAGATATGATCTAAATAATATTTTTCAGCCGGGCTCAGTGGCTCAGCCTGTAATCCTACGCCTTTGGGAGACTGAGGTGAGTGGATTGCCTGAGCCCGCGGGTTCGAGACCCGCCTGGGCAGTGAGACCTCATCTCTACAATAAATCAAAAAATCAGCCGGGCGTGGTAGCGCGTGCCTGTAGTTCAGGCTACTTGGAAGGCTGAGGCGGAAGGATCGCCGGAGCCCAGCAGGTCGAGGCTGCGGTGGTCAGGAGTGGCTACTGCACTCCAGTCTGGGCGACAGAGTGAGACTCCAACTCAAAAAAAAAATAATAATAATAATAATATTTTTCCAGCTGTTCTAGTAACATTTATTTAAAAGTACATCTTTGTCCAGTGATTTGTAATGTCATCTTTATTGTATTCCAAATTCCCAAATGTACTCTAGCCTATTTCTGAACTTATTATTCTGTTCCAATGGTCTGTCTGCTAGTTTGTGTGCCATATCACACTGTTTTATTTTTATTTCAAAATAACTTTTCTTAGATTAGAGAATACAGTTTATTTAAGTAAATTAGAGAGAGAGAAAGAGGTGATTCCCCTCCCCAACATAGGGGAGGGGGCCAAAGTTTAAGAAAACATGGCCTGGCTATAGTTCAAAGAGCACATGGCCACACCATAACTTATAAAAATAATTTTTTTGAGTCAGAGTCTCACTATGTTGCCCAGGGTGGAGTGCAGTGGCATACTTATAGCCACTATAGCCTCAACACGCTGGGCTCAGGTGAATTTTCTGCCTCAGCCTTCCAAGTAGCTGGAACCACAGGTGCACGCTACCACCATCTGACTAATTTTTTTATTTATTGTAGAGACAACGTCTCGCCAAGTTGCCTAGTCTGGTCTCAAACCTCTGGGCTCAGGCAATCTTCTCACCTCGACCCCCAAAGTGTTGGGATTATAGGTGTGAGCCACCACACCCGGCCCACATGGTTTTAATTACAGAGTCTCTAGGATGCTTTAATATCTAGTAGGTGTAGTCATTACTTGTAGCTTTTCTCTCTCAGTGGTTCCCTAGCCATTCTTATAGGTTTACTTTTCCAAATGAACTTAAAAAATAAGTTTCCTAGCTCCACAAATAAGCTTGAGAGCTTTTATTGGGGTTACATTTATAAACTAATTTAGGAAGACCTGACATATCTGTGATGTTCAGTCATCCTAAGAACAAGGGATGCCTTTCCATTTACCATGTCTACTTTTGTGTCTTTCAGGGGTGTTTTAAAGTTTTCTTCATAAATACATTTTACCTCCTTCACTGCTTTTGTAAGTAAGACTTGCTCTACCAGTGTATCTTTTAACTGACTATATATGCATGTATGAAGGTTACTGATTTCTGTACTATTTTATATCTTGCTATATGACTGATTTTAAGTTAATCTTGTCACTGATACTGTTGCATTTTCTAAATAATCATATCAACTGCAAATATAGTTTTACTTTTCTATTTCTTACACTTCTGATTTTTCTTGTCTATTTGCATTGGCTAATATCTCTAGTACAATCTAAATGTTATTATCTTTAGAATTTAAAAAAAAGCCCTTGCAAATAAGAAAAAGATGAACAATCAAAGTTATCCAGGCAGGTCAACCCCTGGGCTCAGGGGTTCTCCAAGTTACCCAGGCTGGTCTTGAACCCCTGGGCTCAGGTTTAGGCAACGGACAGGTAGTTTACAGAAGAAGCCCAAATGGCCAGTAGATACATCCCCAAATGTCCAATCTTATTAGTAATAAAAGCAACAGCACCTCTACCAACAGGATAGGGCACACCTATGGATAACACTGGACCATTTATTTTCTTATCTTTCCCCAAAAAATAAGTGGAAAATATTATTTTACAGTTTTAAAGCCGCTGCTACTATTCTTGCCTTGTTTCTATGAAGTAGTTAAGATATGGTCCATGAGTGGCACAGCTGGGCATTATGGACCTGGGGCAGAACAGACACAAAGTGCCCTTACCTGTTATAACATTTCTTTAGACAGACAGACAAAGAGATAGGGACACAGTAAAAGGCAGATTTGTGGGTGGGTTGAGTCATAAGTAGAGAGGTACAGTTCAAGGAGTTACCTACAAACCAATAAGCAGTCATGCCATTTTTTACCAATTTCTAAGGTACTGACCTCTTAAAACTTGTTAATTATGGCAGAGGCAGCAATAATCAAGTTCTGAAACATTAGGATATCAGAACATTAATTTTGGCACTACTTTACGTGATGGGTGGGGAGAGGGAGGGAAATTGTTTCTTTTGCCTGGAATATCTACATAACAACTATTTATCCTTCAAAATGACTTAGAAATCACCACTGCCATGAAGCCTGTTCTTAACACTGTAAGCCTTTCCCTCTCTCCCTCTTCTGTGTTGCCTCTGTACCTTGCATAGAACATTCATCAAAAAAAGGATTCCTAGCCGGGCTCGGTGACTCAGCCTGTAATCCCGCGCCTTTGGGAGGCTGAGGTGAGTGGATTGCCTGAGCCCGCGGGTTCGAGACCCGCCTGGGCAGCGAGACCTCATCTCTACAAAAATCAACCAGGCGTGGTAGCGTGCGCCTGTAGTTCCAGTTACTTGGAAGGCTGAGGCGGAAGGATTGCTGGAGCCCAGCAGGTGAGGCTGCAGTGGCCCCCGGCCACTGCACTCCAGTCTGGGCAACAGAGTGAGACTCCAACTCAAAAAAAAAGGATTCCTGTTTTACCTGTGTCTCTTGAGCATCTAACATTTTACTCAAATTACAGGATGTCTATCATAAACGTGTGCTGAACTGAACTCACTTTACTTTCTACAGTACAAGAGTATATTAGTATAGAAATAAAATGATCCTGGTGTGCCAGTGCCAGCTACCTTAGCAAATGTCACCAGATCAGAGATCAGATTTAGACAGAGACAGGAAAGTGTTCAATTAGGGTGATAGAAGAAGTTACTGCTGCATTTAGCTCCAGCATTAAGTCAGAAGAATCCATACTCAGAGTAAAAGTCATTAGGTATAGTAATTGACTTAACACTTTAAAATCATTTATCTAGGCTATCACTTTAAAATTTATCTTTATTTTTTTTTTGGTTTGCAATACGTATACATTTTTTGGTTTTGGTTTTTTGAGCCGGAGTCTCACTCTGTTGCCCAGGCTGGAGTGTAGTGGCACGCTTATGGCGACTGCAGCCTCTATCTGCTGCTTGGGCAATCCTTCTGCCTCAGTCTTCCAAGTAGCTGGAACTACAGGTGCATGCCACTACACCTGGAAAATTTTTTGATTTATTGTAGAGACAAGGTCTCGCCAAGTTACCCAGGCTGGTCTTGAACCCCTGGGCTCAGACCATCCTCTCACCTCTGCCTCCCAAAGTGCTGGGATTATAGGTCTGAGCCCCTGCGCCTGGCTTCAATATGGGTACATTATACTGCAACAAAAAATCAGAAATTACAGCTGGGCTTGGTGGCTCAGCCTGTAATCCCAGGCTTTGGGAGGCTGAAGTGAGTGGATTGTCTGAGTCCATGGGTTCGAGACCCGCCTGGGCAACTTGGCGAGACCTCATCTCTACAATAAATCAAAAAAAATTAGCCAGGTGTGGTAGTGCGCGCCTGTAGTTCCAGCTACTTGGAAGGCTGAGGTGGAAGGATCACCAGAGCCCAGCAGGTCGAGGCCGCGGTGGCTGGGAGCGGCCACTGCACTTCAGTCTGGGTGATAGAGTAAGACTCCAAGTCAAAAAAAAAAAAAAAAATTAACATGTATATTGCAAAAAGATCTAAACATATATAATGCGAAAATGAAAAATTTCTCTAGACCCACCATTTCCCAGAAATAATACCACTTCATAGTTCGATATACATTTTTTCAGGTTTTTGTGTCAATAAACAAATGTATGTAGTACTTATTAATTATAAAATGAGATTGTTTGCTACACACCGTCTTGCCTTTATTGCTAAAAAGTATATTTTGTAAATCTTTCCACAGCAGCAAATAGATCTACCTCATTTTTTCTTTTAAATCAGCTTTCATAAAATTCTACTGTGCGGACATACCACAGCTTATTTAACCATTGTATTATGAACAATACCGTAACAAGCATCCTTGAGTGTGTGTATGTGTGTATATATATATGTGTGTGTGTATATGTGTGTGTGTGCGCATATATATACAGAGGGTGCCAAAAAATTATACACATTCTAAGAAAGTTAAAATATATACCAATAACAAAAGATGAATACAAATTATGTTTAACTTCTGTAACTACAAGAGGTGCTCAAAGCAGTTAGCATCGTGTCCAGACCCTTCTGTAAAGCACTTCAAAAAGTAATAGATAATACATCTCTTTAAATGTGTATACATTTTTTGCCCCTCCAGTATATATACATACATACACATGTAGATAAATATATCTTTGTGCACATATGTGAATGTTTGTATAAAACAAATTCCTCAAAGCAGAATTTCTGGGTCAAAGAATATGAATATTTGAAGTTTTAAAGATATTGCCAGCCGGGCTCGGTGGCTCAGCCTGTAATCCCGCACCTTTGGGAGGCTGAGGTGAGAGAACTGCCTGAGCCCATGGGTTCAGAGAACAGCCCGGGCAACTTGGTGAGACCTTGTCTCTACAATAAATAAAAAAATTAGCTGGGTGTGGTGGCGCATGACTGTAATTCCAGCTACTTGGAAGGCTGAGGTGGAAGGATCACCTGAGGTGGAAGGATCACCTGAGGTGGAAGGATTGCCTGAGCCCAACAGGTTGAGGCTGTGGTGGCCATCAGTATGCATGCTATTGACTCCAGCACGGGTGACAGAGTGAGACTCCAACTCAGAAAAAAAAAAAGAAGAAAAGAAGGAAAAAAAAAAAAAAGGCCTGTAACATTTGGTTAATTAATAATTACAAGCATGTTCTTTCCCGTCATAAGCATTCATAGCATCAGACCACAAAGCAAATCAAACCACTCAACTATTTTCAAATGTGATAAACCTTGGCCCATATACTGGTGTCAAAAGGAGATGTTCACAGTTACTCTATTAGCAAAGACTCTTATTGATAAGAACAGGGAGCACTCCCAGCTGAATTTGACTCATTCAGCAGCATACAATTCATCTTGATCTTTGATAAAGAAATCACTTCTGAAGTTCAGTCCCCAGACACGGCTGACTTTGGACATCTCTGCCAGAAGCACGTGGAAGATGGGTTTCATTTTCCAGCACAAATGTCAGCGCTGAATAAGGTGATACAAATACTCCTTTAAAGTCCTAGTTTGTTTTATTTTTACTGTTTTGTTTGAGGTGGCTAATTTCTCAAGAGATTAACATCAAAGGAGTTGTCAGAATGACTTACAATAAGATCACTTTCCATCTGAGGCACTAATTGTTTCTACACTTGGGAACATACTATGAATGTGTAGAAGGCACACCATGCCTTGATGAGCAGGAGAAAGAACTGCACTAAGTATGTAGCATCTCTGAAATGTAAGGTCCCTCTTGGCTAAGCACAAAGAACAGAATCAGGTCAGTCAACCTAAACTCTGGATAAATATAAGCTCTTTAACACTGTGTCTGAAACATGAAATACTAAGTCTCTTTAGATTTGATTATGACTGGTTGAGATGCTGTAGGTGCTAATAAGCTTCTGCCAAAGACAAGGATCTTCCAGCTACACTCACTAACATTACTATGAAATCCTTCCTGTGTGCCTATCACTATATTCTGAATTTTTGCTACTTTTACTAAATATACCCTACATTCTTAAGCTATTTTTACACATAACACGTAAATGTAGCTCTTTCCATGGCTGCAGTGGCAAAGAACGCCTGTCAACTTCGGCAACTTATTTGTTCCACTTCTGCTACTGGTGTTGGTTTCTTCTTATTCAGAGAAGTCAAAATTCTCAGACACTGTCAGTGTCTCCAATGTGCTGAGCTTTCTTTTGCTATCTAGGTGAATAATTCTAAGGTAGTGAAAAGTGTGATTTTCTCCTGAAGTCTATGGCTTGCACGCCACCTCCAGGTCCCCTCATCACAACACTGCAGTGCTCTTACAGCTTTCAATATCCTCAGAGTTTTTTGTTTTTTTTTTAAATCATCTTTTCTTCCCTACTTCACCTCCTTTCTGGCCTACTTCTTGCGACTACACTGGAAAAAAAGGGGGAAAGTTCCAGTGAGATAAATATCTAAACTTCAACGGTCATACCCTCTTCAGCACTCCTGCTCCTAACCAGAGTCTCCAAAGTCTGCTGACTAGTATTGAATTCACAGACAATACTTTCTGATGTTGGGGTCATCTTGGTGCAAAAGAGCAGGGACTAGAGATCACAGCTGGGTTTCAAATGGTGAAGTTCAAACTTTACAGTACTAAATGAGTTCACTAAAGTCTTTTTCTATACATGACTGGCTTGGACATAGGACACAGAAAATCTTATTTTTGGTTTCTTACTAATCCCTTCATTAGGTACTGTAAACACGTAAACACACACACACACACACACACACACACACACACACACACACACACACACACAGGAAAAAACACAAACACTTCCAGAAGGCCAGGAATGAAAGCTATGAGGCTAAAACCCTCTGGACAGGTTAGAACATGCTGCAGCTGAACTGGGCTCCAGCCTCGCAAGGTGACAGTAGGTGCCTGGGAGATTGGGCTTAGGTGCTTGGCAACAAACAGGAACTTCTGTGCTTTGCTCCTTCCAGCCTTACCTCCCTCTAATCCATTCCCCAACTAATAACCACTTTTATTCCTTCCTTTCTGCAGAATATCTATTTAGCTCTTCTAGGCGTTAGGCCCTGTGCCAAGCTCTGGGACATCGCAGTGGTAGAGTACGCAGTCTGCAGCTTCACAGAGCCACCAGAACAAATAGGAAGCTGGTGATGAGACTGCTTGGCTGAAAAACCCTTCAGTGACATTCAAGATCCCTCGGAATTTGGTCTCTGGTAATCCTTCTGGCCTCATAGCCCACCTCTCTTGGGCCCTTGCATTCCAAGTACTGGACACTATTTTCCCAGCTAACTCTTGTCTGTCTGCCATGATTCAGCGCAGATGGTTTACTTTTTGAGCAAGTCTCCTCTGAGCACTCAAGACCAGGATGGGAACAAGAGAAAATTCTGGTGTAGTGTGCAGCCTCTATTTTTGACTGACCACTTTTCATCCCATTCTCCCGTGTGCAAAAATATCTTCCTAGTAAGATCAGCTCACAAAATGGCTGACATGGCTCTGCAACCGTGTCCTTTCCTCATTTTCTCTAAAGCAGTTTCTGAAGAGGATGTGATATACACTGCTTACCAACTCAAGACAGGGTTAAGGCAAGAAAGTAAAATAACATTCTAGTTCGACTTCAGCTTAATCTTGCCACTTCTTTATAACAGGAAATGTGCCACAGAGAGTATTCTCAGCACAGTGAATAGTGAACAGGCGGGGGAAGGACATGCTGTGCCGCACATCCACTGGGGGACTAGAACTTGTTCCTCTGCTCCTCGGGGCAGCACCTGTGGTCCTGGTGGCAGGTGGGCAAGGCATGGCACGGGCAGGAGCAAGCTCCCACTGCCAGACAAGCACACCTTGCCTTTTCTCTTCCCATGGGCACTTTTGGGTTGAAAGAAATCAAGTTTAAGAGTTTCCTAATTCATTTATGTTACAGCTCCATCATTTAGAGACTAGCCATCAAAGATCTGGCCAATACAGAAGAACCTGCCTCTTCCAAGAGTCCACGGACCTCTCCCACATCGTCTATCCACACTGTGTTTGTCTGGCTTTCATTCCCTAAGGGTAGAAACAGTTTTATGTGTTCCATTCCCTAAGAAACAGTTTTATGTCGCTGTATCTACAGCAAATATTGAATACTGAACAGCTTGAGGCAGGTACTATTTCCCCATCTATAGTAAACGGCTAGAGAGCTTTAATATATATATATAATATACATACATAAATATGATGCAAAGACATCCAGGCTGCAAGATGATCATCTCGGCCTTAAATGTCAACGGGCTGATATACCTGACACACAGTAGGCACAAAATACATGACTGATGAATGAATCAATATGGACCTGTTGGTGTCTCAAGGGAAAAAACCAAAAGCCATATTTAGAGGTCCTCAGGATACACCGTTTATATTACGGTCAGTAAGAGCTATTCAGCTGGCCATTGTGCAGTTCCTGCTCACCTGATCGGTATCGCTCATCCCTGGCTCCCCCAGATCGAGTTCGGTGGTACTTGGAGGGAGCAGAAGTTTGAGTCGAAGATGGAGCAGGTGTCTGATTTCTAAGTTCCTTCTGCACCGTTGAATCAGTTTCTAAAAAAGGAAGTTTGGAAGACAGTTATCCAAAAACAGTGACAATTAACATTTTCTGACCACTTTAGCATGGGTATAACACTCTGAGGCAGGTACTATTACCTCGTCTATAATAAGGGGTTAGAGAGCTTTAATGTACATATATAAATATGATGAGAAGACATCTGGGCTAACAAATATCTTTGAGCCTTAACTGTCAATAGGCTGATAGGAGAGAAATAGCAAGAAAATATATGGAAAGTGAAAGGCCATTCCAGGGACTCCAAAGAGTGGATGTGATGGTGGAGTTGGGAAGGGTGTATATGACCCCCTAACACAAACAGTGATGCAAAGAATAGGTTGGGGAGCTTTAGCAACCATACCAGAAGTCACTCTGGATAAACAATTCAAGCAAAAATTGAGTGCTTTTATGCCAGTACAGCTTCAAGTCAGGTTTATTAGCTTCCTTTCAGTCACCACTGAGCCTGCCCTTTTCCAGCGCCTGACCTGGTCCCATACTCTCTCTGATCTCCCAACATTTACAGTCCTCCCAAGAATATGAGGATGGAGAAAATAAGCAGGTAAATAAGCAAAGAAAAACACTAAGTTCTGATATTTTACTGCCTTTGTCCCCAAATGATTAGCTCCTAAGTCATTTCCTTAAAAAATAAAACAAAAACGCCAGGCTCAGTGGCTCAGCCTGTAATCCCATGCCTTGGGAGGCTGAGGTGAGTGGACTGCCTGAGCCCGCGGGTTCAAGACCCACCTGGGCAAC
>NW_007260398.1:992184-1045085 GCF_000164805.1 Carlito syrichta | reverse complement strand
CCGGGAGCGTGCCACTGCACTCCAGTCTGGGTGACAGAGTGAGACTCCAACTCAAAAAAAAAACAAAAATAGGGTGAGAATATTTAACATGAGATGTATCCTAACAAAATTTTAAGTTTACGATACATTATTAACCATAAGTGCAATATTGCACAGCAGAAGCTATTCATCTTCATACCTGTTGAATAGCAATGTCCCATTTCCCCTCCCTGTAGCCCCTGGCAACTACCATTCAACTCTCTGCTTCTATGAGCTTGACTCCTTTGAGATCCACTCATGTAAGTAGATCACATAGTATTTGTCCTTCTGTAACTGTTGATTTCACTTAGCATAATGCCCTCCAGGCTCATTCCAAGTTGTCACATATTGCAAGGTTTCCTTCTTTGAGGCATATTTTAAGTTTCTATTTAACTATCTATCTTAAAGATGTGGGGTACAATTCAGGGTTAGGTATATAAATGTTCATGATGCAGGTACTCTTGTTGATGAGGTCTTTTAAGTTTCTTTGTTTTTTTTGAGTTGGAGTCTCACTCTGTGTGTTGCCCAGACTGGAGTGCAGTGGCCGCTCCCAGCCACCGCAGCCTCGAGTCGCTGGGCTCCAGCGATCCTTCCGCCTCAGCCTTCCAAGTAGCTGGAACTACAGGTGCGCGCTACCACGCCCGGCTGATTTTTTGATTTACTGTAGAGATGAGGTCTCGCCAAGTGGCCCAGGCTCAGGCAATCCGTGGGCTCAGGCAATTCACTCACCTCAGCCTCCCAAGTCGCGGGATTACAGGCTGAGCCACCGAGCCCGGTTTCTTTTAAGTTTCTTAACTGGCACTTAGTTGTGCCCAGCAAGGGAACTTACACACAGCAAATTAAGTGCCTGGTATAGTAAGATGTCACCTATGCAGCAAACGCACTGCTCCAGATGCCAGCTGAGAATCAGCCTATAAAGCCAAAATATAAAAAAGCAGACTCAGAGCACAGGGATCTGGGGAGTACAAGCAAGAGTCCTGCATTACTCTAGTAAAGGCTGACGACGGCATCAAGGTATTAAAGGAACTGAGATTCATAATGACAATGTCACATCATTTAAAACAATAACAACAATCACAAACAGCATGCCGGAGAGGCCATGTGTTGAGGCTCTGGTCACAAGTGCCGGCTGAGCTTGACCCTCCACCTGCCCCTCTGCCCTGCCAATACACCAAACAAGTGAATGAGCCATCTTAGACAGTCCAGAGCAGCTATCTATGGAATAGGGGAGGGAGACATGGGGGAGGGGGGAAATCCAGAATGATCCCAGTCGGCACCATGAGCACAATAATCACCGAAATGAGCCCTGCCCAAATTCCTGACCCACAAAGTCATAAGACATGATTACAAAGTTTGTTTTCAATTAGTAGATTATTTTTTATATACTGTGTTTAAGAAGGCAAGGAAGAGTATGTTTTAGGGTGCTCTCCAATGATGTGTTTTATGAATCTAGAAATGCTATTTTTGATGGTTCCTCATGGCTAAAATTGCCACTATAAAAATAATTAACTGAGTAGAACATGTTTCAGACACAGATTGTGAAATGTCTGGGGTTATAAATTTAAATTTTAATCAACCTAAATTCTCTCGATAATCCATTTCACAGAAGAGCTATACTGAATTCCAAGTATTTTCCCTATCTATTTCTTAGTTTTATTAGTCTAGAATAGCATAAACAAATATAGCCCATGGGCCAAATATGATCCACTGGCTGTTTTTATAAGCAGATTTATTGAAACACTGCCACACTCTTCCATATTGTCGATGATTGCTTTCACACTATAAAGGCAAAGGTTGAGTAGTTGGTGACAGAGACTATATGGTCTTCAAAGCCTAAAATATTTAGTATCTGGCCTTTTACAGAAAAAGTTTACTAAACTCCTGGTCTGTAATAATAAAAGCTAATACTGCCGGGCTCGGTGGCTCAGCCTGTAATCCCGCGCCTTTGTGAGGTTGAGGTGAGTGGATTGCCTGAGCTCGCGGGTTCAAGACCCGCCTGGGCAGGCGAGACTTCATCTCTACAATAAATAAAAAAATCAGCCGGGCGTGGTAGCACGCTCCTGTAGTTCCAGCTACTTGGAAGGCTGAGGCGGAAGGATTGCTGGAGCCCAGCAAGTCGAGGCTGCGGTGGCCAGGAGCGGCCACTGCACTCCAGTCTGGGTGTAAGAGTGAGACTCCAACTCAAAAAATAAAATAAATAAAAATAAATAAATAAAAGTTAATACTTAAGGACTTGCTTTGTGCCAGGCACTGTACAGTTTTCACATTTGGTCTTATTTATTCTTCACAACCACCTTATGAAGTCAGCCTACCATCATCCTATTTTTACAGAAAAGTGTACAAAGACACAAACAAGTTTATTCAAAATTCACAGAGCCAGGGTAGCAGGGCCAGGATTCCAAACCCAGGTCTGTCTAATTTCACTGATTCTCAACCAGAGGTGGTTATGAAAATTTCCCCAAGACTCTTAAAAGGAAAGTAATCAAAATGAATAATTTCATTTAGGAGTATCTAAATGCTTTAGAATTACAAATTACAGTCAGCTGGGCACAGTGGTTCATGCCTGTAATCCCAGCACTTTGGGAGAATGAGGCGAGAGGATTGCTTGAGCCCAGGGTTTGGGACCAGCCTGTGCAACTTGGTGAGACCTCTTCTCTACAATAAATTAAAAACTTAGCAGGGCACAGGGGCACGCTCCTGTAGTTCCCGTTACTTGGAAGGCTGAGGCAGAAGGATCACCTGAGACCAGTAGGTCAATGCTGTGGTGGTTGTAAACGTGCCACTGCACTCCAGCCTGGGTGACAGAGTGAGACTACGACTCAAAAAAAAAAAGAATTACAGTCAACAGCTACATAATAGTAAAAAACAAAATCAACCACCTGCTATCATGCAAAACATTCTGCAAAAAGTCCCTCTAAATAAAGTTTCCAGTCACTCATCAGAGAAATTCCTTAAAATATATTACAACTAACTTTAAATAAAGAACAAAAAAATAGAAAGAGGCTATTTTTGTATGTATGGTCAAATGTTATATATAGGAAGGAAATTAGATTAGCACACATGAGCTACTTTGCTTGTAAATGTGTACAGAGAAAATGGTTTGACTTAAACAGAGGATTAAATTTTAAAATACTAGCTTTTATTATTATTATTTTGGTCACAATGAATATACAACTGAATTATCTTCACTGATTATTGTATTAATTCAACAAGCAGATTTGCAAGGACAGACCAAACTACTCTGCTAAGAAACCCGGTGCTTCCAAATTAGACAGCCAATAATACAAAGAGTGAAAAAAATTCACACAGATTCTCACTTCACAAAGAATGTACTGTTTTATCCATACTTCTTTCACCTATGCTTTTTTTTTTTTTTTTTTAATTGGGGGGTCTCACTCTGTTGCCCAGGCTGGAATGCAGAGGCACGATCATGGCTCACCACAGCCTCGACTTCCTGGGCTTAGGTGATCCTTCTGCCTCAGCCTCCCAAGTAGCTCGGACTACAGATGTGTGCTACCACATCTGGCTAATTTTTAAAATATTTTTTGTGGACATGAAGTTTCTCTATGTTTCCCATGCTGGTGTGGAAATCCTGGACTCAAGCAATCCTGTCTCGGCCTCCCAAAGTGCTGGGATTACAGGAGTGAGCCATTATGTTTGGTCACTTTTGTGTTTTTGATGTAACTAATTAGAATAGGGGAAAGATGATCTTAGAACTAAAGAGTAAAAGTTATTACAAAGAAAATATAAGGAGGTGATGAGGAACTGGGAATTGGGGTATTTGGGGAAGAACTGGAGAAAACAAACATTTCCACGCAGGATAATCTAGAGATTATCATAGATCAAACCTCAAGAAAATATAACACGAGGACATTTGATGAGAATTGAGAGTCAAATGACACTTAGAGCTACTGCACTGGTACCCCCCACCCCCCCAAAAAAGCCTCACAACACACTCCTCACCAAGCAACATGATGAATATGATGCTCTGCAATGTTTATCTCAGCTCCCTCGGGACTTTATCATCCAAACAGACCAGATCTCCTTTGTGTCTAAAATCATGACAAATATTTTGTCATAGCTTGCCAGAAACGAGACCAAACAGTTGGATTTCAGTTTCAAAAAGTGGCTGACAAGTACGTGTAGTGAATACTCCCCGGGTGCCACAGAAATGTGAATTTCTGATAGAACAACCCTGCTTCAAATGTGCACTCTACCTGCTTCAAGTTCATGAGAGGCCATCTAAAAAAGTTGTAAAAGAGAGAAAAGAGTAAAGTGAATTCCCAGGAATTGAATCACTTTAAATATAGTGGGAGAACTTAATGGCAAAACTCTATAGTTAATCTTTTTGAAATGTTAATAATTACTCTAGTTGAATGAATTTTACAGATTTTATTTCCATGTACTAGAGTTTATTTTTAAAAATATAAGATTTACAAATATATTTAAATGTGGATTTAAAATACTAGAAGCAAATACAGTAAAAATTTTAATATTTTTTATTTTATATATCTTCAAAAATTGTAGACACAGGTCTTACTACATTGCCCAGGCTGATCTTGAACTCCTGGACTCAAGCAATCTTCCTACCTCAGTCTCCCAAAGTGCTGGGATTTCAGGTGTGAGCCACTGCACCTGACCTATAGTAAAGCATTAACAGTGATTATATATTTCCATAGGATATACTGGATTTTAAAAGCTTTCTTTAACTTAGAAAAGTTCTCTTTTCTAATTGTACAAATAGATGGTCATATAAAACATCAAGGAAATAGCTAAGTGTAAAGAAGAAAATAAAAATTAAATTGGATTTTCTTAATTTGAAGGTCATAACCACATGCAGCAGATTCCCAACCAAAATGAATTAAAATAATATTCAATTGTCAGCTTCCTAGATAAACTATGACATTATGGATAAGATTTTCTAACATTCTGAAAGCCAATTTTATCTCCATTTCCTTTCCCTAAAAGCAACTGACAAATCAATGTCAATTTGGGGATGAGACAGAGGAAACTAAATTCTGATTGGATTAAAAGAATTTTGAAAGGTTTATCCCACCTTAGCTTACTTACAAAGGCAATATTTTATCACAAACTGGGTCACAAAACAATGTACAGGTCGAGCACTACAAATTCAAAATCTGAAATTTTTTAGTTTTGGTCTCACATTCAGAGGAAATGCTCATTGGAGCATTTTGTATTTCATATTTTTGGATTTTTGATGCTCAACTGATATGTATATGCAAATATTTTTAAAAATCAGAAATCTGAAAACTTCTGGTTCCAAGCATTTCAGATAAGGGATACCCAACCTGCACCTTTGGCCTCATCAAAGAGAGGAGGGAGGGAGTCTCAGCACATGGGAAGACATCAGGGCATTATTTAACAGCATATGTAACGTCAACTGGACAGGCAAGATAGAATCTCAAGGTGAATCATTCACTGGCCACGGTTTCACACTCCAACCTGATCTCAGAAATTACCTGGGGTGCTAAAATACAGAGCCCTGTATTTTGAATAAGATGTACACAGTTTCACTGCCATGGTAAGGAAAAGCTAATAGCAAAAATGAAACTAAACTATATGTATCAACATAATAAAATACTATATGCCACTAAAAATAAAAAAATATGTAGACTATGCAGACTCTTTGGTCTAAAGGAAATAATGTCAAGTAATAAAAGAACACAACATTATGTACACAATATAATTATAACTGTATATAAAAACGTGTATGTATAGTTATTACAAGGATCAAATGGGATATGAAAATCCCCTAAATATCTGGACTGAGGTGCTGATGAGGATCCTTATTTCTTAACTCTTTCATTGTTTCACTATTTCATTGTCTTTACTGCTTCATTGTTTTGTTTACAGAAAGACTTATGTATGAAATCAAAGTAACTTTATTTTATTTATTTATTTATCTGAGTTGGAGTCTCACTCTGTCACCCAGACTGGAGTGCAGTGGCCGCTCCCAGACACTGCAGCCTTGACCTGCTGGGCTCTGGCGATCCTTCCGCCTCAGCCTTCCAAGTAGCTGGAACTACAGGCGTGCGCTTCCACGGCCGGCTAATTTTTTTAATTTATTGTAGAGATGAGGTCTCGCCAAGAGATGAGGTCTCAAACCCGTGGGCTCAGGCAATCCACTCACCTCAGCCTCCCAAAGAGCAGGATTACTGGTTGAGCCACTGAGCCCGGCTATCAAAGTAATGTTTAAAGATACTAAGTACAGATAAGTGCTGGCTGCCAGCCAAGCAAATTAAGTCTTCCTCATTACATCTAAATTCTAGTGTGAAATATAAGGATCTGAAGAAAAAGACTACTTGATGATTATCACAGAGCAACTGCTTCCGTTTGAGGGTTCCTGGTTTTCAGTCTCTTATGCAGAGGCTGAGTATCCACTAGGGGTCACCATTATGTTTAAATAGTGATGATGTTATAAGGTTTAGTAACAGTAAGTTTCAGAAAACCCCCAAACTTTGAGTGTCTTCTCTAACACAAAGCCTTCCTCCTCCATGATCAACACGTACATAACTTATTGTTCTTTGGCAGAAAGAACCATCAGAGTCTTATATGTTTCCATGGTTTGAACATAATAATGGTAATAAGTCATAGATAGTAGTATAAAACTACACAAAACTTCCATTCGGGAAGATGTAAGAAAATCAGCCTTGGCTTCTATCTTTCAAGTCTGCCTATGGCTTAACAGATAGTCTCACCTGTAAGAGTAATAAAGTGAGGCAGGATGGGCTCTGGGAACCAAGTCACAAAGTAAGTCAACTTTTTAGGGGTGAACAGAGCAGACCAGCCCACTGTTCTTGGTACTGGTATCCAGACAAGAAACACATTACACAGTCACTATTCGCCTATCTTTTACATTGTGATATGTGTCAAGAAGGAACAGAACAAGGCTCTTTGAGCCCACAAATGGGGAATTGAACTTGTGATAGAGTTTCAGGGAAGGAAAAATGTCTGTTACAAGGAGACACTGCCAGGCTCGGTGGCTCAGCCTGTAATCCCGCACTTTGGGAGGCTGAGGTAAGTGGATTGCCTGAGCCCGCGGGTTCAAGACCCACCTGAGCAACTTGGCAAGACCTCATCTCTACAATAAAAAAAGGAGACACTGATGCAGGACTTAGCTAGGCAGGGAGAGGGAAAAGCCACTTTATTCAAAAGTACGGTGTTTGGAGAATCACAGTGAGGGGGAAAAGGCTTGACAAGTCTAAGAAAGACTGGCAGGGCTCACAGCACAGTGAAAAAGTAGGGTGTTATGAAACGAGACTGAAGAAGAAAAGTAGGGTCAGGTCACCCATCCTAAGTCAAGCGGGCATCTTTTGAAAGGAATTAAACAGGAAATGAGAGAATAATGATGACAGTAACATTTCTATGGCTCTTTAAACTTTCATAACACCATCTCATTATGTCTTCACAAGAACACTGTCTGAGAGGAGACACTATTAATGAAGTGAACACTCAGCCCAGATGTTTTTCTATAGTGAGAGTGTCAATAATCATCTTGAGCCATTATAAATAGAGACCTCACTCTCACTCCCTCCAAGAAGGCTGAGTAAGGGTACCTTGAATCACTAAGGGGCCTCCTTGAGATGCTAAAGCACCTGTGAATCACTGAGGAGAGCCACCGCCTGGGGAAAGGGAAGAAGGAATGAGAGCATTGGTATTTGGAGTCTGGAAAAGGGACCATGTGCATGATTCCTAGGGACAGATTCTGGAAGGGAAAGGGGTTAGGAGTTCTGGGTCTGTAAAGCAGCAGACCTCTGAACAGAACCTGATCTAGAACTTCCTGCACCACCTGACATCAGGAAAGTGGCTGTACATGAGGCTGAAGAGCCCAATACCACAGGCTCTGCTCTGGTAGTCCAAGTGTCATACCTGTGTCGAGCCAAGCCAAGTAGGCGACTCCTTCACAATGCATCCGAGTAGTGGAGTCAGCAGTGAGTCAGCACTGCTGGTCAGTCCCACAGTAGGACCATTTTCTTTCAGGAGCACCCTGGGAGATGCTGACTGTGGGGCACTTTCCCTGTTGGGCTGAAGGCTGGACCTTCCACCTCTCCTTTCGGATGGTCTATATGCCTGGGGTTCTGGGACAATTCAGGAGGAAAATGAAGGCCCCAGAGGAAGACACTGGACTTCCTTTTGAGGATATATGGGGGCAGATATAAATGCAATGTGTGCTCCAGTTCACAGTGGTATCATCCAGGTCCAACAAATCAAAGAGCAGAATCAGGACTGGAAAAAAAATTTCATGTTCTTTCCATTATGTTATAAGCCTCATTTGGGAAAGAATTGTTAAATCAAAATGGGATAGATAAAATAGACTCCACTCCCCAAACTCTGTATACACATACACACACAAAGAGGCACATAGCCTAGATAATATTTATAGTTGGATATGTTCCATAGCATTCCAAAATGCTGTTGCTGATTTCAATAACTGGTTTTAAATTCACCTCCCTTTGAAATTCCACAGGACTTTGTTTAGAATGCTCTTACAATGCTTATTTTACTCTATTTTTTATGATCCTCATTTGTATAACTGTCTTATCTCTCTTCCTTTAGTATAAACAACTTGAGGGCAGAAGCTGTCTTATTCATCTTGTAGCTCCTACAGCAACAGGTCCTTGATATAAATTTGCAGGCACCTAATAGTTTGGTTACAATAAATAATTAAGATCCTGTCTCCTCATTTCTACCAACAACAGTGAGTGGCAGGGAAAAACAAAGACAAAAACTAAGATATCCCAGTTCAAAGTTCACCTAAAAATTCTGCTTATCTGTGACCCTCTAAGTCAAACAAGTTTTATGCAAAAATTTATGCCTCTCATTATCTTCATATACTTACACAAGGTCACTAAGAAAAACAGGGTTAGACACCAGCGGTCTCCAACCTTTTTGGCATCAGGGACTGGTTTCATGGAAGATAATTTTCCATGGACTGCAGGGCGGGGGCAATGATTTCAGAATGATTTAAGCACATGACATTTATTGTGTACTTTATTTTTATTATTATATTGTAATATATAATGAAATAAGTATATAAAACCATTTAAAAAAAGAGGTACTGCCAAGCACAATGGCTCAAGCCTGTAATCCCAGCACTTTTGGAGGCCAAGACAAGAGGAATGCCTGAGTCCAGGGGTTTGAGATCAGCCTGGGCAACTTGGCGAGACCTCGTCTCTACAATAAATAAATTAAAAATTACCTGGGTGTGGTACCGCACCTGTAGTTTTACCTTCCTGGAAGGTTGAGGCGGAAGGATCACCTGAGACCAGCAGGTTGAGGCTTCAGTGGCTGTGAGTGTGCCACTGCACTCCAACCTGGGGAATAGGTAAGACCCCAACTCAAAAAAAAAAGAGACCAGGTTCGGTGGCTCAGCCAGTAATCCCAGCACTTTGGGAGGCTGAGGTGAGTGGATTGCTTGAGCCGGCAGGTTCGAGACCCACCTGGGCAACTTGGGAAGACCTCGTCTCTACAATAAACCAAAAAATAGCCAGGCATGGTAGCAGGCGCCTGCAGTTCCAGCTACCTGGAAGGCTGAGGTGGAAGGATAGCTGGACCCCAGAAGGTCAAGGCTGTGGTGGCTAGGAGTGTGCCACTGCACTCCAGTCTGGGTGACAGAGTGAGACTCCAACTCAAAAAAAAAAAAAAGAGAGCGAGAGATGATTCTGACTTAAAGCCTGTCACCATATGCAGCTGTACAACTGAACTCACTTGCCACTCATTGATAGGGGTTTGATATGAGTCTGCAAGCAATTGCAGGTCAATTTATTACGGTCTCT
Organism: Carlito syrichta; assembly: GCF_000164805.1. NCBI lineage: Eukaryota > Metazoa > Chordata > Mammalia > Primates > Tarsiidae > Carlito > Carlito syrichta. Next base: position 1,035,270 of record NW_007260398.1, on the reverse strand, counting down.
GTGCAGTGAAACCTCACCACTAATGTTAATCTGTATTTGCAGCTGCTTCCCAGTGCTAGCGACACCGCCTCAGCTCTACCTCCAGATCATCAGGCATTAGATTCTTATAAGGAGCACACAACCTAGATCCCTTGCCTGTACAGTTCACAATTGGGTTCACACTCATGAGAATCTAATGCCATTGCTGATCTGACAGGAGGTGGAGCTCAGGCAGTAATGTGGGCAACGGGGAAGGGCTTAAGTACAGATGAAGCTTCAATCACTCTCCCATTGCTCATCTCCTACTGCATGGCCCAGTTCCTAACAGGGCACAGACCAGTACCTAGGGCTAGATTCTGGAATGGGAGAGGATTAGGAGTTCTGGCTCTGCAAAGTGACAGAATTTCCTGGGCCAAGAGGCATCATCAGAAGCTTAAGAGAAGAGAACACAAGGGTTTGCCTTTGTTCCATTGGAACTCAGTCACATATATGCTTGAACAACCTTGAAGGCTGGGCTGAACTTAGGAGGACTGTGATGAAGAGGTATGGAGCAGCTGGCAAACGCAGTGTATGCACATCAACTGGATACTGGTGACTGCTGCTCAGAAAAGTCAGCAGCAGTCACAAAAGGAGTCCAGTTTGGGTCACCAGAACTTCTCACCAAGACAAGTTAGAGAGCACCAACACACAACCATCTTCATAAACTTCTCTGCCTTATCCCTAAAAAGACAGAAAGTAAGGATCTAGGGGAAAAATAATGCAGGACACTAAAGGTCAATAAGGAATGTGTAAAAGGTGAGATCTTACTCCGAAGCAGGAGATAAACACAATTAAGTAAAGTGAAAGAAGAAAGTCGAGAGATGAAGGAAGAAAAAATACACAAAGGTCACAAATAATCTCAAATACGCTAAAACAGAACAAAATGCTTTCACCAATGTCATCAAAAGCAGAAGCGACAATGATGTTCTAAAGCAAAAGATGAGGGGTGCGAGAGAAGGTGACACTGGAGAGCTTCAAGGCAATTTTAACTAAGGGAGAGCTGCTTGACAGAGCTGAGACGGGGCACCCGCTGGCTCTTCAGACTCAGCCAGAGGAGCGAGGCCTCCCGCCTACACCACTCCCAACAGGCTGTTGTGAAGATTGTATAATGACACTGCTAGGGAACAGCAAAAATAAGGTACTAAGATCTTCAAGATTCTTTCAATTGATATAAATCATCTTTGTTCAAATTTTTAACAATTCTTAAATAGAAATGGTGGAATAAAGAATTACAGCTTCAACCACACTCAGTGGCTCACGCCTGTAATCCCAGCACTTTGGGAGACAGAGGCAAGAGGACTGCCTGAGCCCATGAGTTTGAGATCAGCCTGGGCAACTTGGCAAGACCTCGTCTCTACAACAAATAAAAAAATTAGCCAGGCGTGGTGGCACTGCCTGTAGTCACAGATACTTGGAAGGCTGCGGAGTAAGAATCACTTGAGCCCAACAGGTGGAGGCTGTGGTGGCCATGATCATGCCACTGTACTACAGTCTGACCAATAGAGTGAGATTCCAACTCAAAAAAAATAATAAAACTTACTATGCATAGTGGCTCACACTTGTAGTACTTGTAGTCCTAGCTACTAGGGAGGCTTAGGTGGGAAGAGTGCTTAAGCCCAGGAGTTCAAGGCAGCAGTGAGCTACGATTGTGCCACTGCACTCCAGCCTGGGTAATAGAGTGAGACCCTCTTTTTTTTTTTGAGTTGGAGTCTCACTCTGTCGCCCAAGCTGGAGTGCAGAGGCATGGTCCTGGTGACTGTAGCCTCAGCCTGCTGGGCTCAGGAAATTCTTCCACCTCAGCCTTCCAAGTAGCTGGAACTACAGGCATGAGTCACCATACCCAGCTAATTTTTTTATTTATTATAGAGATGAGGTCTCACCAAGTTGTCTAGGCTGGTCTCAAACCCGTAGGCTCAGTCAATCCTCTTACCTCAGCCTCCCAAAGTGCTGGGATTACAGGCTTGAGCACCGTGCCTGATCTGTGAGACCCTGATTCTTTAAAAAAAGAAAAAGAAAAAGAATCAAATTCTGATCAAAAGTGGCGGAGCGAACACTTCTAGCTATGCCTACTCTTCCAAAAATGCCACCAGCATGATAATGAAGGCCTGTAGCAGGACAAGAAAACCATCAGTTCAGAAAGAGACCACACCAGGAGTTGTCTGCACAAAATAATAACAGAACTGATAAATTAACTCAAAGAAAAGCAAAAATTGTACAAGAAAGAAAATATGATCATAGTAGGCCATGTGGTGTAGCTGTGAATATTTACATAATCATAATCATGTAAACACTGAATGCTGATATAACAAAAAAAGTAATACAGTGGCCAGGCACGGTGGTTCACTTCTATAATCCCAGCATTTTGGGAGGTGGAGGCAAGAGAATTGCCTGAATCCAGGGGTTCAAGACCAGCCTGGGCAACTTGGTGAGACCTCGTCTCTACAACAAATCAAAATATTAGCCAGGCGTGGTGGCGCACACCTGTGGTTCCAGCTACTTGGAAGGCTGAGGCAGAAGGATCGCCTGAGTCCAGCAGGTTGAGGCTGCAGTGGCCAGGAATGTGAGTTGAGACTCCAACTCAAAATAAATAAATAAATAAAATAAAAATAAAAATGCAACTCAGAACATGGGAGCGGGGTCTGTTTTTCATAGGGCTGATCAAGGAAAGCTTCTCAAGGATTTCATTAGTTGAGCAAGCCCCTGAGTAGAATGAGGGAGGAAGCCAGATGGGTTCTGGGTAGAGATGGAAGAAACCCATGGAGGCAGGGCCTTACTGACCTTGCTGTCTCCTTGGTGTCTAAACAGTATCTGGAATACAGTAGGTACTTAGTAAATATGTATTATCATTAGGTTCTGTAGTAACCACTGTATCTCTAGAATATACTTGTATTCTTTTCTTTTGAATTGGAGTCTCACTGTCACCCAGGCTGGAGGGCAGTGGCATGCTCACAGTCTCTGCAGCCTCAAGCTGCTGGGCTCAGGTGATCCTTCCACCTCAGCCTTCCAAGGAGCTGGAACTACAGTCATGTGCCACCATGCCTAGCTAATTTTTCTGATTTCTTGTAGAGATGAGGTCTTGCCAAGTTGCCCGGGCTGGTCTTGAAACCGTGGGCTCAGACAATCATCTCACTTCGGCCTCCCAAAGTGCTGGGATTATAAGTGTGAGCCACCACAGTCAGCCTTTCTTTTTCTACTAAAGATAGCTGGAAAGATCAGCTACTTATATTCAAAATATCTTAACTTGAACAAGACCATAGGATCAACACAGGGAAGTTGCCTTCCCACCCCAAACCTTCCACTTCCCTGCAACTCAAAGAGTGGCTGAGAGTTTTAAATTTACAGAGAATTTAGAATGCGTGTGGTTGAAAATTCAATTCTTGGCCAGGCTCGGTGGCTCAACCTGTAATCCCAGCACTTTGGGAGGCCGAGGCGAGTGGATAGCCTGAGCCTGCAGGTTCGAGACCCACATGGGCAACTTGGCGAGACCTGTCTCTACAGTAAATCAAAAATTAGCTGGGTGTGGTAGCTCTCGCCTGTAGTTCCGGCTACTTGGAAGGCTGAGGTGGAAGGATCGCCAGAGCCCAGCAGGTCAAGGCTGAAGTGGCCAGGAGCGTGTCACTGCACTCCAGTCTGGGTGACAGAGTGAGACTCCAACTCATAAAAAAAAAGAAAAGAAAAGAAAATTCTTTGGGCCATACCGAAAGAGAGTTAGTTTCCTGGCCCCTTCTCCCTGGAAGTCTGCTAATTGAAGCATGTGGGAAGCTTTATACTTGGCCCTAAGATATTCCAACTACTGAAAGATACAGTGCGGGCCATTCCTTTCAAAGAGCACACAGCTCAGAATGAGCAGATGAGAAGTATAGAATCTGCCACTCTTCATTTCTCTCATGCTGCTCAAAGTGGGTGTACTTTGAATATGATTTTAATCTCTATAAAGATATATCTTTATAAGACAGCATGTAGCCAGGCGTGGTGGCTCATGTCTGTAATTCCAGCACTTTGGGAGGCAGAGGCAAGAGGACTGCCTGAGCTCGGGGGCTTGAGACCAGCCTGGGCAACTTGATGAGTCCTCATCTCTACAACAAATACAAAAATGGTGGCACATGTCTGTGGTTCCAGCTACTTGGAAGGCTGAGGCAGAAGGATTGCCTGAGCCCAGCAGGTTGAGGCTGCAGTGGCCATGAGTGTGTCACTGCACTCCAGCCTGGGTGACAGAGACTCTGACTCAAAAAAAAAAAAAAAGGCAGCATGCCCCTTAAATACCAGATAAAATTTGACTTTTGTTTAACTAAAAAACAACAATCAGTTCCAATGCTGAGAAGTTTAAGTGATTTTCAAAATTCTGATATATCAGATTTTTGCCACACAGGAACTTTAGAACGGTATCCCTATAATGCTACTGAATCAAGTTATACCCAATATCAACCAAGCTTGTTCTTACTCAATGTCTACTCTTTGTTTTCATGGTATTTTCTTCAAACCTGTTATATCTTTTCTGTTTTTCCATTCTCCCTGTTACATTGTTAAATTTTTATCTGAAGTCCTATTTAAAGATTTAAGTAGCAATTGAGAAAAGAAATCTAAAATATACATAAATATGCAATCCAAGATAACACCAAATCAATTTCAAACAGAAAATCATTCACTAAATTCTTAGATAAGAAGCATGTGTACATAATTGTTCTAGTAATACAAAGTTGCAGTATTAGTGGGGAATGCTACTTTTATACACTATACTCAAGCAAGTCAACTTCACAATGAAACATCTCACAAGTAGAATAAATGAAATCTAAAAAGTCAATAGAGCCGGGTTCAATGGCTCAGCCTGTAATCCTGCGCTTTGGGAGGCTGAGGTGAGTGGATTGCCTGAGCCTGCGGGTTTGAGACCCACCTGGGCAACTTGGCAAGACCTCATCTCTACAATAAATCAAAAAATTAGCCGGGCGTGGTAGCGCGCGCCTATACTTCCAGCTACTTGGAAGGCTGAAGCAGAAGGATCGCTGGAGCCCAGCAGGTCGAGGCTGCGGTGGCTAGGAGCGGCCACTGCACTCCAGTCTGGGTGACAGAATGAGACTCCAACTCAAAAAAAAAGCCAATAGAAAGAGCTTGGAAGAAGTTGAATCCCTTTAGAAGTAAGAGGTAGAAAGTTCCTACCAGAAGAAGTCCTTGTATTGTTTGGGAGGATAATTAAGATGCCTAATAACTGTAGACTATGTTTAGGTCTTGGGTTTTTTTTTAAGCCTTAGGATAAAAAACACTTTAGGGACAAATACATCTCATTAAATACCTAGTAATACAGCTTTAAAACTTATAAAGCAATACCTGACAGAATTATAAGGAAAACTGACAAATCGACAGTCACGGTACAGGTTTCTCAACACACACTTCCATCAAGATCGATAGATCAAATAGTCAAAAAACTAGTAAAACTAGAGAAGACCTGAACAACACAAAGAACTTGTCTGAGCTTATGGTCATAGAACCATTCAATAAAACTTATTAATAAAAAGACAAATAGATGAGTTACAGAAATTTACCAAAGACTACTAGGCCTGTCTTAACAGGTAACAAAGACTTGATTTTGTATAGGCATGTCCTCTGAGCATGGTGAAATTAGCTTATTTAGAAAAGAAGACAGCCAATCTAAGCGTCCACTGAAAAAAATTAGAAAAAAGTACAAAAGGATAAACAAAAAGAGTACAAAGAAGGAAATACAGGAGCCAAAAGAAAAAAAAAATCAGAAAAATAAGACATACTAAAAAAGATCAACAAAACCACAAGTTTCTTCTTTAAAAAGACAAACCAACCAGGCTTGGTGGCTCAGCCTGTAGTCCTGCGCCTTTGGGAAGCTGAGGTGAGTGGATTGCCTGAGCCCGTGGGTTGGAGACTCGCCTGGGCAGCGAGACCTCATCTCTACAATAAATCAAAAAATCAGCCGGGCGTGGTAGCGCATGCCTGTAATTCCGGCTACTCAGAAGGCTGAGGTGGAAGGATCGCCAGAGCCCAGCAGGTCGAGGCTGTGGTGGCCGGGAGTGGCCACTGCACTCCAGTCTGGGTGACAGAGTGAGACTCCAACTCAAAAAAAAAAAAAAGACAAACCTCTGGAAAGACTGATCAAGACAAAACAGAAAGAAGAAATACAAGTAAGCAATATAAACAAAGCAGAGGCTTTAAAAAAAAGAAAATATTGCACATAACGTATCTGAAAACAATTTCCTAGAAAAGCTAAATTTACCAAAACTGGGCCAAGAAGAAACAGAAAATTGATAGACTTGGTAACGGATGAGAGATGGGAATGAAGCAAGGGTTTGGAAAGCCTTTTAAGCCTTTAGCTTGTTGGGTTTATGGGTATGAGATGTATTCACTCAGAAGGGAAAACCAGAAACACAGAAGCAAGCTGGACGCTGTGGTTGGTCTTTGGTGTGTGCGTTGTGTCGGGAGGTGCAGTGGTGGTAGTGGTAGGGGTGGCATGCAAAAGTCATAAACATAATCCTGGGTATGTGGAAGTGGAGATGCCTCCAAGGTACACAAGTAGAGATGATAAGTGTGCAGTCAGACCTATGGGTCAGGAGCTGAAGAGGGATCTGGGCGGAGAGACATATCTGGGAGTTACCTGCGTTCAGACAATAATTAGAGCCACAGGTGTGGCTGAAATAATGGAAAGAGATAGTGCACTGGTTCTCAAAGTGTAGTCCCTCAACAACCTCAACATTACCTGAAAACTTGACAGAAATGCAAGTTCTCAGGTTCCACCCTGAACCAAATGATTCAGAAACCCTGAGAACAGGGCCCTCAGTCTACATTAACAAGCCCTCCAGTGACTCTGATGCAGTTCACAATTTGCGAACCACTGGTACAAAGTGCAAAGAGAGAAGTCAAGAGAGCTTGGGCCTTGTCTTGAGCTTGGGCCTTTGCCTTCCAACATTTGACGGAGGAGGATGAGCCCATATGAATGACTAAGAGCAGCAGGAAGAGAAGGGTAAGAAAATGAAGAGATTGCTTCAGAAGAAGTGTTGAGAGGTACAACACTGAACACTACTGACATTAGACGGCAACAGCTTCAGAAGGGACTGGAAGGGGCTAAGACAAGAGCAGATGAGACATCAGAGATAGTACATATGGGCTGTTCTGCACAGTCTGATTATAAAAGGGCGACAGAGAGGGTGGAGATGGAAGTGGCTGACAAGAAAAGGGAGGATTCTTTTTTTTTTGAGTCAGAGTCTCACTCTGTTGCCCAGGCTGAAGTGCAGTGGCACACTAACGGTCGCCTCAGCCTCGACCTGGGCTCAGGTGATCCTTCCGCCTCAGCCTTCCAAGTAACTGGGACCACAGGGGAGAGCCACCATGACTGGCTAACATTTTTATTTATTGTAGAGACAAGACCTCGCCGAGTAGCCCAGGCTGGTCTTGAACCCTGGATTCGGGCAATCCTCTCGCCTCCGCCTCCCAAAGTGCTGGGACTACAAGTGTGAGCCACCGCGCCCAGCTGGATTTTTTAAAAACAGGGCAGTAATGAGCATGATGAACTGCTGAGGGAAGAATCCGGCTGAGAGGGAGAGAGCAACTGAGAGAGAAGGAGCAGAGCAATGGCATACCAAGGGGGCAGTGCAGCTGTCTGCCTCAGTAGGAGACTTTTTATTACAGACTGTTTAGAATTACTCACAGAGTGATACTAAAAGGCACAACTTTTTGTTGGTTTGATTACTGCTTTTTTTATTCTCTACACTGTTCGCCTTATTGCCTGCACCTGGGGTGGGGGTGCACTCCCACTGCCCTGTCCTTAGTGCCACTGGATAACTCAAGGCTTGAGGAAAAGGAGAAGGGCTTGGGATCCAAGGCCCAGGTGGAGGGACTATTCTTGGGTAGGAGGGACATGTCACCTTTTTAACCAGAAGGAAGGAGGTAAACAAGGGACACAGATGTGGGAAGTTTGAAGTCTGGTAGGTGGAAGTTGAAGGAGCTTGTCACAAATACTTTCTATGTCCCTGGTGAGGTCACCTGCAAGGCCATCCCTACTGGGAGATGGCTATGTCACATTCTTCTGGCCTACTACAATTAAACATCTGATCCATCAAATCCCTATCCACTAAGCAACTTCTACTTATCATGTGGCTCCCTGTGTGGGTTTACCCATGGGGCAAAAATGTGCTGATCATATGGATTTGTCATAGTAAATTTATAAACTGGTTTTTAAACATGATTCAGTTTCTGGGCAACCCAACTCCAGATAACAGACACTTCATGATCCTTTCCATAGTTATATTTCTTACTGAGTTATTCTCTCAAGATCTGATTGCTTTTGAACAGTGACTAAAGTAAACTGCTGAGTCTTCAGAGGCATGGGCTAGATCCACAAGTCAGCAGAAAACCAGGATAACCCCCCACACCTCCTCCTGGGTCACGTTTTGCTCAGCAAAAGCTGGCTTTTCATTAGCTGTTCCTGGCCCAATTTCCACCTCTTCTCTCTCAATTCATTTCTACATGAACCTGTTTATTAAGATATTTTAAATGAACTGTCACTGTACTGTCCTACTAGTTTCTGTGTGAAGGCATTTCCAAGAACAATATAGGAAATAAAACAAGGGTCTCAATGAAATATACTGGTATACCATCATTATTTATTTACTCACTCCATTATTCATTCAGATATTTATAGACCACAGCCCCTATACAAAGCTTACTGTGAGAAACACGGAAGATACAAAGTCCTTGGTAATAGTAATCCAGTAATAAAAGCAATTAGCTCCATAAAGAACAGGCCTGCAGAAACCTACTTTGGTTGTAGGGGAAATAAGAAATTTCTAAAAGATTCCTTATACTAAAAGTGACTAAAGGAGAAATAGGCCATCAAAGGAAATCCTGAAATCTGAGTAATTTTTAAAATATGATGATTTAGAGACAGCCTTCGTTAGAGGCAAAAGATCTGGCAGCTCCTTTGAAATTCAGCATCAGTGACTCAGGACTTTCTGATCTGTAAAAAATATGCTAGTGTCTCTACAGCAGCAGTAAGTCAGATTTTGAGTTAATCGACAAGTTCATTCAAGGCTCTGCCCCCAAATCTTCAAATATGCTAAACCTTGAGTTGCCTTGCATTGCCGGAGCTGCCCTTCCTCTCTCTTGCTCTCTTTGCTCCTCTTCATCACAGTTCATGCACCAGCTTAAGTAAGATGCAGTTTTTCTGTGGCCTAAAATTTTCTGCTACTGAATCATCTAGTTATACATAGAGTCTTTGACATGCTACCACCCAAGCTCTCCGTGAATTATTTGATGACCTTAGGTATTTTTAAAGTGCCTAGCACACAGCAGATGCTCAATTAAGATTCATTTCCTCCTTTTCTTCCTTCCGGTTTTTATCTTCCCCAGTGAGGAAGGGAGGGAAAAACAGGAACAAACAAAAGATAGATGACTCATAAGACAGCATCTCTTTGGTGTAAAAATACTGACACATTGAAACCACCGCTCATCGCCTACCTTGTGTCTGTGGGCTGTAAGGAGAAAGGAGTTTGGACCTCTTCTTCTCATACCCCTTCTGTGTGATGTCCCCTGAAACAGCAAGAGACACCAATAGGTTACGCATTATTCTTACTCTGTGGTTGTCCACCTTAAAAATAAAATTAATTACAGAATGTCATAGACATAGCAAACCTAGAGTTGGGGGGAAACATATGGTTCTCTGCCAAAGATTTTGCTACGTATGATTTCCCAGAGATTTGGAGCTGACTTCTTGTGGGAAAGTATAGGATTTGTCCTATACCAATCTTGCACAGCAATATGTCACATACCATGACAGAGATTCCCAAGTCCCTAGGTCCATCAAGCTTCCTTGGTCTTTAAGATATACCCAAATGGAATGCTACCAGGCTGACAGACAATGATCTTCTCTTCGAAGTTTCAGTTTAATGAAATAAGTCCAACTGGTTTGTGAGGTACTCACTTATACTGCTATTAGAATCACACAGAATTAAGAGAAGTCAAGGTTTGAGTGCTGGGATGGAAACAATTAGAAAGCCTTCCTGTACCCTAAACACCTGTGCTGGAACCTGGGGCTGGATATCCCACACCCTCTCTCCTCAGTTCATTGGTTTTTCTTATTTATTCACATGGCTCTCTTTTCCTCAAGGTTATATTAAAAAGTATGCACAAAGTACAAAGTACATATACAACAAATGCAATGAGAATAAACTGATAAACAGAAGAGAAAACATGTGGTTGAAGTGGCAAGAAATGTGTTGGGTACTAAACAAAGAGGAACAAGGCCAGGCATGGTGGCTCACGCCTATAATTCCAGCACTTTGGGAGGCTGAGGAGGAAGGATTGCTTGAATTCAGGAGTTCAAGGCTAGCCTGGGCAACATAGTGAGACCTTGTCTCTACAAAAAACACAAAAACACAAAAAACTGCCAGACATGGTGGCACACACCTGTAATTCCAGCTACTTGGGAGGCTGTGACAGGAGGATCACTTGAGCCCAGAATATCGAAGCTGTGGTGAGTCACGATCATGCCACTGCACTCCAGCTTGGGCAACTGATTGAGACCCGACTCAAGAAAAAAGGAAGGTGGGGGGAACAGATGAATGGGTAGAGAGTAACAGGAAATGCAGAGGAACAAATGGACATGCAAGGGAGAATGAGTGAGTCAAACATAAGAGAAAAGATACATGGTGAAGTGACATGATAGAGCATTGCTTTCCAAAAGAGATAACTAGGTCAAAGATAACTTTATTTAAAATGAAGCCTTATGTAGAGCCCAATACCTAAAATGGAAAAGTCAAAATGTAGTATAGAAAAGTACATTAAACATTCAAATGTTTAGCATTCACTTATTACATAGTCGGTTGATGAGAGGAGAGTATATTGAAGGACACGGAAATTTGAGATCAAGGACGATGAACACCAGGGGCAGTTGCCTCCGCCTCCAGTGCTGGAGTGGATGGGGGAGGGGCGGGGCCCACTGAGGACTGAAGCAGGGAGAACATCGCAGTTCTACACTGCAGCAAGTACGCTCTTCCTGAGGGGAATGAGTTATTAGGGACCAAGACTGGGAAAGCCAGAAAAGCTAGCTGTTGCCTCGATGCTAATAGAGATCTGGGCAAGAAGTGAATAAATGGAGAGACACTAAGGAGGAAGACTGGAGAGGCTTTGCTAACTGGCTGAATGTCGAGTGAAGGAGGCTTCTGGCTGAACGTGCATGCTTGCTGAGGGCAAAGAAGAGAGCTGAGCTTAGGACAGGCTGGTGGGGCGCACTGAAGAAGGGACAGCAAGGCCATGGCTGGTTTTATGAATCTAGAACTCAAGAAAGAGATATCTATTTGGAATCATTGGGATACAGAAGTCATCAGGATACAGAATATTTGAAAAATAAAATGATACAATCTTCTTAGAGTAATTTGGAAGTATCTATCAAAAATTTGATACAGCAAAGAACAGAGGACCATATGTTCTCACTCATAAGCAGATCTTGGACAATTATAATACTATAAGAAAGCGTTTGGCAGTGATGGGAAACTGTCAGGGGAGGGGGGTGGGATTGGCAGTTAAGGGAAACTGCTAGGGGAGGGAGGGGCATACCTCATCAACAAGGGTACATGCATAATTAACATTTGTATACCTAACCTTGAATTGTACCCCCCTGTCTTTATAATAAAAAAAAATTTGATACAGCAACCATACTTCTAAGAATTTATTTAATGATAAAATTCACACAGATACACAAAAAATCAATATAAGAATATTATGAACCCCATTCTTCATAGCAAAAAAATATATATACTGGAAGCAATCTAGTTGCTTATATTATAGACTAACTAACCAATGGTTTTCAACTAGGATCAATTTGGCCCCAGAGAAGATATCACCATGCTGGGGAGCACTTCTGTCACAACTGGAGGAAGAAGTGCTTCTGGTGTCTAGAGCACAGAGTTAGGACTGCTGCTAATATCCTGCAATACACACAACAGTCCAGCAACAAAGGCTGAGGATTGAAAAACCCTGATCCATATAATAACATGCAGGTATTCCAAATGTGTTGCTATTCAGGTTGTCTATATTATGTGTAAAAGGCAAGCTGTAGAACAGTAGGCATAACATGAACTGATTCTGTTTTTTTTTTTTTTAAAGTGTAGTTTCAGCTACTTAGAAGGCTGAGGCAGAAGAATCGCCTGAGCCTAGTAGATCAAGGCTGGGGTAGCTATGAGCATGCCATTGCACTCCAGCCTGAGTGACAGAGTGAGACTCCAACACACACACACATACACACACACAAAGTGGTGGATATGGTTTGCATACAGAAAATAGTCCGAAACGCTATCTACTGAATTGCTTATCCTTGGGTAATGGGATTATGGGGAATTTTGACTTTGTTCTTTATAATTTAACAGTTTGATTTCAAAAAACAAGATTGATTTATATAATCTCAAAAAAAATAGATTTTCTAATTTTTCTTCAATGAGTATCTATTATTTCAAGAAACACTAAGTATTTTAAGACTTCAACATGCTGCTTACTACACTATGCAAATTTAATCACAATAGTTCTTCATCTCTGTTTCTCCAGTGAAATAGAGAAACCTTCAGTGTATTAAAAATAAATAAATTTAAAAACCAAACCTTTTCAAATTAGTCAACTCAAGAGATTAGGTAATTTCAAACAATACACACAACTAACAGCGGTACAGAAGCCTACCGAGGAAACCTTCATTAGGAACAGGAAACCATGTCTCTTATTGTAAAGGAAATAATGGCGCATTCTCCTGTTCTTCTCCCCACTCACAAGCTCCCCAACTCTACCCTCTACCCCCGGCACAAAGACCACTTCTGGCAGAACACATCTGGCAAAGTGACAAAGTGAAAGGCCTTTAAAAAGCTTTCTTCAGCGCTTAGAATCCCAATCATTCACTGTCAGTAAATGATCGTGGGACAAACTGTTAGGTTTGGCATCCTGAACGTTAATCAACTAACTAGCTCAGGTTTTGAAAGAGGTCAATCAAGAGAGTCTAGTCCAGCCATGCCAATTAGCCCCATTAGATCTGCAAATGAGCAAGGAAATTAAGGAGACTTGGAAGAAGTTGAACTGTGAAGAGATTGTGAAGATTATGACTGGGCCACACAATGGCTTAAAAATGCCCTCCCTCCTCTCTGACTAGGAGACCCTGCTCAGAAGTCACCTCCTCTGTGGGGCATTCCTTCGATCACTTCCTCCCAGGGCTCCTGTAACTCTGCGCACATGTTTGTGATAGCACTTAGCACATCACTGGTATTTTAATTATGTGTTTACACCCTCTGTCTCCCTACTAGACTGTGCACTTGAGGGCAGGGATTGTGTCTCGTTCATTTCTGTAGCCCGCCCACAGCCTGGCACAATAGAGGCTTGTTGGATGAGTGACTGAATGAATTAATAAAATGGAGGCAGTGAGAGAACAATAAATCAAAGAGACATGTGTGCTTGGGTGGAAAACTGGAAACGAGAGAAAAAGAGGTCTTTACTTTAGCAAGAGCTGAAAGACCCAGGAAAAGGAATTTAGTGAACTAGAGGGTTACTGAAACTTGACAGCTAGACCTTAAAGGTGACCAGAAAAGCAACACTTAGCTTGCCTAAAGAGAGGAACAGTATATAAATCACAAGGCACTAAAAGCCAGAGGAACTCCAAGCCAGACATAGGCAGAGGTCTTAGCTACAGGGCAAGATCAGACGGGAGGACGTCAGTGAGAATCTGCTATGCCACCTAGAGCCTGTATTCTTTTTTTTCTTGAGTCAGAGTCTCACTCCATTGCCCAGGCTGGAGTGCAGTGGCATGCTCACAGACACCCCAGTGTCAACCTGCTGGGCTCAGATGATCCTTCCACCTCAGCCTTCCAGTAGCTGGAACTACAGGTGTGTGCTACCACACCTGGCTAATTTTTTGATATATTGTAGAGACAAGGTTTCACCAAGATGCCCAAGCTGGTCTCAAACCCCTGGACTCAGGCAATCCTCTAGGCTTGGGCCTCCTAAAATGCTGGAATTACAGGTATGAGCCACCGCACTGCACCGAGCCAAGCCTGTGCTCTTAATCATTCTCATCGCCTGTAAATAAGCAGACTCTGCTGCACCCAAGCAAGTTTTCCAAATGTGCCCGATTTTTAAGTCACCCGAAGAACTTGTAAAAATACAAATTCCCAGGCCCTTTCCATGTTGATTCTGATGCACTAAGTCTGGAGTAAGACCCAGAAATCTATGCTTCTAACAAGTACTTTCCAGTGATTCCTAAAAGTCAGGCAAGTGTGAAAATTGCTGCAGTAGAGAATCCTGTGTGGGGTAAAGCCCCTCAGGTCCCCTCCCACTGTGGAAGCTTTCCTGTCCTCTCAATAAATCCTGCTTTCTAAAGAAAAAGAATCCTGTGTGATCCATGCTGGCTGGTTCTGCCGACTGGATGTAAGGGGGGTATGAGGGAGGAGGGGAAAGAACGTCCTGTCTGCCATCCAGCCTCAAGGGACAGCAGGGGACCCTCGGGAACCACAGACACTGAGTCACACCACAGGCATTCTCTTACTCAGAGCAGATTTCTTTGCCATTTGGTATATTGAACAAGATGGAGCATCACGACTACACCTGTATCAAATTTGCATTAAAATGACATGTGTCTAAGGTAAACCTGTTGTTCAAGTTTTTTGAGAAATAAATACAGGGAGGATCAGCCTTCCCCTCCCACTGGGGTAACGTATTTCTCCGCCCATGTGGACACTTGGAAAAGCAGCAGCCACATCAGGGCCCGCAGCACCCAGCAGGAGAGGAGGCCTAAAGTCTTATAAGAAGACATTGACTAAACCACCAAAGACAAGCTTTGCACAGTCAGGGACCCACATGACTTGAGACAGTCTCGCTGTGTCAGCACCCCAGTCCTCAACAGCCAGTACCAGACATATGGAAAGACATACGTGCATGGCTGAGAGGGGACGTGTGCTCCCAACTTCTCTTCTCAGCACCTGGGATTAACGAAAACAGTTTAGCACAAGTAGTCCACAAATCATTTCAGGCTGGCTGACAGAGGGGGCCATGAGGAGGTATGCGTGAGCCTGTGGCCATCCCAAGCCTCTTAAGGCCACAGGTGATAGGGAGAACAGTCCTACCAGCAATGAGTCGTTCAAGTATATATTCACACCAATGAGGCGGTGACACCATGCTGTTGTGGCAAACTTTAGAGTATGAGCTCCACAGAACCACATCTGAAGCAGAGCCTTGCCATTTCCTGGCTATGGGATGTTAGACAAGTTTTACTTCTTGATATGTCTCAGTTTCCATGTCTGTGAATTGGGAAACAATATCTACCTTGGAAAGTTTTCACTGTGATGAAAAGTGTAGGGTCTGGACTATAGAAAATAACATTATCAACACTGACTGAGAGCCCACTGAAGCCTACCCTCCTGGCCAGGTGGGGGTAGGATAGGCAACTAGGTCGCACAGAAGAGAAAGGCAAACAAACATTACTAAGCTTCCATAATTAACTGTCATGGGAGAAACACACACCACATGCAACACAGAACCCAGGAGGAAGCATAATGATCTCTGCCAGAGTAGGTGATATGTGGTTTGAGTCTGGCTTTTCATTTTAACATCAGAAATATGACAAAAATTCCTAGCGATGAAGTCACTTAATGGTTTGCTAGTCTTACCAAGACTGACTGATTAGCTCTGTATGGGCACAGCCATGTTTGGTAATTGCTTCAGGATTCTTATCCCTCAGAGAAATAGGGCAATGCTAAGTGATGTTCATTTATGACCTTATGCAGCACCCTGAGCAATTAGGTGCTAAGTAAACACAGGATGTGGAAAATTTGGGAAGGTCACCAAGTTGTATGCATAACTTTTCCTGCAGGGAACAATCTTGACAGGTAGAAACCAAAGATTACAGCTCCAACCATAACTTTCTCCTCCAATGAAAAGAAAAGAGTGGGCCGGCATGGTGACGCAAGCCTATAATCCTGGCACTTTGGGAGGCGGAGGTGAGAAGATTGCCTGAGACCAGGGGTTTGAGGCCAGCCTGGGCAACTTGGTGAGACCTCGTCTCTACAATAATTTAAAAAATTAGCTGGGCATGGTGGCATACTCCTGTAGTTCCAGCTACTTGGAAGGCTGACGTGGAAGGATCGCCTGAGCCCAGCAGGTTGAGGCTGCGGTGGCCGTGAGTGTGCCACCAGACTCCAGCCTGGGTGACAGAGTGAGAGTCCGAATAAAAAAAAAAAAAAACCAGAAAAGAGAAGAGTGTGTGCTACTACAGTCCGGCCTCAAAGTCACACCTATATAGTCAGAAGTGATGACAGTACAGGGGTAGGGGTGGGAGGGACTTTGGGGTGTAAGAAGATAATTTTTGAGCATTGAATGAATGACACTCAGGGAATTAACAAAGACGAAGAAAATGGTATCTTTGCCGTCAAGGAATCCCCACTATAAAATAGAATAAAAGTGACAAGTGCTACACTAGTGATTATATGCAAAGTCCCATGTGAGCAAGGAAATAATGGTAATAAAATAATTATTATAGTCAATAAGTAAATCACACTTATCCAGAGTTTGCATGTATCAGTCTCTGTTACAAGAGCCTCACAATAGCCCTATCATCAGGTGGTATTATCATCATTCTCATTTTATAGGTGAGGAGACCAAGGTACACGAAGTTTAAGCACCCTGCCTACAGCCACACCTAGTATGTGCTGTTGTCAGGATTTGAACCCAGGCAGACTTGCCCCCAGAGACCCTGCTCTTCAACACTGTCCTATATCTATTTTCACAAAGGAGCTCCAAGTTCTGCTTCAGAAAGGCTGAAAAGATGTCACAAAAGTTGCTCCTGGGTTGGGTCTTGAAAGTCAACCGTCAGGAGAGACAGACACTGAGGGTAAAGGCATAATTTACCAAATCCACAGCTTAGAAGAGAGTGGCATGCTTGGAGCAGCGGGAAGACCCGCAAGCTGGAAGTCGAATCTCTGATGAACAAGGACGCAGGCCCTGCCACAGGGAAGGACTCTGCCGTTTGTGCATCATCGTGACATTCTCACACTTGACCTCCAGGGCTGACATTCACCTCATGGGTCCATCAATTTACTGCTCTCTTTGTTAAATGGCTCTACATGACCTAACCACCATTGTAACGTTTCAAAACATTCAGAGTGCAATTCATTTAATTTGGCTAAAAACCTTCTTCAATAAACAAACCAAAAACAGGCATCACCTTCATGACAGAACAAGAAACTAGTTGTAGAAAGATAAATGTCTTGTTTAAGGAAACACAGTTAAACTAGAATCTCTGGCCGTTTCTTTCTTTCTTTCTTTTGTGAGTTGGAGTCTCACTCTGTCCCCCAGACTGGAGTGCAGCGGCCGCTCCTGGTCACCGCAGCCTCGACCTGCTGAGCTCCGGCGATCCTTCAGCATCAGCCTTCCAAGTAGTTGGAACTACAGGTGTGTGCTATGGGCCCAGCTAATTTTTTATTTATTGTAGAGATGAGGTCTTGCCAAGTTGTCCAAGCTGGTCTCGAGCCCACGGGCTCAGGCAATCCACTCACCTCAGCCTCCCAAGGCGCGGGATTACAGGCTGAGCCACCGAGCCCAGCTTCTGGCCGTTTCTTACTGTCCTTTGTCCATTGTTATTTATCTGTAGGTGGCCCCCAAATAAGATGCACTTAAAAAAAAAAACAACCTATTGTTCATAAAGTGAACAATATGGGATGAGCAATGTTTTGTGACTCACTTCAAAAATATATATGACTCCCCAAAACACATTAACAATTCTTCTCCCACTCCTCAACAGAGCCCTGGTGAATTGTCTCTTTTAATCCCTTTCATCATTTAAATGAGACAGCCAACTGTGAAAACTGTGTCCAACTACTATGTAAAAATAGTGAGCAAGCCGGGCTGGGTGGCTCAGCCTGTAATCCTGCGCTTTGGAAGGCTGAGGTGAGTGGATTGCCTGAGTTCGCAGGTTCAAGACCCGCCTGGGCAACTTTGCAAGATCTCATCTCTACAATAAATCAGAAAAAAATTAGCTGGGCATGGTAGCGCGCGCCTGTAGTTCCAGCTACTTGGAAGGCTGAGGAGGAAGGATTGCCAGAGCCCAGCAGGTCGAGGCTGCGGTGGCCAGGAGCGTGCCACTGCACTCCAGCCTGGGCGACAGAGTGAGACTCCAACTCAAAAAAAAAAAAAAAAAAAAATAGTGAGCAAAAAGTCACTATACATCATTACTAAATACTCATCTGTGGAGAACATGGTCTTTCTATTTTGTTAAGGAGCAATCAGGAGGAAAAGGAATGAGAGACCAAAAAATTCTGAAGAGTCATCACCTTCAAATCTATACCTGTGCCTCGTCACCCTATTCTACCCTGTACGTGTAAACGTTAGGCCAGGAAGCTGGTAAGTGTTGGCTACAGCTGGCGATGGGGGGCAGGACTGGGGTTATAACTGCTCAAACCTAAGGGACCTCAGCAGCCCCATGGAGGGAATGGGACGAAAAAGAGCTGAGAATGTGAATGAGGTCAATGTTAAAGCAAAGCTGAAAACGGCAGAGGATTTGACTCATATCCAGGAGATGCTGGCTAGAAGACAAAGAACATTTTATTGTTAAATTTCATCATGTTCTCCTCACAATGATAATTCTATTCAATGAATTACATATAGCAGCTACCCATCTTCAAATGAGGGGATACAGAAAGGTTCACCAACATGTAAAATAAAGCTCACAGTCATACAAAACAATGGCCTTAACCCTGAAACTAGCCATTGGCGTTTGTCTTTCCCTGCCTATTTTTCTTGTTATATCTTATTGAAAGTGTTCAACAGGATTCCAAAGAATTAAAAACTTTGAATTATTTTTAAACCTCTCTGTAGTCTCTTTTGACACAGAGGTGGAATTAATCTTATGACGACAAGAGAGTAAAAAGATACAACATTTTCATAGTTCAGCCAGAAATAAAGTTCTATTAATATACTTCAATCTGTTGAAAGAAGAATTTTTGTTTTACCTAATTTTTTTTTTTTAGAATAAAATCAGTAGTTCTAAAAGCCTTCAACCAACAGTGTGTAAAAACTATAGTCTTAACTGAACCTTGCTAATCTAACAGAAGTTTTTTTAAGGAAATTAACTTCAGAATATCCAAATTTCCATTCTTAGTAGAGATCCCTCACCTCATTTAGGACAATGACTAGACATTTTCCATGTCAAGAACCACAGAGTAAGCCCAGATTGCTTTCTCCCAAAACTCAAACCAAGAATTGTTTTGGCTGCATAACTCTGTTTTCTAGGTCAAATATATATGACTTCTTACAAATGGTATTTCACCTAAGGCACCAAGCAAGTTCAAACAAATAAAAAGCTACAAAGTAAAACACTTTAAAACACTGAGAAACTGATCTGACAACATCATCAGGCACTAGCTAAATGAATCCATCTAATGCAAAAAGTATGCTCATTTGTCCACTTAGAAAAACCAAGCCTGAATATAAAGAAATTTGCTACACAAATAATGGCCTGAATGTTCAAAAGGAACTGGAGGAATCCAGGGGACAGTTCAGTCAGTAAAAAAATCTCATGTTCTGGCAAGAGGCAGATCTGGGTTTGCATCCTGAATCTACCATTTACATGCTACTTGACAAGTTACTTAACAACTCTGTACCTCAATTTCATAATAGGTTAAACTGGAATAACTTCTACCTTGAGTGCTTATGATGAGTCTTCAATGAGAAAATAAATGCAAAAATCCCTGGCACATAGCACATACTCAACTAGTTTTAGTTGACACCATGCCAGCCCTAAACTTCAACCTTAAGTCCTAAGAATAACTTTATCTTAAAAGGGTTATTCGGAACATCCTGGGTCGGTAGATTCTCTTTTTAAAAAGAGGAGAGAATGCATCGTGTCATGGAAGATGCATCAGGGTGCTAGACTTTTAGCACTAAAGCCAACAAAGTTAGTGCCCTTGGATTGGTAACAGCCTAAAAGAAAAACTGGTATCTCAAAGAGCAGGTACAAATACCTAAACTAGAAATGAGCAGAGATTAGTTAAAATGCATATATGTAAATGTATGTAAATAAAACAGTGCCATTATGCACAAAACAGAACTAAATGCATATAATTATGGATGTTGCCAAACTACAAGAATGAAAAAATGGCAGGGAAAAAATGTAATTTTCATTATGACTTATTTTCCCTGACTTTATCTTTAATTTTTCTCTGAAAATTAGAAAACTGGTTCCTGCATTAATAGCTAGATGTATCCAATTACTTTGCCTTTATTTTGGCATACATTGGAAAAACTTTTAAAAACAAGCACTACCAATCACTGCCATCTGAATTAAATAGGGTGTGTGCCAGGCGTTCTTTTTTTTTTTTTTTTTTTTGAGTTTTGGAGTCTCACTCTGTCACCCAGGCTAGAGTGCGGTAGCAAGCTCACGGTCACCTCAGTCTTGACCTGCTGGCTCAGGCAATCCTTCTACCTTAGCCTTCCAAGTAGATGGAACCACAGGCATATGCCACCATGACAGGCTGATTTTTTTATTTATTGAGAAGAGGTCTCGCCAAGTTGCCCAAGCTGGTCTCGAACACCTGAGCTCAGAAATCCTCTTGCTTCCGCTTCCCAAAGTGCTGGGATTATAGGCATGAGCCACCTCGCCTGACACTGGCAGGCATTCTTTATCAATAATCTAGATAAAACTGACAGTGATAAAAATCTAATTGTATCCTCTTGCTAGTGCAGAAAAAGTGAAAATTTTTATTAAACAGATAAGTTTTAGTGGTAGTCAACTCATACCACAGATGGAAAAACACAAGTAAGGAGAATACTGCCACTGCCACAGCATCACAAGATAAGCAGGTCAGAGCAGAGAGGGGTCTTTCCAATGAGGTAGAAAACATCATCATTGTGTGGTTGCACTGGTTTATAATCTTGGGTTCCAGGGTCTGGACTCCTAGGTTTTCTTCCCAGTTTTGCTACACACTAGTTCTCTAACATAATGCAAACTACTACACTACACTTCGCCGGACCTCAGTTTCCTCATTTGTAGAAATGAGGATGCACGTGCTCCGCAGCTGCTATAGACCAATGTCTGGTGAATGTCATTTGCCTGGCACTGTTACACGTGGTAACTCAAAAACAAGGGAGGATATCCAGCAGGCAACAGGAGAGAAACTCTAGCATGGATATATAGATTTCAGAACCATGAGCGTAGGAGGTGGTAGCTGAAGCCTTGGGTGTGAATGATATCACCCAGAAGGAATGCAGCGCGAGAACAGAAGACAGCCAGAAAAGGAATCCTGGGGTAAACTCACAATTAAAAGACAGGCAGAGGAAACGGAGATGATACCGAGACCCGCTGGGGAGGCTGGGAGGGATGGGGAAAAGCAGGGAGAGGAAAGACAAAAGACGAAGGCATATTGTCACAAACAAAAATATGGATCAAAAATACCCACTGGGTTTGGCAGGCAGCTCACCAGTGACCCAGCTAAGAATAGTTTTAAAGGAAAAGTGAAGGAAGAAGGCAGGTTATTTAGGGCACTAAGGAATGAAAACGAGGTGACAGGAGAGCAACAGGTCTCTTTCAGTATGCTTTGTTATACAGGGAATGAGATGTGGGGCAGTATTACAGAAAGCTACAGTCAAGGGGGGGATCTTTTTTTTGCTTTTTCTTAAAGATGGACAAATAAATAAGTTACAGAGAAAGAGTTACTAGAAAGAGGTTAAAATACTGGGCCAACCAAGAAATACTAAGAACTTCCTATGTGCAAAGCACTATGTTAGAGTGGGGCATAGTCCCAACACTTGAAGGCATGGTCATAAAGTTTATAGTTTCTTCCAGCAGAGCCTGACACCCACAAACAATTCTATAATTAACGATTTAATTACAAGTTTCATAAGAGGGGCTGAGAGCTCTGACAGAGACTGAGACTGAAAAAGTTAACTTGTTTAAGCCTCAGTTTCCTCTACCTTAGAACAAAGATAACAGAATCAGCATGTTATGAGTAGTAAGAGATAACAGCTGTGGCGGAAGGCTCGCCTGAGCCCAGCAGGTGGAGGCTGTGGTGGCTGTTGAGTGTGCCATTGCACTCCAGCCTGGGCAACAGAGTGAGAATTTGACTAAAAAAAGGGGGAGAAAAAGAGAGGAAATACATGCAAACTTCTTCATTCCTAGCACAGAGTAAGCACTCAATGACATTTGCTACTCTACTGGCAGGAAGTTAACTAAAGAAATTTAGAGTGTGCCAGGTAGTGCTGAGAGTCAAGGGAGACAGGAAAACAGAACTTTTCCTAATGGTGCCAATTTCCATGGTTTTATGATTTCCTCCAGCAGTGCCTGACAGAGGCTGAAGGTTCAAATAACTTAGAGCTGGGGTACAGTAAGAAAGGCGAGGAAAGGAAACAAGGATCCAGACTTGCAAGTTTTTATTGATCAGTAATCAACCAATCAACAATAAGCACTGTTCAATAAACAGTACTATCAACCTAACTTCTATAACTTTTAAAAGTTTCTGTGGGAGGCCAGGTATAATGCCTCATACTCGTAATCCTAGTATTTTGAGAGGCGGAGGCAAAAGAGACACTTGAGGCCAGGAGTTTGAAATCAGTCAGGGCAAAACAGAGAGACTCGTTTCTAAAAATAAAATAAAATAAATCAAGCCAGGTAAGGTGGTTCTTGCCTATAATCCCAGCACTTTGGGAGGCTGAGGTGAGTCCATGGGTTCAAGACCAGCCTGGGCAACTTGGCGAGACCTCATTTCTAGAAGAAATAAAAAAATTAGCGGGGCATGGTGGCGCATGCCTATGGTTCCAGTTACTTGGAAGGCTAAGGCGGAAGGATCAACTGAGCCCAGCAGGTCGAGGCTGCAGTAGCCATGAGCGTGCCACTGCACTCCAGCCTGGGCAACAGAGTGAGACTCCAACTCAAAAAAAAAAAAAGAAAAAGAAAGCATATCAGCCAGGCCCGGTGACTCACGCCTATACTCCCAGCACTTTGGGAGGCCATGGCACGAGGACTGCTTGAGTTAGGGAGTTCATGACCAGCCTGGACAACAAAGCAAGACTTCGTCTCTACAAAAAATAAAAGAAATAAGTCAGGCACAGTGGATACACCTGTAGTCCCAGCACCTCAGAAGTCTGAAGCAGGAAGATTCCTTGAATACAGGAGTTCGAGGCTGCAGTGAGCTATGATCATGTAACTGCACTCCAGCCTCTGCAACAAAGCAAGACTCTGTCTCAAAAAAAAAAGACTCTTGCTAGGCTAATTCTCCTTCTCTACGTTCCATACTTGCTCTTCTTTTCTCACTTTGAACCTAGACATGAAGACAAGAGCCATGAACAAATGATCAATATCAGAGAAAACCGAACATTAATTTGTCTTAAAGGAAACCCTAAAATCGACATTTTCTTGGGCATTTCCTCAAAAAGGCCCAGGAGGAGGGACAAAGACTAAATACAGAAATTATTACTGGTCCAGGGAGCGGCTTTGGTGGGTAAAGTTCAGGGGGTCAGGTCTGGTGAGAGCGCAACTGAGGGGATGGGTAACTGGGGGAGAGGGACAGGGAGAGAACAAAGCCACCAGAGGCGTGAGGGGAGGGAGAGGGCGCTCCCCACCCACCAAGGCCACTGGATCAGACTTTCAACAGAGCCAGCCAGCTGCTGCTGCGGGTTCCTCTTTTACCCTGGAAAATGTTTAAATAACTAGCTGGTGGTCACCATTTTTAAGGATTAAATAAAAACAACCCACACCCCTTAATGCAGTCTCAGCAAAAGACTAAATGTTAGATGTTAATAACACTCTTAGGAATAGAGGCTCCTGAGGAAGGGTGGAGAACTGACCAAAAAGAATAAAAATGAACTTGCAGCTATGTAATTTGTAATAGAAAGCTGTACGTGGCATTTTACTAGGACAAAAGCAGGTATGATTAATGGCAAGAAAGCGCTTAAACCTGAGTGAAACAAAGAAATATGATAAACTGCTTACAGGTTTGTTTTTTTTTTAAATCAAGGTTTCATTCCATTAGGCTGGAGTGCACTGGCACAATCATTGCTCACCACAGCCCCCCAAGAAGCTGGGACAACAGGTATGCATGCGCCACTACACCCAGCTAATTTTTAAATTTTTTTTTTTTTTTGTAGAGACAAGGTCTCACTATGTTGCCTAGGCTGGTCTTGAACTCCTGGGTTCACGCAATCCTCCCTCCTCAGCCTCTCAAAATGCTAGGATTACTGGCATGAGCCACCGTGTTTCGCCTGCTTAAGGATTCTTACAAATGACTTTTAATTTTATAAACACCTATCCACCAATGTTTAGCAGATATAACTTTTGGTTTAGCTGATATAGGATGCTTTCTTTCTTTTTGAATTTGTCTATTGTTTCCCTAAAGACATTTAAATCTGCAATGTCATTACAGAAAAATCTATTTCTTTCTTGCAATTTCACTTGGGGTGGGAGGGGCGGGGGTGGGGAGGAGACAACAAATTCCTCATCCTAAAATAGCAAAGACAACAATGCAGGAGTAAGACTCCAGAGTTCTAACAGATATTTCCTGTACTTCACTCAATGTACTAATCACAATCAAAACTAGGAATTAAACGGAAAAAAACACTACTCCCAACAATAACCAAAAAACCCTACACACAATTCTTTCCCTGCTGTCACTCCTCAAACAACAAAACACCACCCCAAAACTGAATATGATATTAAGGAAAAATAACAGATTCTCAAGGCTCTCAATAGATGGAATTAAGGAGTCTAAGCATTCCCTATACCAACAGTGATGGCAGTAATTTTAGAAGCCATTAGTATTCTAGAATAAAAACTAGAAATAACCACATGTTGGATTTGTTCATTTATGTTTAGGTGTTATAGCTATATCCTTAGAATTTTTTAAAACTTCACTAAAATTCTTGCATTAAAAATACTTTGTCATCATGAATTTAAATACTATTTACTTATTCCCTTTACCGTTTGTAACAAACGCTTGCTTTCGTAAGGCAGTTTTTCAGCAAGAAGCTTTTTCTAAGAATGCAGTCATGATGTTTTAGCAGAACACGAAAGAGAGAAAACATTATAAAAGCCAAGCCAAGCACAAGCAGAATGTGTGCTAAGGGGCTTGAGGGGAGACCAGGGGTCCCCATCATCTCTTCTTTTGTCTTCCATAACATAATTTTTAGCTCAACAATCAACTACTCAGAATAAAGACAGCATGTCCCAGTTCCCTTATGGTTAGATATGGTCAAATGACAGCTCTGGCCAATGTGGCATCAACAGAAAGAGCGCAACTTCCAGGTCCTGGTCTTCAGTGGAAAGAGTGTAGCCTCCCTTCTCTTTCTCCCTTCCTGACGGGTGAAGCAGGATCATGGTCATCAGTCATCGTGGACAGCATGCAGAGAGTCAGACACAAGGAGGACGAAGAAACAGGACAGAAAGAGCCTGAAGCCCAATGCCCTCTTGAAGCGCATTTGCCATACTAGTTCAGCCTATGGCACGACCTAGAAATCACCTTCTATCTAAGTAACTGTTATTTAAGGTTCTCTGCTACATGTACTGAAACCCACAATCCAACAAATACATAGTAAATGAGATGCTTTTCAGTCAGTGGCAGCATAATTGCTGCTACTTGGGGCCCCCATCAGAGCCAAAAATCATGGTACTAAAACTTTTTTTTTTTTGAGTTGGAGTCTCACTCTGTCACCCAGACTGGAGTACAGCGGCCACCCCTGTCCACCGCAGCCTCGACCTGCGGGGCTCCGGCGATCCTTCCGCCTCAGCCGTCCAAGTAGCTGGAACTACAGGCGCGCGCTACCACGCCCAGCTAACTTTTTTGATTTATTGTAGAGATGAGGTTTTGCCAACTTGTCCAGGCGGGTCTTGAACCCACGGGCTCTGGCAATTCACTCACCTTGCCTCCCAAAGCGTGGGATTACAGGCTGAGCCACCGAGCCTGGCCTGATACTAAAACTTTTAAAAGCTAATTTAACCTTTTGTTTGTTTGTTTGTTTTGTTTTTGTTTTTGAGTTGGAGTCTCACTCTGTCGCCCAGACTGGAGTGCAGTGGCCGCTCCCTGCCACCGCAGCCTGCTGGGCTCCGGCGATCCTTCTGCCTCAGCCTTCCAAGTTGCTGGAACTACAGGCGCGCGCTACCACGCCCGGCTAATTTTTTGATTTATTGTAGAGATGAGGTCTCACCAAGTTGCCTGGGTGGGTCTTGAACCCACGGGCTCAGGCAATCCACTCACCTCAGCCCCCAAAGGCGCGGGATTACAGGCTGGGCCACCGAGCCCTTTTTTTTTTTTTTTTTTTTTTTTTTTTGAGTTGGAGTCTCACTCTGTCGCCCAGACTGGAGTGCAGTGGCCGCTCCCAGCCACCGCAGCCTCGACCTGCTGGACTCCAGTGATCCTTCCGTCTCAGCCTTCCGAGTAGCTGGAATAACAGGCATGTGCTACCACACCCGGCTGATTTTTTGATTTATTGTAGAGATGAGGTCTCGCTGCCCAGGCGGGTCTCGAACCCGCGGGCCTAGGCAATCCACTCACCTCAGCCTCCCAAAGGCGCGGGATTACAGGCTGAGCCACCGAGCCCTTTTTTTTTTTTTTTTTTTAAATGTTGCCCAGGTTCCTTCTGGAACTCCCGAACTCAACTGATCCTCCTGCCTCAGCCCCCTAAAGTGTTGGGATTACAGGCTTGAGTCACCAGGTCTGGCCCTAATTTAACTCTTATGTAGCCTGGCTGATGGCTCACGCCTATAATCCCAGCACTTCAGGAGGTGGAGGCGAGAGGACTGTCTGAGCCCACAGGTTCAAGACCAGCCTGGGCAACATGGTGAGACCTCGACTACACAATAAACAAACAAACAAACAAATTAGCTGGCATGGTGGTGCATACCTGTAGTTCCAGCTACATGGAAGGCTGAGGCAGAAGGATCACCTGAGCCCAGCAGTTCAAAGCTGTGGTGGCCGTGAGCAGCATGTCACTGCACTCCAGTCTGTGCAACAGAGTGAGACTCAGACTCAAAAAAAAAAAAAAAAACTCATGTAAATATGACATAACCCTTATAAACTCTTCACTAGTAAGCCTCTTGACACATTTTTTTTTACACCCAGTTATGGTATACATAATGAGATTTTCACCTGAATTTGTATAAAATAAATATGGTTTAGAATTGGAAATAAGAAAGTACTGCTGAAAAACTTAAAAATAATGTAATTATTTAAGATCACACATTAACAATCTCAAACTAATTGGTCAATAGAGTGTGCTAGTGTTAATATTTCTGATGTTGTTTCCATGAAAGATTTCAGTATACTCCAAATGGATTTTCTAAATTGTACTAGTGTTTATTTTTATTCCTGAAGTTAAAACAGTAACCATGTGATATGCTAAGAGTTTCCCATCAAGATATTATCTAAACAAGCTATCAGTTAAAAATAGGTAAATAAAGCCGGGCTCGCCTGTAATACTGCGCCTTTGGGAGGCTGAGGTGAGTGGATTGCCTTAGCCCGCGGGTTCGAGACCTGCCTGGGCAGGCGAGACCTCATCTCTACAATAAACCAAAAAATCAGCCGGGTGTGGTAGTGCATGCCTGTAATTCCAGCTACTCGGAAGGCTGAGAAGGAAGGATCGCCGGAGCCCAGCAGGTTGAGGCTGCGATGGCCGGGAGCGGCCATTGCACTCCAGTCTGGGCGACAGAGTGAGACTCCAACTCAAAAAAAAATAAAAATAGGTAAATACAAATTCCAGTTACTGTACTAATTTGCTAATTGTTGAAAGACTGCAGCCTGAAAATAAGCAAACTGTGGGATGAACAATGTTTTTCCTCTGTTTTTAGACTAAGAGCTTGTTGTACCATAGCTATTAGTAATTCCAGGAAATTCTCCAAGCTTCAACCAGAGCAGCTCTGCTTTTACAGATTATACTCAAATTATGTTTTGGTGTTATTTACTGTTATTTGAGTCTCTGCTACATGTACTCAAACCAATCCAACAAATACATAGTAAGACTGTGTTTGAACAAAAATCCCCATCTTAGCCAAAAGATCTTAAAACTACTGAATACATAGCTAACAGATAAATAAAGTACTGGCCTTCTTTTCAGTAATAGAAAGGGAATGCTGTCAAGTATGATAAATAATTGGAAAGACCCAATTTGATAGAAAAGAAGTAACGAGGCCGGAGGACTGCTTGATCCCAGGAGTTCGAGACTAGCCTAGACAACATAGTAAGACCTCGTCTCTACAAAAAAACTGAAAAATTAGCCAGGTGAAGTGATACATGCCTGTAGGCCCAGCTACTCAGGAGGCTAAGGAGGAAGGAGTTCCTAAATCCAGGAAGTCATGGCTACAGTGAGCCCTGATCATGCCACTGCACTCCACTCCAGTCAGGGCAATAAAGTGAGACCTCAACTCAAAAATAAAAATAAAAAATAAAAGAAGTAACAAGATTATCCTTAACTCTTTTTTTTCCTTAATGTTTAAACAAATGTCAGTATCGGGCCGGGCTTGGTGGCTCAGCGTGTAATTCCAACACTTTGGGAGACTGAGGCGAGTGGACTGGCTGAGCCCATGGATTCAAGACCAGCACAAGCAACTTGACAAGACCTCGTCTCTACAATAAATAAAAATAATTAGCCAGGTGTGGTAGCGTGCACCTGTAGTTCCAACTACTTGGAAGGCTGAGGCGGAAGGATTGCTGGAGCCCAGCAGGTTGACTCTGGGGTGGCTGTGAGTGTGCCACTGCACTCCAGTCTGGGTGACAGAGCAAGACTCCGACTCAAAAAAAAAAAAAAAAAGTCAGTATTGGCCGGGCATGGTGGCTCATGGCTATCATCCCAGCAGTTTGGGAGGCTGAGGTAAGAGGATTGCCTGCGCTCAGAGGTTTGAGACCAGCCTGGGCAACTTGGTGAGACCTCATCTCTATGATAAATCAAAAAAAACAACAACAAACTAGTCGGGCATGGTGGCACACACCTTTAGTTCCAGCTACTTGGAAGGCTGAGGCGGCTGTGAGTGTGCCATTGCCCTCCAGTCTGGGTGACAGAGTCAGACTCTAACTCAAAAACATAATAATAACAAATAAAAATGTCAGTATCTTCTATATCTGTGTGTGATGCTCTGACAGTCAGAGAAATCTAGGTTCTAAACCTGGTTCATCACTCACTAGCGATGTCTCTTTGGACAGATTACCTAAAATTACTGGGTCCTTGTTTTTTTCCATTTGTAAAATTTTCCATCTGTGCTTGTCTTACAAGATAGTTAAAAGGATTAAGTGATATAATATATGCAAAGCTACCAACAGAGAGCTTGGTCTAGAGTGAACACTCAAAAAGTACTAGTTCCCTTCTCCACCCACTCTATCCCCACCAATAACCATCAAAATCTCAAAAAAGAAGCTGGGCATGATGGCATGTGCCTGCTGACCCAGCTAGTAGGGAGGCTGAGGTGGGAGGACTGCTTGAGTTCAAGAGTTTGAGACCAGCCTAGGTGACATGGTAAGACCCTATCTCAAAATTTGAAAGAAAATTATTTTTTATCTCAGAAAAAAAATTACAAATGATAGGTTCTGATGTGGGTTGTATGCCTTTTTGCAAGGGGTGATCTTTCTGTTAGAGATCACTAGAAACACCTCCTTGGATGAAAATACACATTCACATTACAATTTGTACACTCATGCATCATTATTTATTTTTTAAAAAATGGAAGCAAACCAAATGTCCAATTGATGAATGAATTTTTAAAATGTGGTACATCCACACAATAATGTCCAGCAATAAAAAGAAATGAAGTACTAATACATGCTACAATATGGATGAACCTTAAAAACATTACAAAATGAAAGAAGTCATTCTCAAAAGACCTTATTTTACACGATCCATTTATATAAAAGTCTAGAATAGGCAAATCATCAACAGAAAAGAGACTAGTGATGGGGGGGAGGTGGGTGATGGCTGAGGGAGACAGGGCTTCTCTCTGGAATGCTGAATATGTTCTAAAATCAGACTGTGGGGGGGAGGGGAATGGGATTAACAGTAGCAAATATCTGTCTGGGGATGGGGAAGCAGCTCTTATCAACAGGGTGCCTGAATGAAACGTAATTGTACACCTAACCCTTAACTGTACCCCACAAAACCATAATAAAAATACTGATAAAAAATAAAAAATAAATAAAAATAAAATCAGACTGCAATGGCTGTATAACGCTATGTAATTAGCTGATACACATTAAATGGGTAAATTGCGTGGTATGTGAATTACACCTAATAAAACTGTTATTTTTAAACCTCACTGCATCTGAAACTCAGTAAAAATCACGGTTATTTAAAAGAGACTATTATCTAGAAAAGAGGCTACATTAGTGAGTGTGTGTATACAAACTTGTAAATCATTTATAAGAATCTTTAAGCAATTCATCACGATTACTTCTTTCTACTCATTATATAAAATGAATACCTTATCTCCTGTGCATGTGAAATGATATCAGTTATATACCATCCTTAGGAGAACTGGGACAAGACTACATTTTCTGTAGAGCTTAATTATCTTGTGGATCTCTCATATATATATATAAAACAAATATAACATTTCTGAAAATTGACCACATATCAGACCATAAAGCAAGTTATAAAAGCTCAAAGAACTGGTATGATACCACTTCATCTGTCAACAATGCAGTCATGCTATAAATCAATAAAAGATAACTTTTCTAAAGGTAAATCATAAAAGTCTACTACTGTGCCATTTACCTATAATGTACACAGTGCCTATCATACATATATACTACTGCTTGACAATGTTAGCTCACAATGAAATGGAATACAGTTGAATATACATTTACATATTGCCAGCAAATTTCCTCCTTAAAATTTAATACGTTTGTTTTTCAAAAACCGCATATAATCAATCACACGAGCATTAGGGAGTTTGTTATTAAAGGATTCAAAGAGTAAATCTTTTTGTACAAATAATTATTGCCTGACTTGTCTGCACTTAGTTCTTTCAAAAGCTTATTCTGTATTTAGCACAGTATTCAATGCACTATCACTATCTGAGAGTACAGTCCCTCAGGAGCTTGCATGAGATGCAAAACAATGCAGAGAAAGGAATTTGGTGCACTGGTCAGTGCCAAGGTCAACATTTCCCCAAAGTGTTCTTCTAATTCAGCAAGCCAAGGCCTGGAATCAGTCCATGGCTTTATCATCATTGTGAATTTCTCCTTGAGCGGTTCCTGAGAAAAGACTCCAGCAGAAAAATGGGCTCCAATCACCTCAGATGACCAAGAAGTTTAAAAATTTGAAAACCACTAATCTTGCTCCCTACTAAAATGGAGCTCCGCTCTTTCCCAGGCTAAATATCACAAAATGCTTCGGCCTTTTTTGAAAGACCCAATTCCAAGTACTTTACTTATGTTGTTAGCCTGGGCAGTCAGACGGAAACTAAACCAAATATCTGTTTCTTGCATTGTGATATTTTCTCTTCCCAGTTCCTCCTACCATGCCTAGTCTTCTTTTCAGACCTTGACCTATCACAGGCAACATTATATTCTTTGCTAATTTGTAAAAAGGCACGATACTGCCTATTTTTTTCACCTTAAACTTCCATCACTTGTTTATCTGTTTGAGAAGGCAGTTATACACAAATATTAAATTAAATGGTGCATTTTAACTTAGACCCCAACTATATTGCCAAGAGATACACATGCAATCAGTATCCTAAGCATCTTTGGTACTACCACACCATTTGTGAGTGTGCATGGTCCTTCTCCATTTCTGTCCCCATCTCCTTCTATTAGTAGATTCCTAAGAGGGAAAAGGCAGGGAACTACTTTGGAATACAAAATATAAGCTTGGGGTCTGATATATAGAAAAACCTGCTCAAGGTTGACAAGAGGGATTTCCAGAAAGCTGCTTTGCGACCCAGCCCTAGGTGGCTAATATCATGAGGGACAGAATTTTTGCTCTCATTACAGGGTGAGAATGCTGAATTATGCAAGAGGAACAATAACTGTGGCAGGCACCAGGGTTGGACGGAGCCGAGAACACAGGGGTAAAGGTGGTGCCTAGCACCAAACTCAGATGTAAACAGATTGGGGTGGCTAGGGACTGAGCATGAGATAGGGTAAGAGTTAAGTGCTAGAATTAAAAGAATATGTTAAATAGAAAGCAAGATATAGTAAGCACATACCGAAACACTATGAAAGGCTACAGTCTAAAGGAAGAAGAGAGTTGTTCACTTGGTAAAAACCAAACAAAATCATAAAATATCTTACATAAAACATAAAAACCAAACATCCTTTAAACGAAGGGCCATCCTGTTCCACACACTTACTACTGCACACATGAACTTGCATGCTACTCATCTCTCACTCAGCCAGTGGCCAGCCAGCCAGCTGAGTGCCCCCTAGGAGTCAGGCACTGGTGTGGGCACTTGAGGTATGCCAATGTGGACCAAAGTTCCCTATGAAGCTTACAGAGGAGGAATAAGATGGATAAATTATACACACAACAGATAAACTACACAGAATGCTGAAAGGTGAAAGTGCTAAGAAAAATGTTAGAATAAGCTAAGGAGGCTTCAGATGGGTGCAGCAGGCCATAATATTAAACAGAGCAATCAAGCAGCAGTCAGTTGCGAAGATGAGATTTAAGCAACATTTGAAGGAGGAGGTGAAGCAGGAGGAAAAGTCCGCCACACAGTATCTTTGGAAGAGTCTTGTGGGCGGGCGGAGCCTTCCACAAAGAGGAAACAGCTATGCAAATCAATGAATTGAGAAACATAAACATTTTCTAGGTTTTAACAACCACAAGATTAGGTTTTACCCGAACACTCATCTTTGGAAAATAATTTTCAGGGAAAAAAATAAACAGGAATGCCTGGATTTTACAGAAACAGTTCTAATATCAAGCCACTGATTTAAAAGGTAATCAATTAAAATGGTTGTCTACACAGGTAGGCTAGCTAATGCTCTCCTGAACTTCCAACAGGGAGAAAGATAGACCTGGAGGCAGTAACCCCAGGCAGGTTCACAGGGCCCAGCATCCATGTCCTCCATGCAGGCCTGATCCAACCTGGGGCTTCCAGTGAACAGGTCTGCCCCACGGCTACTAGGCCACTCTCCCTATACCCACAGTTAGGCACACTGCAACAATGACATTTCTGTGATGAACAGCAATCAACTATTTCTGTTAATAGTATCAGTACTAGGCTGGGCGCGGTGGCTCACACCTATAATCCCAGCACTTCGGGAGGCTGAGGTGAGGGGATTGCCTGAGCCTACAGGTTTGAGAACAGCCTGAACAACTTGGTAAGCCCTCTTCTCTACAATAAATCAAAAAATTAGCCGGGCATGGTGGCATGTGCCTGAAGTTCAAGCTACTTGGAAGGTTGAGGCGGAAAGATAGCCTCAGCCCAGCAGGTCGAGGTTGTGGTGGCCGTGAGAGTGCCACTGTACTCCAGTCTGGGTGAAGAGTGAGACTCCAACTCAAAAAAAAAAAAAAATATCAGTACTGTTAAGAACTAAAACAGTGGATTATCAGAAAATATTTCGTCCTCAAATACCAGCTGTAAGGGCCAGGGTGATTCTGGAAATCACTTGAGATGTCAAATGATTTCTGAATCAACTGTCCTGGCTGTATCCATAAGACTGACTGGCAGAGATATATTTAATTTGAACATATATGATTCTTGACTCTACTTATCTTCTACCCTGAATGAGTAAATATTAATTACGAATCATCATGAAAATAGCTCTGATTCTATAAAGGCTGACACCATCTTCCAGACATTTGAGGTAGCTTACAAATTAACAACAAAGGTTCCCAATATTTCGAAATCTTTTTCCCTGTTCAGTTGAGTTGCAGGAAATGGAAGCAGTTGAATGTGAATGTAAATACGGATGTCCTTACAGAACTGCTGTCATAAATTACATGATCAGGAAAAGAGCAAAACAATACAAAAGATCATAATCTCTAAATTTCCTACCGCCACCACAGAAAACAGGTAATTTTAATAGAAATGGTGTTGATGATAACTGTTACACTAATAAATAACAACCAGTGACTCCAATCTCTGTGAGCAAAGGTTATAATTTCACCGTCAAGCTTTCTATGCTACAGTATATGGAAATCTAGTTAAAATGAAGAAAAAATGAAATCAGAATACTCCTCCAGGGGAAACAACTGTGCAGTGTTCAAGGGTCTTTAAAATATTGTCACTCAATACTTCTAGGAATCTACCAAAGAAAGACAAAATTTGTCCACTCAATGTATTTTTATAGTGACAACCATGAAAAATCTAAATGTTCAACAACTAGGAATAGTTTAAAAAATTTTCTTGGAATATTATGTCAAGTCAAGAAGATGCTGACTAAGATTCCTCTAGCAAAAAGAACTATCTTTGTTTAGGAAAAGACCTTTTTTAATAGGCAAAAGAGACAACATAGCACAGCATAAAAATCACACAGAATGACCTGGTTGCCAATCTAGTTCCATTCTTAACTGGCCGTGTGGCCTTAGGCAGGTCATTTCCAGCCCTGCTAGTCTGTCTGTGCATCTTTCGTATGGAGATATATGAGTATTCAACTTAGCCACCGCCATGATTTTTTGTGTGAGGTGCAAAGGTGAGTAACAAATCCCAAGAAATCTTGAAAGATGTCAGGAAAGGA
The DNA here is from genome assembly GCF_000164805.1 of Carlito syrichta. Lineage (NCBI taxonomy): Eukaryota > Metazoa > Chordata > Mammalia > Primates > Tarsiidae > Carlito > Carlito syrichta. The sequence continues at coordinate 1,000,624 of NW_007260398.1, read as the reverse complement.
TCAAAGCTGCATCGAAAGGAAAGAATAAAAAACGGAAAGGAGTTATTTTATATTCACATTAGAGCAGGCTGCTTTATAAAGCACCCATTTCTAGATGGCCAGAGAGATGAAACAGTGGCAGTCATGCAGAATCCAGTGTTGTACAAAGATACACTTTGGAGAAATGTGGGAAGCAGTTGTCGAAAAGTCAGGTAAAATAATATGTTCCAGAAGTTTCCAAGAGAGGAGGATGGGATGGGAGGGTTGCAGGAAAGAGGAGAGTAATGTGAAAGAGGACAGGAGACAGGCCAACAAAAGGACTGTGTTCCGATTCTCCCTTGGGGTTTAAGTCTAGGAGTAAAACTACTTAACAAAATTGTATTCAAGAAGGGTACATCTTGTGATACAGGTTGTCACCACGGTTTCCAAGACAGTATCATCATTATTGCCTTAATTCAGCAGCTTATCTAGTTTTTCTAAATCACTGGGGTGCCTAGTATGTCCTTCCTTTAAGGAAAAAAGTCCTTTGCTCATCAATGCACAAATGGTAGGTGTAAATGACTTGACAGCATCACAGAAAAGAAAATAAATCAAGCTCATATACAGAAATTACTCATTTCCGAATCTTACATCAGTCAGTCACACGACTGCTTTGGACCCAACGTGATGGAATTCAGGGTGACCACATGCTGCACGGGTGCTCACTTCAGGCAAACTGGCCAGCATTTGAACAAGAACTTCATTGTTCAGTTTTCAACCTTTTTCTCCTTCAATGTGAGAATTCACTTTACCATATATTCACAAAGACAGAAAAGATAATTATAAAAAAAAGTTTTTAAGCTGGGGGTGGTAGAGCGCTCTTGTAGTTCCAGCTACTTGGAAGGCTGAGGCGGAAGGATCACTTAAGCCCAGTAGGTCGAGGCTGTGGTGGCCATGAGCATGCCACTGCACTCCAGTCTGGGCGATGGAGTGAGACTCCAACTCAAAAAAAAAAAAAGCTTTAAAATAATATGCAAGCACTCTGCTGTTTCAGCTAAACAGGAGTCGGTATTCATGACACTCATGTCAGCCTGTGTCACCTGTGACTCAGCCAAGGACCCAATGGGACACGTGCATGAGCCACTGCGTTGACTCCCCTGTGCTGGGTGCTCACAGCAACTTCCTCTCGGCTCTGTCAGATGTACCAAACACCACACACCCCAACACCACCCTCTGACTCAAAGAGGCGATGTTCCTTCCCAGTAACACTCCTCCACGCATGGAAGGCCTCAGTACCACCTCGCAGAGTCATGTTAAGCTAACATGCTTACTTTTAACCTTTTCCCACTCGAGAGTACTCAGAACAGTGAGGTAGCTGGTGTCTGCAAACGCTAATTATTAGCACAATGGGTAAACTAAGAAAATCATTTACGTGAAGCACCATAATGCTGACAAAGGATCCAAATATTTCAATATAATATGATGGCAGACTTCCAAATGTCTTCTCTTAAAATAATTTAAAATGATGTAAGTAGTTATGTTGTCAAATAAATGATAGTTTTCCCATTCCAACATGCACTAGCCAGTCCTTAAAAAGAATGAAGTAAATCTGCATATGCAACTATGGTAAGTTCCCTAAGACACATTAAATGGACAACAAAGTGCAGCAGAGTGTGTGTGGTAGAGTGTTTCTGTATAAAAAGAGGATGTCTCTGTGTATATATTCCAGTTTTGCCTAAAAATGGAAATTAACAGGAGGATTCACAAAAGACTGGGGAAATGGGTGAGTTTTAAACTACCTATTAAACAAAAAAACTAGGCCAGGTATGATAGCTCACGCCTACAATCCCAGCACTTTGGGAGGCTGAGGTGAGAGGACTGTCTGAATCTGTGGGTTCAAGACCAGCCTGGGCAACTTGGTGAAACTTCTTCTCTACAATAAATCAAAAATTAGTCGGGCATGGTGGCTCACACCTATAGTTCCAGCTACTTGGAAGGCGAAAGAATTGTCTGAGCCCAGCAGGTCGAGGCTGGAGTGGCCATGAGCATGCCAACCTGGGCGTGAGCTCAGGCAATCCTCTCACCTTGGCCTCCCAATGTACTGGGATTATAGGCATGAGCCACCGCACCCAGCCAATAACCAAGTTTTAAGGAAATAAAACTAACCAAAATAAGTGACAGCCATTTTTAAAACATGCAAATCAGATTTACCTAAATATCTGGGGTTTTCCAACTCCTTAGTTACTGAATCCTCAGACTATTTTAGTTTCACTTGAAAACTGTCTCTTTTAGTATCGTTCAAAACAACTAAGAAGCTCCTGGTCCTGGACATGTGTGTCAAAGGAAAAGGCCAGGCCTTCCTAATGGCACTTTAGCCATTAGGAAGTGATAAGCAGGAAAGCTCGAAGGTGCCTTGGGCCCAGTCTGGCCATGTATAGTAATGACCCTCGCCCACCTGTCCACAGACATTGCTTTTGCTAACTTGTGCTTTCCAGCATGCAAAAGAGACACAACCAAATTCCAACAGTCAAAACTGAGTCATTAAGACGTGCTCCCAATTTTTCATTTCATTTTTACTTGTGATTCCTCCTTTCCTATTTCTAGAACAATCCTTTATTTTTTTGGAGTTGGAGTCTCACTCTGTCGCCCAGGCTGGAGTGCAGGGGCATGCTCGCAGCCACACCAGTGTCGACCTGCTGGGCTCAGGTGATTCTTCCACCTCAGCCTTCCAAGTAGCTGGAACTACAGGTGTGCGCTACCATACCCAGCTAATTTTTTATTTTATTGTAAAGACAAGGTCTCACCAAGTTACCCGGGCTGGTCTCAAACCTGCAGGCTCAGGCAATCCACTCGCCTCGGCCTCCTAAAGTGCTAGGATTACAGGCTGAGCCACCGAGCCCAACCTAGAACAATTCTATTCCTGCCAAAGACAGAGTGAATTTGGGTCCCTCACTCTGTCATCCAGGCTGAAGTACAGTGGCATGATCCCAGCTCACCATGGTCTCAATCTCCTGGACTCAGGCGATCCTTCCGACTCAGGCGATTCTTCTGACTCAGCCTCCCGAGTAGCTGAGACTATATAGGCATGCACCACCATGCCTGGCTAACTTTTTTGTAGTGACCAAGTCTTGCTGATTGCCAGGCTGGTCTTAAACTCCTGGGCTCAAGCAATCCTCCTGTCTCAGCCTCCCAAAGTGCTGGGATTCTAGGCATGTGTCACTGGCCTGGCCCAAAGACCCCTTCTGATATACTAAGTTTTCTTACAAGTACATTCAGAAACATGGAACTTCAAATACAAAGCACTGATGTATGAGACTGAATTATTGCGTGAACAAAAGTCTTAGAGTCATGGACTTCTCAGGCTAGAATATGACATGTAAGATGGGACCACATATTGGCAAAGTGTGATAAACTTATTCAGTTTTACTGAACATTGTAAACACCTAAAACACAGCAGGAAATAAACTATGTTCCAAGAACTACTGGAGTTAATAGAGCACAAAGCCACAAAGCAGGCACACGAGGGAAGGTTGAGAGTGGAAGAGGAGAAGGAAGGTGCACTTCAATATACTCCCAGGAGGCCACATGCCAGAGACCATCTATTTAATTCTTTTCTTAAACATTTGTACTTGAGTCCACCTGGAGATTTTTCTTCTGTGAATAAATGGTTTTTTCTTTTCTTGAGTTGGAGTCTCACTCTGTCACCAAGGCTGGAGTGCAGTGGCACACTCACAGCCACCACAGCCTCGACCTGCTGGGCTCAGACGATCCTTCAGCATCAGCCTTCCAAGGAGCTGGAACTACAGGCATGCACCACCACGCCCGGCTATTTTTTTTTTTTTTTTAATTGTAGAGAAGAGGTTTCGCCAAGTTGCCCAGGCTGGTCTCAGGCAGTCCTCTTGCCTCGGCCTCCCAAATGCTGGGATTACAGGCTTGAGCCACCACGCCCGGCCTGGCTTATTTTTAATGTAAGTCAATAATACAGACTTTCTGCTGAATACATTCAACTATCGCAAAGTAAAAGACCATACTTAAGCAACATGTATGGAGTATTCTCTTCAATGGCCACATTAAGTATAATCTTTTTCCGTTAATAAAAACCTTACCAGTTTATTCTCCAGTTCTAAATATATGCATCAATACACAAAGGGCCAGAGAATCCACCAGCTATGTGTACCACTAGCTGGCTAACATGCATTTACCCAAGTCGGCATGGTTTTTTTCTCATCAGAGCCAACAGCTGCCAATGGGTTATTCCTTTTAAGCCTTGAACCTCAGCTCTTGTAATTTATATGACCAAATTAACTTAACAGTAGCATAAAAATCATTCTTAAACATGTTATATCATTCAAGAAAGGGGTCCTCCCTTTTGATAAAAAGAAAATGTCAAACCAAACCAAAAGAATTACATTACTGCTAAAAGTGAAAAGGTGAATCTCCGAGTCTTCAGGACAAGCCCATTAAGACTCATCATTCAAACCCGACACTGTTAAGTTAGTTTATGGTTAAAGTAAGCCAGATAATCTTATCTAAAACTAATCGGGCAAAATAAAACTGGCAAAACATCTAAACTGATATAAGACCAAGAGAGACCAGCAAAGCATATTTTATTACACATCAAACTAAACATTTTTTAATATATGTTATATTTGAAATTTTAAAATGTTATTTTAATATTTTTGATGATTTTTTCCTATTTGACAATGTTGCACTCTAAATTAATAATTTGACCACTGACGGGGAGTGGTGGCTTATGCCTGTAATCCCAGCACTTCGGGAGGAACAGGTGAGAGGATTACCTGAACCCAGGGATTCGAGACCAACCTGGGCAAACTGGCAAGACTTCGTCTCTACAGAAATTAAAAAAAAATTAGCCAGGCATGGTGGCATGCGCCTGTAATTCTAGCTCCTTGGAAGGCTGAGGCTGAAGGATCGCCTGAGACCAGCAGGTTGAGGTAGCAGTGGCCGTGATTATGCCACTGTACTCCAACCTGGGCAACAAAGTGAGACTCCAACTCAAAAAATAATAATTTGATCAGTAAGCTGCTTCACAATCACATAAAAGCATCATACTGATTAAGTGTGTAAAGTCTTAATCTATGATTAAGTAATACATGTACCAAGCTTACATTAATATATATTGCCTTTATAAAATTAAAGAAAATTCTGATAATTTCTAAATTTGATCCAGCCATCAGCCAAATGCAAAAGGGAAGAGTTTCTTTTCTTGTAGTGGCTTCATCTATAAAATTTAAACTCAATTAATTCTCACAAAATCCCTTGAGATAAACTCTATCCTTACAGGTATGGGAATTCAGATCAAAGAGAAAATAGCAAAAGGTGTTATGGTTCACATTCAAATGCAGGGCAACATTTGGTTCTGTGCTCTAATTACTAAAGCAGCAGAGAAGGGTGGGTTGAGCTCTGATTCTCTTACTTAAAAAAGAAACAAAGGGTGTGTTCCTAGCAGGAACTACTGATTTCCAGATTATGCCAGTACCTCATTTCCACTTGTGGCCTTAGGTAATTCACTAATCTCTGATGAGCTTTTTCTCATCTGCACAATGGGTGGAATAATTTGTTAGGTTAGGACATCCTTAATGGGTGCTTTGTGATTATTTACCATGAAATCAACAAGTTCTATATTTCTAAAAGACTGAACTCAGCTCAGGTCCTACAGCAGGGCTTTAAGTTTAGAGCCACGTATAAGTTCTAGTTCACGTATGGGTTTTAACTTCAGCAAGTATAGAAAGCAATGAGAAAGGTTGCAAAAGTGTAAGAATCAACTGTAGCTCAGGCTGAAATTTAGTTGCCTGCATGCATACTCAAAAGTATGGAGAACAGGTTCAAGAGCAAGTATGAACATCGACACTGTTGTATTTTAGTTCTCCAGTGGACAGGTCTGCCATAGGTACCTACAGGATGTGACACTGCCCAGCTGCTTTGGAGTTCAAAGAAAGGAAGGAAACCAACATGTAAGAGGCATTTATTATTGACAGACTAGAAGCTTTCAGACAATACTGCTACCTATGGAGCACTAAAGAAAATAAATACTCAAAAACTTAAGAAATATCATTATAGTCCCCTGATATATACAACAGCAGTCAAAATACAAAAACTCTCATTTACATAATGTAGTCTAAGAGTTTTATCATGAATCCTTTGGATCTCACCTACCCCAAAAGGATGAGAAAAGGAATACAATGAGGGTGTGGGGGAATATTAGAATTAAAAATAATAAATACCATAGCCGGGTTCCGTGGCTCACACCTGCAATCCCAACACTTTGGGAGGTAGAGGCAAGAGGATTGCTTGAGTCTAAGGGTTCGAGACCAGCCTGGGCAACTTGGCAAGGTCTCGTCCCTACAATAAGTCAAAATTAGCCAGGCGTGGTGGCACATGCCTGTAGTTCCAGCTACTTGAAAGGCTGAAGCAGAAGAATCACCTGAGCCCAGCAAGTCAAAAAGGCAAAACACATACTAGATGGGTACACAAAAAGAAAAAAAAAATCAATAAAATAAAAAGCTAACATAACTTCAGGTTCAATAACTGGGCACTAAATTTAGCTTACAGCTTCTTGGCCTTCAAAGTCCAAGAAGTGAGACATATTGTTGAATTCCTGCTCTCTGAAAAGACCGTGTCTCTTAGTCCATTTTGTGCTGCTACATCAGAATATCCAAACTGGGTATTTATACAGAAATTTATTTATCATAGTCCTGAAGGCTAGGAAGGCCAAAATCAAGGCACATTTGGTGTCTGGTGGCAGCCTTCTTGCTGAGAAACTCAGAAGAGCAACTAGCCAAACTTGCATAAAGTCTCTTTTTTAATAGCCTTAATCCCACTAAGAGAAAACCCTTATGGCCTGATCACCTCTTAAAACTATCACACTGGCAATACCCCGAATTTTGGAGGAGACCCATGCAAACCACAGCACACATTATACCTAATCCGTAGAGTGAATTTCCCAGATCGGTTCTCGTCCATAAACAGGCTAAAGTTTTGTAACATCAAATTTTGATCATTCTACAATTACACCATAAAGTCCAGGGGTGGGTGTGTGTGTGTGTGTGTGTGTGTGTGTGTGTGTGTGTGTGTGTGTGTGTGTGTGTGTTTGTGTGTGTGTTTAATGTAACCCAGCAGTGGGTGTGTGTGTGTGTGTGTGTGTGTGTGTGTGTGTGTGTGTGTGTGTGTGTGTGTGTGTGTGTGTTTAATGTAACCCAGCATGATGGCGTGCTCCTGTGGTCTCACAGGAGGCTGAGGCGGAAGGATCGCCTGAGCCCAAGTGGTTGAGGCTGCAGTGAGCTATGATCATGCCACTGCACTCCTGGGAGACACAGTGAGATCCCAACTCCAAAAAAAAAAAGAGAAATGCTTTCACTGGAAATGATCACAATAATGAACCTCTCATAGCAGGTGCTGTGACAATTAAAACAACGATTTACTTCCTTAGACTACCACTATCAATCCTTAGTCATTTCTCCAGTGGAAGCTACAAATGGCATGTTCAAAACAGAAAGAGAACCAGGGAAACCAGGCAGTACATGTTACTCTGTCTATCTCCTCCACCTCTTACAAGGTAGAGAGAAAAGAAAGGGAAGAGTGAGAGGATCTAGGAAGATAATTGGTACCTGATTAGCATACATTTCCATCAGAATGTTCTAATTTCTCCTCTTAAGCTCTCCTAATTTTTCTCCTGAAGGTCCTAAATCACTCAATTGTTAAAAATCTGTAACAAAAGATGCAGCCTCTGGCCTCTAAGAGCAAACATCACCTGGCCCAGCCTGCCTGTCTCCGATCATTCTTCATCTAACTCATTATTTGCCTCACTCTCCTGGCAGTTCCTCAGACATGCTGAGTTTTAGGATCCTTCTGGATCCAATCATTTCCTGTGCTTGAAAAACACCCCCTAGATTTTCACATCATTCCCCTCCTTCTCATCATTCAGGACTCAGCTCAAGTGTTACCTCTTCAGAAAGCCTGTTCCTGGTCACCCTGGAGAAAGGTAGCACTCTCTAACTTTCCAGTTTTGCTTTACTTTATTGAAAATATCAAGTAACACACTGCAGCAATTACTTGCCATGGCAATCAAGGAAAATCATGCCATTTTAAGGCAACCTGCAATTGCCTTAAAAGACAGCAGTCCTTTAAAAAGGTCCTCCTGATCTTCAGTGACATGATTATTAAGGAAATAACTACTGCACATTCATTTTTACAATGTACTAGGAGGCCAGGCGCTGCAGCTCACACCTATAATCCCAGTACTTTGGGAGGCCAAGGTGAGAGGATTGCCTGAGCCCCTGGGTTCGAGACCAGCCTGGGCAACTTGGCAAGACCTCATCTTTATAATAAATTTTTTTGAAAAATTGCCAGGCTCGGTGACTCAGCCTGTAATCCCACGCTTTGGGAGGCTGAGGTGAGTAGACTGCCTGAGCCCGCGGGTTTGAGACCCGCCTGGGCAACTTGGCGAGACCTCATCTCTACA
>NW_007260398.1:991043-992164 GCF_000164805.1 Carlito syrichta | reverse complement strand
GTGGTGGCCGGGAGCGGCCACTGCACTCCAGTCTGGGTGACAGAGTGAGACTCCAACTCAAAAAAAAAATTAGACGGGCATGGTGGCTCATGCCTGTAGTTCCAGTTACTTGGAATGCTGAGGCAGAAGGATCGCCTGAGTCCAGCAGGTCAAGGCTGTGATGGCCATGAGCGTGCCACTGCAATCCAGCCTGGGCAACAGAGTGAGACTCCAATTTTAAAAAAAAAGTACTAGGAGACGCGTACAATGGCTCATGCCTGAAATCCCAGGTCTTGGGAGGTGGAGACAAGAGGAATGCCTGAGCCCAGGGTTTCAAGACCAGCCTTGGCAAATTGGCAAGACCTCACCTCTAAAATAAAATTTAAAAATTAGCCAGGTGTGTGCCTGTGGTTCCACCTACTTGGAAGGCTGACGTGGAAGGATTGCCTGAATCTCGCAGGTTGAGGCTACAGTGGCCCCAATTGTGCCACTGCACTTCAGTTTGGGCGAAAGAGTGAGACTCCGACTCAAAATAAATAAACAAACACATAAATAGAAAATGCTGAATCTTGTGTTAAATACAGTACAGTAGAAACACCAACAAATCCATCTCTATCACTGTTTCACTGAAGTTTTATTTCTTTTTTGTTGTTGTTGTTGAGTTGGAGTCTCACTCTGTCGCCCAGACTGGAGTGCAGTGGCAGTCTCAACCTGCTGGGCTCCGGTGATCCTTCCGCCTCAGCCTTCCACGTAGCTGGAACTACAGGCGTGCACTACCACACCCGGCTGATTTTTTGATTTATTGTAGAGATGAGGTCTCACTGCCCAGGCGGATCTCGAACCCGTGGGCTCAGGCAATCCACTCGCTTCAGCCTCCCAAAGGCGCAGGATTACAGGCTGAGCCACCGAGCCTGGCTGATATCACTCCATCTTAATTCAAGGGTATACTGACTGCTTATCGAGGAGCATATTAAATGCTTATTGCTTTGTAAAAATCCTAAACTGGGCCAGGCACGGTGGCTCACACCTATAATCCCAGCACTTCAGGAGGCTGAGGTGAGAGGATAGCTTGAGCCCATGGGTTCGAGACCAGCGTGGGCAACTTGACGAGACCTCGTCTCTACAATAAATCAAAAAATTAG
>NW_007260398.1:986412-991023 GCF_000164805.1 Carlito syrichta | reverse complement strand
ACTCACCTCAGTCTCCCAAAGGCGCGGGATTACAGGCTGAGCCACCGAGCCCGGCTGAAGTATTATTTCAAGATTGGGTGTATGGAGGGGTAAATAAGCATTTAAGTCTAGCTTTGCTTTCACCCATTGGTGAAACATTCTATAGATACCAAAAAAAATCCTAAGCCTATGTATTTTTATAAAAGCAAATAATCTCGATGTAATTTTCTTTGAAATTTCTTTCCTATACCTAGTTTTCAAAACCAACTGGGTCAGAGTTTAAAGTATAAGAAAGCTTGTCATTTTATTCTGAGTCAAATCTCATAACAGAAACTTATACAGAACACCTGCAATACCCAAGTAAATGATAAACTCAGAAGAACCAGTGGGAAGACAGGAGAGAGATGCACAGGTGGCAGGAAACACACACGTGGATTTGCAGCTTGCAAAAATGAACTGTAAAAGGTCGCAATATTTTTAGGGTTGTAGCTTGCATATGAGATCTCAAAGCATAGAATTCATTGAGGAGAGAAAGAAAAATCCAAAAATGGCGAAACTAGGACTGAAGAAGCAAGACAGTATTGACAGATTCCTGATTGATCACAGGCTGGCCTAAGGCATTTTACACCTCTATGAATTAAAATGATACGGTGCTTTAGTTTTATTTTGAACAGAATTTAATAAGCTGCCTCATGAAAAATCTTTCCTCCTCCTCATGTAACCTCTACTAAGGGCAGGTGTCCAAAAAAAGGAATGGCAAAAAGTACTTTGCATTAATTAGTCATGAAGTAAATATTTCAATAAAAGGTTCATATAGCAAGTGAAGGGCAAAATAAGTGGTGGTCTAGGGGCGGGGTGGAGTCAGTAACAACACAGCCAAGTGCAGGGTGAAAGGCAGGGGACCTTGACTTTGTGGCAAGCTCTGGTTTTATCTGGAAGCTTCATATTCACTTCCAACTGGAGTGAAGAATGACCATGCCTGCCTGCCTTATACACACAGGTGGAACAACGAAGTACCTGCTTCTGGATGTGAGAGGAACCCAAGAGCAGACAGCTTAACTTTACATAACTATAAACTACTTATTTTATTTATTTATTTATTTTTGAGTTGGTGTCTCACTCCGTCACCTAGGCTCGAGGGCAGTGGCACACTCACAGTTACCCTAGTGTTGACCAGCTGGGCTCCGACAATTCTTCTGCCTCAGTCTTCCAAGTAGCTGGAACTACAGGCGTGCACTACCACACCCGGCTAATTGTTTGATTTATTGTAGAGATGAGGTCTTGCCAAGTTGCCTGGGCTGGTCTCGAACCTGCGGGCTCTGGTTATCCACCCTCAGTCTCCTAAAGTGCTGGAATTACAGGTTGAGCCACCAAGCCCAGCTACTTATTTTTCTAATACATGTACCCATGGTTCAAAATCCAAAGGCATAAAGAGACACCAAATGGTGGAAATATCAGTCCCACTCCCATTTTCCAGCCAAGTGCTGTCCTGAGAACCCGCCCAAAGAAGCATATACAAGCAAAAACATGTTTTCACATGGGCAAATTGTGATCATGATGCTCATAATAACTTTTTTTTTAAGTAGGCCTTTTTTCCCAACCAAACTCACTGGCAATACACATATGCATCCATTAAAACAACCCTTCTAAGAAGCTGACTCCAAGACTTTTTTTAAAAGTGCCAAGAGAGTGTCAAGAGAGACTAACTGAGAGTCTTACCTCACTGTAAAGTCTGGGAAAGTCCCGTCCCTTCTTTGGCCTTTTCCCTTATCTCCCTGGCTACCACTTGGGCCCAGGCAAATTATACGGCTCCTGTCTCTCCACATCCTCAAATAATCTACCCTCTTGCATCTTCCATGCTATTATACTCAGGTCTGTAGTTGGAAAAGTCTTTTAATGCAAATCTTGTTTTTATGTGAATGCTCAAATCCTTTGTAATTTTTTCACCATTTCAGTAAAACCTGGAATAGAAATGGCTGTGCACAGTGAGACTGGCAGGCCTTCAGAGCTCATCTTCTGCATCTTGTAAATCATGAGGAAAGACTAGAGCAATCCCAGCCAAAGTAAATGGGCCATACCTAACATGCACAGGTTCTCAGAATGCTTGATTACGTGGGAACCTACGGTCACTCATTCATTCAAAAGTATTTACTGCCGACCAGGCACTGAGTTAGGTATCCAGAACTGCAATGGACAGACAGATAAGAGTTCGGATTTTATGGAGATTTCTCAGAATGCTTGATTATGTGGGAATTTAACGTCAGTCATTCATTCAAAATTATTTACTGATGAACATGCACTGAGTTAGGTATCCGGAACTACAGTGAACAGACTGACAACATCCTTGATTTTTTTTTTTTTTTTGAGTCAGAGTCTCACTCAGTCATCCAGGCTGGAGTGCATGGCATGCTCACAGCCACCGCAGCCTCGACCTGCTGGGCTCAGGTAATCCTTCTACCTCAGCCTTCCAAGTAGCTGGAACCACAGGCGTGCGCCACCTTGCCCGGCTAATTTTTTGATTTATTATAGAGATGAGGTCCCCCACCAAGTTGCTCAGGTGGCAATCCTCTCACCTCTTCCTCCCAAAGTGCTAGGATTACAGGCCTGAGCCACCTGTGCCCAGCTTAAGATCCCTGATTTTATAGAGCTTTTATCTGTAGATACATTTCTAGAAAAGAATACTCAAGGTAATTACAAAAGCATTCTCCTCTTATCTAGATTACTGCAGTCAGCTTCTGAGGAGTCTCTCTGTCTTTTCTTGGCCTCTACACTAATTGCCACAACAGTGGTACTTTTAAAATGAAAAGCAGCTCATGTGTATACCTTGCTCTAAACCTCCCACACAGAATAAAAGCCAAACTCCTAACCGGGGCCCCTGAAGCCCCAAGTGATCTGATTCCTGTCTACCTCTCAGTCAGTTCTCTCTGCTCTCGCTCACTCCGTTCTGGCCACAAGCCTGCCAACCTAGTCTTGTAAGACACCCAGTTTATTTCTGCTTGGGGCCTCACCTGCTGTTCTCTTTGACAAAACACTTCAACCAGATCCTCACATGATGCTTTCTCACTTCATTGGAGTTACTTGGCAATATGACTCCTCCTCTGACCACTCTGCCTCTGATCCTCAATTCCCCCCTCTCCTTAGCCCGCTTCACCTGTCTCCATGGTATAGGATCTGTCTGTGGTTTGCCTGCTACACGTAAGTTTCCTAAGTTTATCTACTTTATCTACTGCTTCATCACTAGTGCCTGGAACAGTGTTGAACACAGAGTAGGCACTCAAAAAATATTTGCTGGAAAAAACAGATGATGCGACAAAAAACAGATTGAGATGGATAACTGACTCCTTTAGGAAGAGTGATCAAAAAAGGACTCTCAGAAGAGGTGACATTTAAGCTGTCTCTTGAAGGATAAGGACAGGAACCAGGAGTAAAACAGTCCTTGTAGAAGAAAAAGCAAGTGTGAAGGCACTGGGGCATGAAAGACCTTGGTGTGAAAGAGCACGTAGCCTCAGCATAATGAGGAATGGGAAACAGTGTTAGAGATGAGGCAGAAGAAGCAGGCAGGACCCTGAAGGAGACAGTAATGGATTCGACATGAAACGCAGTCATTAAGGAGTTACATGATATGGCTAAATGCTTTTAATAGAGCACTCTGCCTGCTGTGAGAACAGTATATAGGAGACAAAAATGGAAGCAGGGAGACCAATTAGGAAACTCAAGTTGTTTTCCAGTTGAGAAATGATGGTGATTAGTGGTGGAAGTGCAGACAGAGAGAAGGGTTGCATCTGAGGTCTGTACTGAGGTAGAACTGATAAGACACACTGAACGGCTGTGGGCGGGGCAGGGAAGGCCTTAAGATGACTCCCAGGCTTCTGACTTGAGCAATGGGATATCAGGGTCCAGTTACTAAAATTAAAAAAAAAAACTGGAGGAAAAAGTCTGAACTGTCCTCTGCACCTGTGAAGTCTGGAGCACAGATTACTGATATTCAGGTGGAACTTGAGGCTAGACCTGGGCTGTGGATAAAAAAGACTTGGAAGTTATCAAGCTAAAGACAACATTTAAAGCCATGGGAGTGGGTGAAATCACATAAGGACACAGTGCAAATCAACAGACGCGAGGCCCAAGACTGAGCTCAGGGCCATTCCAGCATTCAGAGGTCAGCAAAGCAAGGGGAAGGCAGTACAGAGGACAAGAACAGGTCTGTGAGGTAAAGAGAAAACTCCTAGATTCCATCAGAGGACCTTGGTGCTTCTAGCAAGAACAATCCCAGTAAAGAAGTGAGGATGTAGGCCAGGATCAAGTGGTTTAAAGAGTCAATGGCAGAAGAGAGAGAAGACAATGCCTTGAAGAGTTTTTGCTGGGAAGGGGAGAAAAAAGCGGGCCACTAACTATGGGAAGAGGTTGATTTAGAAGGGGGTTATTTCTAAAGATGGGCCCATACCACAGCATCTCTGTACAGACACTCCTTGACTTATAATGGGGCTACGTGAAGATAAACCTGTTGTAACCTAAAAACACTAAGTTGGAAGTGCATTTGTGAATTTCTACTTATGAAATTTTCAACTTAGGATGGGTTTATCTGGATATCACTCCTTTTTTTTTTTTTTTTTTGAGTTAGAGTCTCACTCGGTC
>NW_007260398.1:969819-986392 GCF_000164805.1 Carlito syrichta | reverse complement strand
GGCAACTTGACAAGACCTCGTCTCTACAATAAATCAAAAAATTAGCCAGGCGTGGTGGTGTGCGCCTGTAGTTCCAACTACTCAGATGGCTGAGGCAGAAGGATCACCTGAACCCAGGAGGTTAAGGCTGTGGTGGCTATGAGCGTGCCACTGCACTCTAGCCTGGGCGACAGCGTGAGACTCCGACTAAAAAAGAAAATAGCATCCTAAACTGTCCTGCTCCAGCAGACAGGAAGAGCCTTGCAGGCGGAGGAAAGGAAAGGGAGAAGTAAGGGCCTTGCAGAAGAGGTGGGAGGCTCAGCGCAGAGATGGGAAGACTGAAGCACGGGTGGGGGTACAGATGAGACAGGCACTTATCACACTATAAACCAACCAGAATAACAGTAGAGAAGAGTGACCCAGCTGCCCCAAAAAACCGTAGACGGAGTGGAGGGAAGACGAGGGTGCCCTCTGGACAGTTTTCCATTTTCTCAGAGAAGCACGAAACAAAGCTATCAGCTGAGAGAGTAGAGGAAGCGTGTGAGGTTTGAGGAAAAGCTATGGAATGGTTCTCTCAGAACATGGGAAAACAAACTTATCAGCAGGGCTTCCAGGCAATGATGAATCCCTCTGTCGCTTGTGGTTATATCTACATGGAATTCTAGGAATGTTCTGTGTATGTAGTAAATATTTCCCTCAATCAATTCTATGACCCAACTGTATCAGATTCATAATATCATCTTTGTAATTGTAATCTAATCTAGGTAAATGCCCCTCACTCAAAACAGAATGTTATGAACTCCACAGATTCCCAGAATTTGATCCAGTCATCGGATTATCAGCCATCTTTTAAAAAGAAACCGGACAGCAAGCCAACTAAAGAAAACAAATTGCATACAATCATGGGAAATATGACCATCTACTATCTTATATATTTCTGGATGAAATTATACACCAATGCTTGAAATAGGCTTTTAAATAATGGGGGTGGGGGGAAGAGTGCACATGGGAGAAGAAAAGTGGGTGCAGGCAGAGATTAAACCAGATTAGCCATGTGTTGTCATAACTGCTGTTGGGGAATGGGTAAAAGATTTGCCATACTAGTCTCTCTATTCTGGTATATGTTTGCAATTTTCCATTTAAAAGGTGAAAACAAAAATAAAAGAAATCTAGAGGGCTAAAATGGAACCAATATTTACTTTATGTTTCCAATATAAACAAAGTATTACAAAGTTTCATAAAACTCTAGTCGACTACCTTAACAACTAGTCAGAAAAAAGCAGCTATTATTTATTATCCTTCCAACCAAAATTCACTTCATCTCAAAAGTCCCCGCCCTTCTGTTTCTTAGGGATCGTGCCTGCTCCATCATGCTGTGGGTCTCACTGTGTGTATGAGGTCTGCCTGGGCCCAACGCTGCCAGACTCGGTGCAGGCTCACTTGGCTCTCACACTGAGCTCTGCCTCTCTAAGTATTAAAAGCAACATTGTGATCACGAAAAAAACAAAGAAAAAGGACCTATGTTTTCTTCTCTTCCTCAACAAATGTCTAATCTCTATGGCTCGTGCCACGAACGAGCTCACCTTCATTAACTTTCCTTTAGCCAAAAATAGGCAAAGTATGGACGGGGCAAGCAGAGTATGTCCTCAGCAGCGGGAGTGGATTGTACATTCCTTGTGCTTCTCAGTGTCCCCAGTGCCTTGGGCAGATTAACTTAAACCAGAAGCAGCTTTCCACTGTGGTAGCAAGTAGACACTATGGAGGAAAACCCAGCACTGAGTGATGCCCTCTCCTAGGATACAAGGTCAGTAGTGTTTCTTGGATTCTGCTAGCAGTCTCCGCCATCCCTCCCATCTTTCTTTTTACCCTCCCCCCTCGAAAACCTAACTTGTGACAAACAAGGTGAACTATACAGCACACAGCCAGAAAGAACCAAACTCCTGTGGGACATCTCAGCCTTGCCTACCTGACGGTTACCTGACTGGTTTTACTGACAGAACTGGTTGCCCAGGAAGGTGTATATTACTTCTGAGAGCCACAAAGAACATTTTCTTTATGCAGAAGCAGTCTTTTTAAAAACCCATTCATTGTTTAGGTTATGAATACAAATCTACTTCAGTGATTCTCAAATTTGGCTAATTATAGACATTTCTTTCTCTCTTTCTCTTTCTCTCTCTCATTCTCTCTCTCTTTCTTTCTCCTTTTTTTGTAGAGATAAGGTCTCATTGTGTTGCCTAGGCTGGCCTCAAACTTCTGGGCTCAAGCCATCCTCCCACCTTAGCCTCCCAAAGTGCTAGGATTATAAGAGTGAGCTGCTGTATCCAGTCAATTACAGAAATTTCTAAGAGTGTTTTTTGTTTTTTAAGATTCAGGCCCAGAAATCTGTATTTTATGAATCATTGAGTAGTTATGCTCATACAAGTTTAGAAACGAATGCTGATCTAGCATGACTTAAGACATAAATGTAAGTCATACCTCTAAAAATCCATGTAGTTATTCTGAAAATAATCAAAATATTTTCTCTACAAAAAAAATCCTAATTCTAGATAATATACAAAGTAAAAGTGACTTCTTAATTCAGCAAAAAACATAGTTTATTAGTCAGAAAACTGGAGCCCTGTTCTGGGAGATAATGGAAATGAATTAGAATGAAATGACTATGATATGACTCAGAAGGTTTGGGACTAGAAAATGTAGTCCTGAGAGACCTCTGGAGGGCCTTTTGCAGCCTGAGCTCTCCTGCCCTGTAGCCCAAACAACTTCAAAAGGAGAGCACTTGACTCATAGCTCATGTCTCACGGTGGACTCGGCTCCTGATGTGACCAACTTCTGAGCATACACAAGCAAGCCAACGAGGTTAGCAGGTTTGCAGTTGTTCCCTACTGCTTTTGTCCCTCAAGTCTGAGGCGAGGCTATTAACTGGTCTTCCCCTTGGTGCCCAAGATTATTCCCAGCACTTGCAGTGCCTGTGCAGCTGCCAGTCAGGATTGAGTATCTGACCAGAAGTGGTATTCAACCCAGATCAGCGCAACTACCGGACCTATCTCAGCAAAAGTCAAGGCAAAGAGAGGAAATGAGGAGTGAGAAATACAGTTCAGAAATGACTACTATAAATCAGCAGTTCTCCAAAATGTGATCCACAGGCTTCTGGGCACCTCCCAAGAACTTACGGGGGTCCACAAGGTTAAAAATATTTCAATAATAATATTAAGACGTATTTGTCCTTTTTCACTGTGTAAAAGGCTACTTGAAAATGTTACCTCTTAGGCCAGGCTCAGTGGCTCAGCCTGTAATCCCAGCACTTAGGGAGGCCGAGGTGAGTGGATTGCCTGAGCCTGTGGGTTCGAGACCTGCCTGGGCAACTTGATGAGACCTCATCTCTATAATAAATCAAAAATTAGCCGGGCGTGGTAGCACGCACCTGTAGTTCCAGCTACTTGGAAGGCTGAGCGGAAGGATTGCCAGAGCCCAGCAGGTCGAGGCTGTGGTGGCCGGGAGCGGCCACTGCACTCCAGTGTGGACGACAGAATGAGGCTCCAACTCAAAAAACAAAAAAAGAAAATGTTATCTCTTGTTCTTTATCTACAACAATGGTTCTGAAACTTTATACCCTTAAATTATTTGCACTGACGGTACAAAAACACTGGTGAGTTAAACTGCTAGAGCCTTAGCACAAATCAAGACAATGGCTACGTAGGCCATGCACTCACAGCAAAAGGTATTGACTTTATTACATCTTCTCTCCCAAGTTCACATCTTTTAGATATTCTGTGTTGTCTCAAGGAAAAGCACTTGTACAACTGCTTGAGAGTTGTGAGTGGAACTGGCTGCCTTTTTACCATTTCTACTTGAAAGAACAAGTAAGAGATAACCATGGTTATTTAGACTTGGGCATCTGGCAGACATTTTCTCAAAAATGAATGAAATGAGCCTGTTGCTGGCAGCATTTGTTGACAATGGTAAGTTTCAGTGAACTGACAGTGATTTCAAGCAAAAAGCAAAATTTTAGAAAACCTGAATGAGACAGCTTACCAATACCACTTTTTTTAACCAGACAGGTGAAATTAACAACTATGATTTTTTAATATTATGTAATGGAATCCGTCAAAATTTAGAAAATGTGCATAACTCAGTGTTCAGTGTTTTTCAAATGACCAACAAATGATGTTTAAAAAAACACGCATGTGGAACAGAGCCATTCAAAACATAAGAAAGATCCTCGGATTTTAAAGTAACATAGTATGAAAAATTAATTGAGGGCCTGGCTGGGCACGCGCCTGTAATCCCATCACTTTGGAAGGTTGAGGTGGGAGGATTGCGTGAGCCCAGGAGCTGGAGACTAGTCTAGGCAACATCACAAGAAAATAAAAACAGAAAAACAAATTAGCCAGGCATGGAGACCTGTGCCTGTAGTCCCACCACTTGAGAGGCTGAGGCAGGAGGATCACTTGAGTTCAGGAGCTTGAGGCTTCAGTGAGCTGTGATCATGACATGCATTCCAGCCCGGGCAACAGAGTGAGACCCCAATTTAAAAACAAAAAAACAAAAAATTATACTTCTGATTTTTCTAACTAAATAACTTCATGCAGATTTTCTTCACATATCTCAATCAAAATAATTAAATCATAACAGATTAAATGAAAAGCACATATGAGAATTCAGACATCAAAGAGATTCATGAAAAAGTTATGGTACTCTTCTGCTCATTAAGTATTTTTGCTTTGGAAAATATAATTATTTCTCATATAAAACTATAGCATGTATAACAAATAATAGAGTTAATATTGTTATTTAAGATGAATTAAATATTTTAACATTTCACTTCTAATTTCTAATATGGTGAATAGTGACAGAACTCATATAAACAAAAGTTCTTTAAGCCTCAATAATTTAGGAGTATAAAGCTGGAGAACCCACTTTTACAGATAAAGAAGAGGTTAAAAAGTGTAAGCAGCCTTTAAAGAAACTGTGTATGCCAGGCACAGTGGTTTACATCTGGCAGTAGAACACTTTTGGAGCCAGAGGCAAGAGGAATGCCTGAGCCCAGAGGTTTGAGACCAGCCTGTGCTATTTGGTGAGGCCCCCATCTCTACAGTAAATTAAAAAATAGCCGGGCGTGGTGCTGCATGCCCGTAGTTCCAGCTATTTGAAAGGCTGAGGTGGAAGGATATATTCGGGAGCTGAGATCATGCCACTGCACTCCAGACTGGGTGACAGAGTAAGACTCCAACTCAAAAATAAATAAATAAACTGCAGTCATATCAAAACAAGGGAGTGTGTCATCTTTTTTTCTTCTCATTCTTTAAAAAACAATTATCATTGTTTTTCACAACAAAAAGAACTATTGATACACAGGTAGAGATGAATCTCTAGAGAATTATGCTGAGTAAAAAAATCCAGCCCCAAAAGGCTACATACTTTGTGATTCCATTTATATAACATTATTGAAATGACCAAATCACAGAAATGGAGAACAGCTAAGTGGCTAAGGAGGGAGAGGAGGTAGGTATGGCTTACAAAGGGGCAACAGGAAAGATTCTTGTAGTGATGGAAATGTTCTGCATATTGACTGCATCAGTGTCAATATCCTGGCTGTGATACTATACTACAGTTTTGTAATATATTACCAAGGAGGAACTGGGGAAAAAGTAACCAGGATCTCTCTGTATTATTTCTTGAAATAACATGTTTATCTACAATTATCTCAAAGTTATAAGTTTAATTGTAAAAAGTTATGAACATAAAAAACAATAAAGCATGATCATATAAAAACTCTAGAGCCAGGCCGGGCACAGTAGCTCACACCTATAATCCCAGCACTTTGGGAAGCTGAGATGAGAGGTTTGCCTGAGCCCAGGGGTTCAAGACCAGCCTGGGCAATTTGACAAGACCTCATCTCTACAATAAATCAAAAGTTTAGCCAGGCACGGTGGTATGTGCCTATAGTCCCAGCTACTTGGAAGAGTGAGGCGGAAGGATCACTGGAGCCCTGCAGGTCAACGCTGGGGTGGCCATGAACACGCCACTGCACTCTAGCCTGGGCGACAGGGTGAGCCTCCAACTCAAAAAAAACACACAAATAAACTTCTAGAACCTATAAATCCTACTCACCAATTCAAACTGGTCAATTACATAGTCAGACTACTATATTCGTTATGTCTTAGGAATATACATGTGTTTTGTTTTGTTTTGTTTTTGAGTCAGAGTCTCACTCTGTCACCCAGGCTGGAGTGCAGTGGCACGCTCAGTCACCACGGCCTTGACCACCTAGGCTCAGGTTATCCTTCCACCTCAGCCTTCTGAGTAGCTGAAACTACAGGCATGCACCACACCCAGTAAATTTTTCTTCATTTATTGTAGAGACAAGGTCTCACCAAGTTGCCCAGGCTGGTCTTGAACTCCTGGGTTCAGGCAATCCTCTTACCTCAGCCTCACAAAGTGTTGCACCAGCTAATGTCTTAGGAATACAGGTTTTCCTCAAAGAACCTATTACAAATATTCATCAGAGCTGATGTTTTAGAGAAAGAATGTTAGGACTTGACCTAGGACAGAGGAAGCCAAACTTTTTTCAAGGGTCAGGGGTCAGAGAGTAAATACCTACACTTAGGCTTTGCAAAGTACATATGGTCTCTGTCACAAATATATGTATTTGTTTATTTTAAATAAGCATTTGAAAATATAAAAGCCATCTTGGCTCACAGATCCCTAGCTGAATTTGACTCAGTAGCCAAAGTTTGCTGACTGATCCCTGCCCTGGGAGGTAAGCAATAAAGAAGGAGAAAGACCCCGAGGTGATACCCAGGTTTCTGGCCTAACCTAGTGAACAGGCTCTGATGTCACTTACCATGACTGTGAACAAAAAATAAAAGACAAGAGATTCCAAGTTGCTGTTGAGAGTGTGGGTAGAAGAGAGTAGTCTAGCTTTAGATGGCCCAGGTGGAACTGTTAAATAGAGTGCTGAGTATTAACTATGAAGCTTAGAGCAGAGCTTGATGTGGAAATCACTGAGACATGAACAGTTAAAAACCCTGCAAGGGCTGACATTAGCCAAGGAGGGTGTCAAACTGAAAAGTCAGCTACTATCATGCGAACATAGGGACTGAGGGGGAGGAAAACAAAAGGAGTCTGTGAAGAAAACGAAAAAGGAGGCAGGTATATTTTTCAGTGTTAAAGGATAGCAGAAGATCAAGTTGTGGACCCAGGAATAACGCTAAATCACAGATGTTTCCACACAGGCCTGCCTAAGGACCAATAATTCCAATCATTCTTTTAAACAAATGTTTGCTACAATTTCTAAGAGGTCAGTTGTTATAAGGTCCCTTCCCCAAAACACAGGTTTGCTTCTCGGCCTAGCTATGCTACCGCTTCCCACCCTCGCATCAACCCATTCTTCATAAAACCTCGCCTGGAGGAAGGAACTGAGTGCTAGAAGGGAACGTGAACACCCCGCTTCTGAGATCTCCTTCCATGAATCAAGGTCTCCCACTTGTAGCATCTCTGCATTTCCTTGTGACTTAGGTATCCTGGAGAGGGAAGCGACTCACCTGATTGGTAAATTTGGGAAAAATAAACAGCTTTGTTGTGTCTTCCCTACTCATAGGCATGAGCTGGGTTGAGTAGGGGGTCTGTATACTACAAATGCCTTCTCTAATCCAGCACCACCGTGACCAGGGGTAGGTCTGCCCAGCGGCAGAATTCAGTTAGGACGCCAACTTTTCAGCTGCTTCCTTTACCTTTATCAACAATGAAAGTGATATTGCAGCCCTCACCTGCTAATCTTTTTGTCTCTTCCCATTTATCCAGAACCTGGGTGGAAAAGAGAGCTGCTATTTATTCTCTCCCCCCACCTGGTTCTACATCTGAACATCAGGTTTAACTAAACATCAATCTAAGTTTAGGTTAATTAATCTACTATAATCCTAGTGAAATAATTAGAGATTTTTAAAGAAGGTTTCATTAGTTTCTTGTCTTCCTTTTACAGGGAGGTTTCTTATGGATTTTGATGGAGAGAATACTGTATTGCACATGTTTATAAAATGAAGCAGACAAGAGACAACAACATTAAAGATATAATTATGGCTGGAATTAATTCTGAATGTTCCATCTACTTCCAGACATCAAGATTTTGGAGAAGACTTCTAAGGACTCTTCATATTATCAAACACAGTCAAGGAAATCATAGCACAGTTCTATTTTTAAAAAACACATCTCGCCGGGCTTGGTGGCTCAGCCTGTAATCCCACGCTTTGGGAGGCTGAGGTGAGTGGATTGCCTGAGCCTGCATGTTCAAGACCCGCCTGGACAACTTGGCAAGACCTCATCTCTAAAATAAATCAAAAAATTAGCCGGGTGTGGTAGTGCACGCCTGTAATTCCAGCTACTTGGAAGCCTGAGGCGGAAGGATCGCCGGAGCCCAGCAGGTCGGGGCTGCGGGGCCGGGAGCGGCCACTGCACTCCAGTCTGGAGAAAGAGTGAGACTCCAACTCAAAAAAAAAAAAATCTCCAAAATATCCTCCAAATACTTAAATATGCTTCATAAATGTTTATCTCTGGCCACTTTAAAAATACTGGAGGAGATAAACTATTTGAATAAATGAATGTAGTGATTTAATACAAAACACCTCCAGCTATCTTAAATCACACTGTGCCATTTTTAGTCTGAGGAAGGGAAAATACACATTCTGCAGACAAAGAAAATGTAAACAAAATTGGACTAACCATTTATAAAGACTGCCTCCTGTCAAGTTTCTGCCTGTTTGAACTATGCCAATCATGGGACTCCATTAGAAGAATAAAACTGTCCTGAACCAGTACCTTGAGTGATGACTGGTACAATGGGCTTCTCCACCAATCACTGCACACACTGTCCAGGGCTCAAGGCACATCTCCTCAACTGTTCCCAACACCTAGCGTACATTTTCAGGTTACCTACAAGGTTATACAGATTGTGTTGTAATAAACATATTCAATGTATCCCATCAACAGGTGACTACCGACCCGGGTAGGTCAGGAAAAAATGGGTCTGAGAATGGGATGGCAGACAGAACAAGAGCAGGGTGCTCTACTAAACCTAAAAGCCACTTAATAGATACTCAATCTTATTTGTCTCTTTACACTCTGAAGCACCTAACACAGAGCCTTACAGAGTAGGTGTTTAAGCAGTTATCTCATTAACAGAACTGAGTGCTGTGGCTGATGAAACCAGAACTCTGGCTTCTGGATAAGTGACTGTATTCGGAAATTTTATGGTGTTTACTTCTTCAGGATATGTGCCGATAATCTGCAGCAGATTGAGGGGGAAGCCTAAAGAGGACACTTAACCATTTAGTTCAGCCTACATGAAAGCATAGAACACCCTATGCGGCTTTGTTGACTAGAGCTCACATGCAGAATGGTACATGCCTAATGAGTTTTTGAGTGCCAAGGGTGTCCTTTGTTTTAACAGTACACCCTAGCCAAGATGCTGACAGTGGGCATATTCTCAAACTCCCAACTGTCTCCTAGAGCTGCTCAGATCTGGTTTAATATTGTCCATGAAGAGTCACAGCATGAGGGGGGCTGGATCATTATGCCCCATGAAAAGCATTCACTTAAGAAATGTTAATGTATGGAAGGAGGCACTGAGACGCCAAAATGTTTTGTTACTCTAAATTCTGCCGGCACAAAGGAGAACCTGTAACCAACATTTTAAGGAAACGAATTTTAAAGACTTTTCAGCTTACAAAACTGGTAAATTAGAGCTCTGGTTTTCATCACTGGGGACATGGCAAAGGTGGAAAATGGAAGAGAGGAAAATCAGAAACAATACAGGAAACTGGAGGGTCCTTCAGCAAAACAGAGCCTGTGTTTTGTTCATTTTCTTAATAATTCCGAGCTCTAGCAGGAGTCCTTTGCCCAAGGCATTCAGTAAATGTTTGCTGAATCAAACATTTGTTGCAAAAGCGCCCTCAGCTCATCACCAAACCCACATGCTCCCTCCTTAGCAAATGCTTTCAGTTCCCCTTACTACAAAATGCTTTTCTTCTAGGAAATATATTTTAACTTCACAATATATAAATGAAAACTACCAGAATCTTGACAAGGTATAATTTTTTTAAAGGGGAGGGCATATACTCATCAAAGTTTGAGGTAACTATGGCCTTAATCTGGGAGTAATATTTTTATATCGGCATGTAATGGACAATTTAGCTTTGAAGAGAAAAGGAAGACATGAGAATGATAAAGTAACACAAAACCAAGTGTGTGATTTTTTTTTTCAGTTTAGCTTTATGTTTACAGATTGGATGAAGACAAATGAGAAATACTCTGTGTTAAAAAAGGAGGCCGGGCTCAGTGGCTCAGCCTATAATCCCAGCACTTTGGGAGACTGAGGTGAGTGGACTGTCTGAGCCCACAGGTTCAAGACCAGCCCGGGCAACTTGGAGAGCCATCATCTCTACAATAAATCAAAAATTAGCTGGGCATGGTAGCATGCACCTGTAGTTCCAACTACTTGGAAGGCTGAAGCAGAAGGATCACTGAAACCCAGCAGGTTGATGCTACAGTGGCCGTGAGCGTGCCACTGCACTCCTGGGCGACAGAGTGAGACTCCAACTCAAAAAAAAAAAAAACCAAAAAAAAAAAGGAAAGCACACCTGGTGCTATGTTGTACTATATAAACCCTAAGGAACAAACTTCTGCAATGCTGTCATGCAGCTGCATCCATGAATGTCTTTTCCTAAAGGAATAGTTAAGCTACAAGTTAAAATGGAAAGACAGATGTATCCTTTCAATACACTCCCAGGCCTGGATGAATGGTAAAGTTGCACAAATAATTAAAAGGTCTAGGATCCAAGGATCACAGAATTTGACTCCCATCCATCGAAAGCCAAAGTCGTTCAAGTAGCTGCCAACAACAATACATTCTCTGTGAGGCCTGTCCTGACAAACTCCTCCCTGCCCAACCCCTCCCGTATTGCCTTGGCATTTTCTTTGCATACCCCTATCATCACTTGCCTCAATATACAATCATATTTTACATTCCTTTTGATTACAAATCAGTCCCTGGTTAGACCATGAGCTCTTTGTGGACAGGAGCTGGGTCATCATCATTTTACTACATGTATTATCTAGTAAAGAGTTAAACAGCCAATAAGTTTTGTTGAGAAAATGAAGCCAAAACTTCTGAGAACCTTGTTTCACAAACTTAAAGCTACTCACTCCAAAGAAGGCTTCAAATAACCTGAAGTAATGCAAAAAATTATTTGTTTATGCATCCACATCTTAACTGCCAATAATATCTTTATGCCTTAGAATATCAGTGACTGTCTCGTATATAACAGTGTTCACACTTAGTAGGTGCTCAAATATTTACTAATCCAATTATTACACCTAGAATACTCTGGGTATTCAAATATATATACATAGAAACACACACACATATATACATAGAACATGTACAATACATATTGCAGAAAATAAAAGACAAATTCCCTGGATCTGTTTTCAAGATATTAAGATTTTAAATAGCATCTAAAGGAAAATCAGAGTACTTGTTTTAAATTAGGATACAGAAAATCTTCTAGAGTATTTCTGTTTGTTTTGAGTTGGGGTCTTACTCTGTCACCTAGGCTGGAATGCAGTGCACAATCACAGCTCACTGCAGCCTCAACCTCCTGGGCTCAGGTGATCCTTCCACTTCAATCTCCCAAGTAGCTGGGACTACAGGTGCCCACCACCGTGACTGGCTAATTTTCTGGGCAACAGAGACTCCGACTCAAAAGGAACAAAAAGTGATAAAAGAATCATGACACAGCAATAGCCCAGTTAAACAGTGGAATTGCTCATAAAGGAATCAGAGAACTTAATTCCTAGAAGTGACAAGTTTCTACAACCAAACTGCAATCGATTTCTGAGTTTAACAACTAGCAGCAGCCGGGCACAGTGGCTCACACCTGTAACCCCAGCACTTTGGGAGGCAGAGGCAAGAGGATTTGCCTGAGCCCAGGGGTTCAAGGCTTGAACAACACGGTAAGACCTTGTCTCTATAATAAAACAAAAAATTAGCCAGGTGTGGTGGCACATGCCTGTGGTTCCAGCTACATGGAAGGCTGAGGCGGAAGGATCGCCGGCAGGTCGAGGCTACTGTGGCCGTGAACGTACCACTGCACTCCAGCCTGGGCGACAGAGTGAAACTCTGACTCAAAAACAAAACAACTAGCAGCATATGTCAACACAGAAGTTTAGTTGTTCCTTCTCATTTGAAGCTAGATGATTTTTTAAACTTTCACAATAAATATTAAAATGTGTAAAAAAAAATTTAATTTTTTTTTTATTTTTTTGAGTTGGAGTCTCTATCGCCCAGACTAGAGTGCAGTGGCAATACTCATGGTCACTGCAGCCTTGACTTGCTGGGCTCAGGCAATCCTTCCACCTCAGCCTTCCAAGTAGCTAGCACTACAGGCACACACTAATTTTTCTGATTTATTGTAGAGACGAGGTCTCACCAAATTGCCCAAGCTGGTCTCAAACCCCTGGGCTTAGGCAATCTTCCAGGCTCAGTCTCCCAAAGTGCTGGGATTACAGGCTTGAACCACTGAGCCGGGCCTCAAAATAAAATATTTTAAAAGACCAGTATTCATCTGATATCTACATAATTTTTAAAATAGTAATTATAAAACTAGGCCCAAAAGCAAAATCTTTAAAGAGAGATACATATATGATATTTATATAATAATATCTCCAAATGATATAGTTTATTTAAAGGTAGAATACAGTTTTGTAAAACATAGCTGAACTCAAGTCATAACGTGACCAAAGGTAACACTGAGAAGTTAAAAAAAAACAGTGGAGGCCAACAGGGAGGCTAAGGCAATCTCTAACTGCCCCTTCCGAAGAGGTTAAGAGCACCGGCCTCCCCAAGAGCCTCCCACCAACTCACTGAAATTAACTGGGACAAGACAGCAGGCCAACTGGGGGACCAGCATTCAGAATGGAGGAAATAACATTCACAGTCCCTCCCAAGTGCAAGTGTCTGGTAGGCAAAAAGGATATTACCAACCACACAACATGGCCTTGGCTTTTAGTAACATAAAGCCATTTAACATGTCACAATGAAACAGCCTAATATGTCAGGTCTACAGAAAAGTGCACGCCCAGCTCACCTCTCAAATCTCCACACAAGACTGAATGCACTGATGGTTAACGGCCCAATGCTCTCCCAGTTGGAGAGGCAGTTCCACAGAAAACATATACGGGGTAACAGCTAGTTCTCTGCTCCCACAGATTCATGCATTAACCAGTTTCTCTATTATCTGACATCTTATCTGCCTGAAATTTGCAAATTATGCTTTATCAAAACAAATTTCACAATGCCACTGAGGGACTGTTTCAAATTAGTTGAGAGTGCAATGAGGGAAGAGAAATTCTTATGGAGGAAAAAAACTGAAAAAGCACTTAAAGCAAGACGTAACAATCCTGTTTTAATTTGGAAGAAGTTGGCAATGTCCTTCGAAATCATCCATACAACGTTTGATTTCCTGCAACTTTTGTGGAATTATTTTTTATCAAAATTTCATGGTTTTAAAAAATGAAAGCTGGGCTCGGTGGCTCAGCCTGTAATCCCGCGCCTTTGGGAGGCTGAGGTGAGTGGACTGCCTGAGCCCACGGGTTCAAGACCCGTCTGGGCAGTGAGACCTCATCTCTACAATAAATCAAAAAAATGAGCTGGGCGTGGTAGCGCATGCCTGAAATTCCGGCTACTTGGAAGGCTGAGGCGGAAGGATCGCCGGAGCCCAGGAGGTCGAGGCTGCGGTGGCCGGGAGTGGCCATTGCACTCCAGTCTGGGCGACAGAGTGAGACTCCAACTCAAAAACAAAAAATTGATACAGAACAGACTTCTGGCATCAGTCCAGAAGGAAGCCCATTAATGGCCTCTCTCTCCCCCGCTGATTACAACTAAAAATTCTGAACTAAAGAAACTCTGTGGGCTGAGAAGAGCAAAGGAACAGAAGGCAAAAAGGAGGGGGAGTCGAAAAGCTTGTCTTCTGCTTTACTCCTCCACCTCCTGGCTCTGACCCAAAGATGGTCTGTCTGGTCCTAGTGGCCCAATTCACAAAACAGCATAGGGGACACACATGCCAAAATGCTGGCAGACACTCCCAACAACCTTTCCAGGGGACTGAGAGAGAATCCATGCCAGCAAAAGAGTATAGGGTAAATCCCCTTTTTTTCCTTCATATTCCTCTGCTGGCTCTACCCTGAGGTCTTGCATAAAGAACTACATTGGGAAAGGGGACCCCTAGGAGCCCAAGGATGAGGAGATGCACCAAACAGGAGAAAGCCGGACAAAGATGAGATGGGTGAATTTCTTGAAAATTATAAAATGCCCAAACTGGCACCAAAAAGCCTGTGAATTTAAACAGATTAAGCAGTAAGAGGACCAAAAGGAGTAAATCAGTTTTGAAGAGCACACTTACTTTTCCATTCAAATATTAGAAGGCTTCCCAAATTCCTCAAGAAAATTATAGATGAAATTTAATTGGGACTCCACTGGCTTTTTAGATAAATTTGAGGGAGAAATGACATTTTAAAAATTGATAAACTCTACAGATGTTAAGATAAAACACAGAGTAACAGACACAGGTGGTAATGATGTGTGAAAAAAACCATAGTATATCCAATAAAACAGACCAAAGCTCTTAGAGAGTGCCATGGAAACATGGGAACATGAGATAGAAGGATAATGCCAATACAAATTAGCCGGGGTTGGGAAAACAGTCTCACTACACAGAGAAAAGAAAAACTGGATTACTACTCTATGCCATATACAATGATGGACTCAGATGGATTAAAGAACTCAAGTGAACGGCTGAACTATAACTTGCATAGTTTAAAATGTAAAATATCTTTATTACATTTAATAAGACCCAGAAGGCCCATAATCTGTAAACATTATGGATTTATTATATCAAAGTTAAGCCCTCTTCAACAAAAGCCACCAATGACAAAATTAACAGACTGTGAAAATGAGGAAAAGGCAAATATCAAGTTAATAGTCTAGACTGTACAAAACACTTTTGCAAATCAAAGAGGACAATACAGAAAACCTAATTAAAGAAATGGGCGAAGGCCATGAACAGGTAATTCACAGAAGGGGATTCTAAACGGTCCTAATGACATATAAAGGGATGCTACAATTTATTTGTAATTGGAGAATACAAATTAAAACCACATTAAAGCCAGGTGCATTGACTCATGCTTATAATTCCAGCACTTTGGGAGGTTGAGGTGAGAGGATTGCCTGAGCCCAGGGATTTGAGACCAGCCTAGGCAACTTGGCACAACCTAATCTCTACAATAAATCAAATAAAACAAATAACTAGCCAGGTGTGGGGGTGCACGCCTGTAGTTCCAGCTACTTGGAAGGTTGAGGTGGAAGGATCGCCTAAGCCCAACAGGTTGAGGCTGTGGTGAGCCATGATTATGCCACTGTACTCCTGCCTGGGCAACAGAGTGAGACTCCAACTCAAAAAGAGAAAAGAAAAAAGAAACACAAACACACACACATTAAGATATCATTTTACCCTATCACATAGGCAAAAATTAGAAAGCTGGATAAGCTAAGTGATGGCAGAAAGATGAAGAAATAGGAACCTTAGCACATGCTGACAAAGAGCCCAATACTGGCAGCGCTTAATCAAATCAAGTGCAGCGATGTATCAAAAAAAAAAAATTATCCTGCAGAACCAAAAGAGAACAAGTACAAGGATGTTCACCTCATTGCCTTTAGTAGTGGGGAGCTGAAGATAATCTGGTGCCTATCACTGAGAAAGCCAATCATTTAAGGAAGAGTAGATGGTAGTTAGAAATAAAGAACTAGATTCTACATAGCAACATAGTACTCAGAGAGGAAATAAGAAGCAGATGACTACAGCACAGTAGCATCTAGGTCAATTTAACCCACACACAAAACACAGCACTACATATTTACAAAAATACATACAAATAGAATGGTATTCACCAAGCACATTAGAGTAGTTAACTATGGGGGAATGGGAACAGAAGTGGAAAGTGGAAATTAATTAATCTTAAAAGCAAAGTGAGCAGACTCACACAGCCAATGGTGAGGCTGTACCATGACCAGCACTATATCCTTTGCTCAGTCCTCACCACCTGAGGACTAAAAAATAAATTCACCATGTATCCTGTCAAAATTTCAAGAATGCATGATTAAAGAAGTTAAGGTAGGCCAAGAGTGGTGGCTCACTCCAGTAATCCCAGCACTTTGGGAGGTAGAAGCAAGAGGAGTGTCCGAGTCCAGGGGTTGCAGACCAGCCTGGGTAACTTGACAAGATCGCCTCGTATCTACAATATATCAAAAAATTAGCCGGGTATGGTGGCACGTGCCTGTGGTTCCAGCTACTTGGAAGACTGAGGTGGAAGGATCGCCTGTGCCCAGTAGGTTGAGGTTGCTGTGGCCATGAGCATGCTACAGCACTCCAACCTGGGTAACAGAGTGAGACTCCAACTTAAAAAAAAGAAGTTAGCCGGGCTTGGTGGCTCAGCCTGTAATCCCGCACTTTAGGAGGCTGAGGTGAGTGGACTGCCTGAGCCC
>NW_007260398.1:940673-969669 GCF_000164805.1 Carlito syrichta | reverse complement strand
TCCAGTCTGGGCGACAGAGTGAGACTCCAACTCAAAAAAAAAAAAAAGAAAAGAAAATGAAGGCACAGGGCTTCTGCTGGCTCCACGAGTAAGTCAAGCTGTAAACTGTGGTCAACAATCTTAAAATGTTTAGTAATCACTCTACAGCTAATTTTATTACAGTACTGTAAGTTATTTTGTGGCAGTCAAACTGAGATACTGATTTTACAGGTAGCTAAAGTATATTTGGTGGGCCATAGGAGTTAAAATTAAATTCCCTTGGGAAGGAGGAGGGTGGGGGGCATGTAACAACACAAAAGGTCAATTAGAAATCCAAACTTCACCTATACGCAGCCTACTTATGTAGTTAATCCTTACTTGTACCCACATCCCTATAATAAAATAAAATTTAATAAAAACAAATTATTCCCTTGGCACCAACAAGGGTAAATTATTTGGCTTACGTTGTTACAGAACTGTATTACAATTAATCAGTCTCTCTCTCTCTGTCTCTCTCTCTCTCACACACACACACATACACACACACACACAAAACCATGAAGTCATATCCATATTTAGGCGACAATTTAATCTGACCATAAAAAAGGCTGAGGATCCTTTTTAAGGAATATTTTAACTCTGTAACTTTCAAATACATAAATAGCATGTTAAAATAGGATGGGGAAGCCCTATTCTATGCTTTGAAAAACATCTGCTCCGATCCTGTGTACAGAAGAGTCCTAAATAACTAACTTCCTATTCTTACTACCACACACACTCCCTCAGATTATACTACATAATCTTTTGTATTCCAGACTCAGGTATCACTGTCATCTAAGACTTAATAGGAAATCTGGAAGAACAGCTTGTGACACTTTCTCTAGTGCTCCCCACCACACTTCCTTTTATTAAAAAGCCCTCACCTGGCAGTCAAGGTCACAGCGATAACTAAAGCAGTTCACATGTCACTTAGAAAAGTGATTCCAAATATTTGAATTACAATACTATGTTACCTATTTAATGCAATCAACAGGCACACACATCCCTAGCAATGTAGAGATAGAAGAAACACAGTCCCTTACTACCAGACAAAGAACTTCTCAAAGAGAAGCAGACCACTCATTACAAAAGAAATTCAAAAGTATTGTTAGAACAAATTAATTGCCCCAATTAAGTGATGCAACAAGTTTATTTATATATACCAAAGTATTTTACAGACAGCATCTTGGGAATATTATTTCCATAAATTAGAGTTTTCTGTTATCTCAGATGCAGTATGTTTATGGGTATGCTACTTTAACTTCTAGTACTCTGAATAGTTCCACAGAAACCCTGAGACAGATTTGTAGCTCTCCTTAAAACAAATAAGGCAACCCTCTTGGGTTCCCCTCCCACTGTGAGAGCGCTTCTGTCCTCTAAATAAATTCTGCTTAAAAAAAACTAAAACAATAACCTAACATGGAGATAATTAATAAGGTCTGCATTTAAAAGCATTAGAAAATACAGAAGATTCCTACATATTTAAATATCTCTGGAAACGTTATGACAAACTTTCGAATATATATTATAAAAATACACTCTGCTTTTTTTAAGAATCTGGAACTGTCTCCCATTCAAAATGACAATCCATAAGCATACTTAATGAAGGATGATAAATGGAAACAGAATTTCAAATATTCATCTTTGGCTGCACGGAAGAAGGGAAAGGATAGAGGAGTGTCTATGTTTTCAGTAAAAAATCTAGGCTGGGCTCAATAGCTCAGTCTATAATCCCAGCACTTTGGAAGGCCAAATCAAGTGGATAACCTGAGCCCGCGGTTCCTGGGCAACTTGGCAAGACTTCATCTCTACAATAAATAAAAATTAGCCGAGCGTGGTAGTGCATGCCTGTAATTCTGGCTACTTGGAAGGCTGAGGTGGAAGCATTGTCGGAGCCCAGCAGGTTGACGCTGGAGTGGCCGTGAGCGTGCCACTGCACTCCAGCCTGGGCGACGGCATGAGACTCCAGCTCAAAAAAGAAAAAAAATCTATATTGAGTAAAAATATAGAGTGAGCAAAAAAAAGGCTGATGATTTAAATATAATTGGCTGCCAATCTAATTTGCATGGAGGTTACATGAATGTGCTATTTCCTAAGTGTTGCTATTTCCTAAGTTTCATTCTATGGAATAAATGTAAGTATTAAGCCATAAAGGTATTAAAATAGCTTATTTACCAGATATGTTCCTAAGCCTTTGCTACTGTTTAATATAACTGTCAAAGAGAAAAAGTTAAACTAGATCTTTTATAGATGGACTATCTCATTGAGATTAATGGTCATTAGAATATAATTTACGAAAGACTATTCTAGATTGTAAACTTTGTGAGGGAAGGAAAAAAGTTTGGGTTATCTTAATCTTTACACAGGTTTACATTTGAATACAGGTGCACAAGGATGACAACAGAATTGAATCTGGTGGGCTACATCTCACCCTTTCCACAAGGGCAAAGACTCATTTTAAATATCTTTGCACTCTATCCCCACTTCCAAAGCCAAAACATCTTAGATACTTTGCAAGTGCTAAAGATCTATGAAACTAGAGATACTAATTTTTTTTAAAAATTAGACACAAGGTCTTTCTCTGCCACCAGGCTGAGCTGCAGTGGTAAGATCCTAGCTCACTGAAGCCTCGAACTCCTTGGCTCAAGCATCCTGAGTAGCTGAGATTACAGGTACATGCCACTACATCAGGCTATTTTTTTTTTTTTTTTTTATAGAGATGGGGACTTGATGTGTTGCCCAGGCTGGTCTTAAACTCCTGACCTCAAGTGATTCTCCCTCATCTTGACCTCCCAAAGTTTGGGAATTATAGGGATGAGCCACTGTGCCCAGCCTAATAATTTTTGTTGGTCAAACTACTGGCATAAAATTGGTATACTATCCAAGAAAATATTTAGCCTTCAAGCTTTTAAATATCAAATTACACCACTTTCCTCTTTTCTTTTCATTTTTTTTTTTTTTTTGAGTCAGAGTCTTACTCTGTCACCCAGGTTGGAGTGCAGTGGCATGCTCACAGCCACTGCAGCCTCAAACTGCTGGGCTCAGGAGGTCCTTCCACTTCAGCCTTCTAAGTAGATGGAACAGCAGGTGCACACCACCACATTCAGCTAATTTTTTGATTTATTGTAGAGATGAGGTCTTGTCAAATTGCTCAGGCTGATCTCGAACCTGTAGATTCAGGCAATCCTCTCACCTTGGGTCTCCCAAAATGCTGGGATTATAGGCGTGAGTCACTGCATCCGTCCCCACTTTCCTCTTTTCTATGAAGATTAACTACTAAATTACAGGGGAAGAAAGAAAAAATGAAAAGAAATATTACCCAAAAACCTAAATGATTCACTCAGTAGAGAATAGTTAACAAGCAGTCTATCCTTTGGGGAGAATGGAGGTGATCGCCTAATAACCCTTGTTTCATATCTGAAACTAAACCAACCTTGCCTTGTGATGCTTACCAGATTGGAAGTGCCTGACAGTATGCCATCCTCATCCTTAACTGTGCCTGGTGTCCCCCATTCTAGAGACCCTTTTCTGCTCTTCTAGAAATAGACCTGCAGGTTTCTGCTAGGGTGAGGAAAGGACATTCTCTTGGTTATCTGGAGGAAGGGAGAGGATCTGGGAGTCTTTTCTTTAACTTTGCAACCTACTTTTGTCCCCATTTTCAGAGGAAACTGCTCCACCCACTCCAAGCCTTTGGGTTTTCATAGTGTAGATTGCCTTGCTTCCCTACACCCACTGCCAGGAAGATTTTGGTTTTCTCAAGTCTCCTAAGTCAAAGAACACAGGTCTGACTGCTTTCCAGGTTCCAGAAATGCGGTGCCAATCTCTCTTCTGCAGTTCTGTTTTGTCCTTCTGAGTCACACTTTTCTTTTTCTTTACTGTCACTTAGTAAGGTACAAGAAAGAACAGAGGTTGTTAGGAATATTCATTCCACCAACTCTGAAAGCTCCCTCAACTGTTTTGATTTTGAATCAGGGTCTCACTCTGCCTCCCAGACTGAAGTACAATGGGACAATCACACCTCCCTGCAGCCTCAACCTACTGTGGGCCCAGGTGATTCTTCAGCCTCTGCCTCCAGAGTACCTAGGACTACAGGTGCACACCACCACACTCAGTTATTATTTTTTTTAAATTTTGTGGAGAGATGAAGTCTCACCATGTTGTTCAGGCTGGTCTCGAACTCCTGGTCTCAAGAGATCCTCCCACCTCAGCCTCCCAAAGTGGTGGGATTACAGACATGAGTTACCATGCCTGGCCCTTCAGTTGTTTTTTACGTCCACTTTTTGCTACTTGAGATGCTCCTTGGTAGAATACAAGTTCTAAAACACAGCACTGCCAACTGCGTGACCTCAAGCAAACTGCTTCACCTCTCAGGACCTCCACTTCCACACCCAGAAACTTTTAGGCCAGAGGATTCCTAAGGCTCCTTTTAGTTCTAGGAGTGTATGATCTCAAATAATGTCCTTGGCAGGAGCACAGAAACTTTGAAATCACTCACGTCTTCAACCAGCACTGTTCTATCTACACCTGTTTAGATTTATCATTATTTGTGTTACCCCCAGGATAAGGGAGGTTGATCAAAAAACAATGCAAACCGGGCTTGGTGGCTCAGCCTGTAATCCCAGCACTTTGGGAGGCTGAGTTGAGTGGATTGAGCGCGTGCCTGTAGTTCCAGCTACTTGGAAGGCTGAGGCGGAAGGATCGCCGGAACCCAGCAGGTTGAGGCTGCGGTGGCCAGGAGCGGCCACTGCACTCCAGTCTGGGTGACAGAGTGAGACTCCAACTCAAAAAAAAAAAAAATGCAATATATTCAATGCTTTTTACCTCGATTTAGTTAACCTAACGTATGTAATTAAATGCCATAAATCTTGAAATTTGTGATAATTTATATGGCATATATTGTGTTGAAATTCACTTTTTACTATCTATAACGCTAACATTTTTGTACTTAGTTTTCCTTGTCCTAGAAGAAATCATTAACTAAACAAATCAGTAGTGCCAACTATACTGCAGACAAACACACTCAACCTTGGAGAAAAAACAAGAACTCTAGAATCCATTTACCAAGAATCACTATGCTTATATAACCCGAATTCCCCCAGGTCTAAGCAGGCCATGCATGTAGATGGAGTCACAATCACAGTAGTAACATTTTTAGTGGGTTTTGTCAACCATGAGCTCTAGCAAATCCCTCAGGGAATACTCTTCCCCACACCCCCCAGCAGCCCATTAGTCACTATTAAGCAGGTGCCACCATGACACATTCCTTGAAGATGCCCTCTGCCTAGGAAGTCCCTGCCATGTTGTGAGAACATTAGTGTCCACACTAAGAATGGATCAGTCGATGCTTCAGATCTGCCAGGCTAAGAGGACAGAACAGGGATGGTGTCCCCCAGTAGTGGGGCGATCGTCCCAGCTCAGGAGATCCTCTGGGGAGCTCCTCGGTCCTGCTGGTACCTATGCACCACACATAGGAAAGGAGCTCCTGAGCTCAGCCTGGACCATTCATGGAAGGCAAGATAGGCAGGACACACAAATCACATATTCTTCCAGAGTTTCCCACTTTCACTTAACCTCTCATTTGCTTCTCCAACTCCTACCTATAAAGTAGAAAGAGGTTATTATCCCCATTTAATAGACAAAGGATCAGACTCAGCAATTCAGCAAATCTCACAATATATACTTGTCACTTAAGCCAACAAACTCAGTCCTTTTAACCCCCAATATAATGGTTGTTCTACTATTAGTAATGTTTATTTCCCTAAAAAGTCAATACCTGTCTCCATAGTGCCAAAACCCTGCAAGGAGGATGATGTATGAATAGATGAGTAGTTAGTAAAAAGATGAAGAATCCAAGAGACGTGACACAGGACAAGGATAGCAAGAATGACAGAGGCAAAGTCAGGACATGTTAAATCAACAAAGGTTAATTTCTCAAGAATGGTGTGTGGTTTTGGTGTTGTTCAGAGTGGTTTCTTTAGCAGCTATCCAAACAGAGTTTGAACCTGTCCTTTGAGAGGTGCCCTCTGTATCCTGGAGGAGGGAAGGGGAAGTTCCTCTGCTCAGGGGACCCCTAGAAAGGAGGGAAGAATGTGAAGTGCCTTAGGGGTATGGGCGAAAGGCAGCAATAAAAGGAGAAAGCCCAGTGAGATGGAAAAAGTCAATAGTAACGAAGACTGAGCGTAGAACAACATAAGGGTAAAGTCAGAAGTAAGAGGCCACAGCAGATAAAAGGGATCATCAGATAAAAGGTGACTGAAGAGCTGCACGGGAGGAACAGTGGGGACAAAGGATAGCTCGGGGAGTTTCCAGGCACAGATAGCAGAGTGAGCACACAGTCTCTGCTTTTCCTCATACCTGAGTTAATGACAGTAAGCAGGAACCCACAAGGACAAAAAGCAACTAAAGAGACAGCAGCAAAAAGTTTTTGAAATTTGAAAAGCAGGTACATAACTGGCAAATGTCTTAGCAGACCCAAGAAAACTGAATCCTAAGTGGCAAAAGATGCGAGGGCTGGGGGCGATGTACACTATGGAAATCCACAGGAATGGGAGGACCAGCTCCCCCGGAAATGGCAGCAAATGGTTCACAGGAGATTCACTGAAAGTTTAAGGCTGGGAGCTCACATCTATAATCCCAGCACTTTGGGAGGCCGAGGTGGGAGGACTGCCTGAGCCCAGGGGTTCAAGACCAGCCTGGACAACTTGGCAAGACCTCATCTCTACAATAAATTTAAAAGTTAGCTGGGCATGGTGGTACGTGCCTGAGTTTCAGTTACTTGGAAGGCTGAGGCAGAAGGATCAACTGAGCCTGGCAGGTGGAGGCTACGGTGGCCGCAAGCCTGCCAGTGCCCTCCCACCTGGGCAACAAGAGTGAGACTCCGACTCAAAAAAAAAAAAAAAAAGAAGAAAGTTTGACTCCCAGACCCTCTCTCTTCCTCCATGCTGCCAAGGGAATGTTCCTTCCTCACCCTAGCAGAAGACTAGATTTTGTAGAAGGGCAAAATAGTGAGTCTGGATAGAATGGAGGGACACCAGGCACAAAGGAGGGCAGAGACAAGAAAACATACTGAAAAAATGAGATACATGTAGAGATATGTTTCAGAGACGCAAAAGTGAGGGAGTAAGCCCAAGAAGATAACGACATGAGGCCCAGGAAATAGAGGATGCAATCCACGAAGCAAAGGAAACCCCTCAGAAGCTAGAGAAGGCTGATCCTTCCTACTATTGTGCTGCTAGTCACCTAGGGATCAACCCATCTAAGCCAGAGCATCTCACAAGATTCCAGGATGAACTTATTCAAGAAGGGAAACTGACAAAACACCTGATGTGACTTATACACAAGGAGATTCGTGCAACTCAGAGACAGTGGAAACACAGCAGTGATAAATACATAGAACATAAGCAAATAAAAAAACTAATAATTCCAGAGAAAACAAAATATAAGCAGGAAAGAAAAAAAATCATGGTGTACCACATGATTTTGCTGTCACTACCATTTACATCATCTTAATTATATGAAATCTAATTATCCATATAACACGTAACCAAAATTATGCTGTAACTATACGAAGGGAAAGGGTATGGAAGGTGTGGGTGAACAGCTAAAATGGGAAGACAACACATAATGCAAAAGAATTGAAAGAAGTCAAGAAGCTTATGCATGTTCTTTAAAGGAGTGAAGGTAGAACCTTAAAGATTCAGTTAAAGACGTGAAAGAGGGAAAGAGGGTCTGTGGAGAGAGAGGAGGAAACTAGATGAAAGACGGATTGCTGCTTGCGGTGATTTCTCAAAAATTACTTGATTCTTTCAAATATACATGTGCAAAACTTTAATACAAATAAAATGTCAATAAATGGCCGGGCGCGGTGGCTCATGCCTATAATCCCACCACTTTGGGAGGCCGAGGTGAGAAGACTGCCTGAGCCCATGAGTTTGAGACCAGCCTGGGTAACTTGGCAAGACCTCATCTCTACAATAAAAAAAAAAAAAAGTCAGTAAAAATTTAAGAATAAAAAAACCAGAAATGAACCCAAAGTCTTCTTTTAGGGATACTTTTTAAAAGACTTTACATTGTCAGAATGACATTCCTGTTTAGACAAAACTGTTAGTGCCACTAGATATTTAATTCAGTCCCACCTTCCAACACCCCGGCAATGTTTCTCGAACTGACCTGCAACATACAGGCTCATTACATTTAGGATTGCTCAATGCACTTATTCAATAAATGAATATAGGGTGCCTGTATTAAGTGCCAGGCACTAAGCTAGGTACCAGGATATAATGGTCAGCAAAACGAACATAATCCTTCTCCCAATGTATTTCCATATAGTGGGACATAGCGTTAGTCAAAAATAAAATGACAGTTTAAAAAAGCAGCTTCAGTGGAAAGGCGCCAAGACCACTCAATGGAGAAAAGACAGTCTCCTCAACAACGGTGCTGGGAAAACTGGATACCCATATGCAGAAGAATGAAGTTAGAACTTTACCTTACACCACATACAAAAATTAATGCAAAATGGATTAAAGATGCAAAGATAAGAACTTAAACTATAAAACTCTTAGAAGAAACACAGGCAAAAATCTACATGACATTAGATTTGGCAACCACTTCTTCACCAAAACGAAGGAAACAAAAGCAAAAAAAGACAAATGGGACTACATCAAACTTAAGAACTTTTGTGCAAAGGAAATAATCAACAAGAAAAAGTAAATGGACGAAAAACATTTGCAAAGCCTGATTTAATATATAATTGATATTTTAAAAAGAAAAGTGGTAAGTCAAAGAAGTCAGTACAAAAGCCCATACATTATGCACAATTTCATTTATATGAAAACTCCAAAACAAGTAAATCCATACAGACAAGAAGTAGTTTAGTAGTTGCCAGAGGATGGGGGAGAGAAAAACAGACAGTAAATACTAATGGGTTTGGGGTTTCTTTGTTGGGTGATGAAAATATTCTAAAATTAGTGGTAATGGTTGCCCAACTATGTAAATATACTAAATACCACCAAATTATATATTGACATTAAAAGTGTGAATTTTATGGAACATGAATTATCTCAATAAAACTATTATTTAAAAAAAGAAGAAAAGGTAAAAAAACAAACGTTGACCCTAAAGAAATGTGAGGCCAGGCACAGTGTGGTTCACACCTGTAATCCCAGCACTTTGGGAGGCAGAAGCAAGAGGACTGCCAGAGGCTGGGGGTTCGAGACCAGCCTGGGCAACTTGGCGAGACCTCATCTCTACAATAAATCAAAAAAATTAGCCAGGTGTCATGGCGCACATCTGTAGTTCCAGCTACTTGGAGGGCTAAAGCGGAAGGATCATCTGAATCCAGCAGGTCGAGGCTGCAGTGGCCATGAGCACGCCACTGCATTCCAGCCTGGGTGACAGAGTGAGACTCCAACTCAAAAAACAAAATGAAAATAAATTTGATAAAAGTCAAAGAATTTAATAAACTCCCTTATTGCCACATCTCTTTTTAAAAAGTAGCCATAAAAAAAGAACAAAATTGGCTGGGTGTGGTGGTTCAAGCCTGTAATCCCAACACTTTGGGAGGCCAAGGTGAGGGGACTGCCTGAGCCCACAGGTTTGAAAACAGCCTGGGCGACTTGGAAGAACCTCATCTCTACAATAAATCAAAAAATGAGCCGGGCATGATAGTGTGCGCCTGTGGTCCCGGCTAGTTGGAAGGCTGAGGCGGAAAGATCGCTGGAGCCCAAAAGATCAAAGCTGGGGTGGCCATGAGCGTGCCACTGCACTCCAGCCTGGGTGACAGAGTGAGACTCTAACTCAAAAAAAAAAAAAGAACAAAATTATATTCTTTGCGGCAACATGTATGTAGCTAGAGACCATCATCCTAAGCAAATTATCACAACAACAAAAGGGAATATCATGTGTTCTCCCTTACAAGTGGGGGCTAAACACTGAATACAGCAGTATATATGGCACAAGGATGGGAATCACAGACACTAGAGTACTTCTCAAGTGGGGGGGAGGGAAAGAATTAAAAACTACCCACTGGGTACCATGTCTACTACCTGGGCGATGGGCCCAAGAGAGCTCAAACCTCACCATCACACAATACACCTATGGAACAAAAACCTGCAATGTACTCCTTGAATCTAAAATAAAAATAAAAAATTTTAAAAGGGGAAAATTAATTACAAAAATGCAAATCACATATAATTGGCTTGGAAAAACATAGTGGCTCATACCTCTAATCCCAGCACTTTGGGAGGCCAAGGTGGGAGTATGGCTTGAGGCCAGGAGTTCAAAACGTGCCTGGGCATCAAAGTGAGGTCCTGTCTCTACGAAACAATAACAGAATTAGCCAGGTATGGTGGTAAGTATTGGTAGTCTCAGCTACTCAGGAGACTGAGGTGGGAGGATCACCCAAGTCCAGGAAATCGAGACTGCAGGGAGCTACAACTGTGCCACTGCACTGCAGCCGGGGTGACAGGGCAAGACCTTGTCTCAAAAATAAACAAGTAAATAAAATAACACATATAACTGGCTAAAATTGAAGATTAAAGGTTTTGTAATACTATGGTTTTTCCAGTACTCACTATGAAACAACACACAGAGGTTTTATGACACCTTGATGCTGACATTCTAGTGGGCCAGCGACAAAAAACAAACATGCTACATGAAGTCACACAGCCATGAGTGCTGTGAAATATTCCTACCAATAAAATGGGGCTAATATTTTCCAGATGCCAGTCCTATTACTCAAAGAGTTTGATGTTTTAGTATCAATAATATGTGCAGAAATTCTATATATAGAGTCTCATATGTAAATGCAAGTAACAATAACTACACCTTGCTGGGCTGTTGCAGAAATAATTTATTTTGTAAAGCACTTAGCATGGTGCCAAGCACAAAGCAGGTACTCAACAAACAAATAATATCTACACATTAACAAAGTTGTTTTTGACTACAGACTTAAAGACAAAATGGGCAAAATCCGTGATTCAAAATATTTCACGTTTTGAAAGCACTGCTGATAGACCGCACATCTGTAGCTAAGTGGAATTCCTAGAAAAACAACAATTTTGTCACTAGCTTTGAGACTGGTGTAGGCAGCACCTGCTGCCAACCCACAGTAGTGTTTACTAACTGCACACAATTTGGCTGCCTCTGAAGGGACAACCACCACAGCAGTGACTGACAAGCCACTCCCATCCTGCTGAAACACACTATTTAGAATCTGCTTCTACCAGACCTATTCATTTCCTTCTGTTTTAGATAATTTTTCAATAAGGTAAAATGAATCATGAGAGATGGAAAAGCCTGTTAGGTTATCTAGACCATTCCCCTCAGGACCCTAGAATATAGAAAACATTTATGGAGCTATTAATAAACTAATGGTTTTAAGTATCTTAGAGCCTAACGGTTCTTTTAGACCGGGTGTCTCTCATTAAGCATTCATAGTTAGATTCTGAGTAGTTCAATTTCTCAATTCACTT
The DNA here is from genome assembly GCF_000164805.1 of Carlito syrichta. NCBI lineage: Eukaryota > Metazoa > Chordata > Mammalia > Primates > Tarsiidae > Carlito > Carlito syrichta. The sequence goes on along the minus strand of NW_007260398.1, from coordinate 958,180 downwards.
ATGAACGTCCTGGCCTCATGAAAAAGATGAATGGAAAAAAAAGTCAATGAAGAAATTGTCCAACAAATCTGCAGGAAACTTTCATTCTCAAAAATCAAGTTGGCCCCACAAAGTACCCTGTTAGTAAGCCCTAAATTTAACACCTAAGAAATCACAAACAAATGTTGAAAACTTAATGGTATCCATTATATGTAAAACTAATCAGGTCCGAAAAGCAAAATCCACAGTTTCCAGGCATCTCATTTTTTTTCACTGGGCAAGGAACTAACAGGGCAAAATGGCTGCCATTCCAGTGGCTAAAGAAAGAATGCATAGGTTATAGGCCGAGTACAGTGGCTCAGGCCTGTAATCCCAGCACTTTGAGGAGCAAGGTGTAAGGAATGCTCGAGGCCAGGAGTTCTAGAGCAGACTGGGCAACACAGTGAGATCCCGTCTCTAAAAAAAGTTTTAAAAATTACCCAGGCATGGTGGCACATGCCTGTAGTTCCACCGTCTCAGGAAGCTGAAGCAGGACTGCCTGAGCCTAGGAGGTGAAGGTTGTTACAGTGAGTCGTGATCATGCACTACATTCCAGCCTGGATGACAGGATGAGACCTCAACTCAAAAAAAAAAAAAAGGGAACACATAAGGTCCAGATAACTTGCAAATCAGAGTCCCTGAAAAATCTAATATTGCCACACAGAAAGGGATGCTAAGAAAATTTCCAAATCTCAGACACCTAAATTTGAGTTAAAATTGGAACAGGTCTTTTCCTTAGTTACATAAGGAGCTTCAATCTTTATATCAGAAAAATAACAAGCCATAAAATTTAATCATTTAAAAATTATTCAAGGCCAGGTTCGGTGGCTCAGCCTATAATCCCAGCACTTTGGGAGACTAAGGAGAGTGAACTGTCGGAGCCCGTGGGTTCGAGACCCACCTGGGCAACTTGGTGAGACCTTGTCTCTACAATAAACCAAAAATTAGCCAGGCATGGTAGCCTGGGCCTGTAGTTCCGGCTACTTGTAAGACTGAGACAGAAGGACTGTCGGAGCCCAGCAAGTTGAGGCTGTGGTGGCTGGGAGTGTGCCACTGCACTCTAGTCTGGACGACAGAGTGAGACTCTAACTCAAAAAAAATAAATAAGTAAAAATTATTCAGAATGAAATATCATTAAGGGCATAAACATAAGCTACATATTTCCAAGTGGCCATTATAAAATAAATGTAAACAGGCCACCAACATCCTATTAAACATAAAATTCAGAAATCATGAATAGCCAACTACACAGCTTTTTTTTTTTTTTTTTTTTTAAACCAGCCCCCACTCTTATCTCTTACTTGCTCAGTGGAAGGGAATTCCAATCTAGAGTCCAAACCCAAAGCAGTTGGTCTAGAGAGTTTCACTGTTCGGGAATACTTTCTTTGCTCGGTTTCAAAGGTCATGCAGTTGGTTAATTACCATAAAATTTAAACTTTAACTCAAAGACATGGACAAGCTGTAGCCTGCATTAAGGAAATCTGAACATATATTACTGCAACATTAGAAAACTACATTTTCAGGACAAATTCTGTCACTTCTTAAAAAAACTTGAGAACTATTATTGTATACTGGGATGTGCAAAAAACTACTTTGTCTTACACTTTTAAAATACAAACCAATATTATGCATTTTGTAGCTTAACAATGTTCAACTGTAGTCATTCTGTATTTTGTGTTTGTAAGCTTATACAAACAAGCATAACATATACATACATAAGCATGCACACAAATACATGTTTAAAGGATATACTTGTTAAACTAAAAGTTAAAGTAGCTAGTTGGAGCCTTACCTCCCACTTTCTACTCGCTAATACTTTTTAGTTTTTTCTCAACATCACTTAATCTGAGAAATCAGAAGCACACACACACAAAATGTATCACTCATAATTATCCCTTTTTTTAGAAACACATGTAGCAAGAAGTGAAAGTTCCTTACTCTACCCCTCTAAACTTAATTCTAAAGGAAATTACCATTACATCAATGTGTTTTTTCCGATGCTAACACAAAATTTAGTATGAGGGGGCCCAGAAAAACCACAGATTAATATTTTGGAGGGCAGGCCCTCAGTAGGACAGGCTACCTCCACGAGATAAATGTCCCAGAAACCCATCGGCATCAGTGTACCAGCTAGTGTTCTTTGGGAGAGGCTGCATTCAGCTTCAATGAATCTTTATTTTTATTTTTTTTGGAGATTCCCTCAATGTGTTTGCCCATTTCTTGATGGGTGACTTACAAGCACACCTGCCCACATCATACTGAGTGTTCAGTTTGACCAAACACGGCATGACCCCCGTGCACCATCCTCCCCATTCACCTGATCTCGCCCCTAGCAACTTTGTTCCCCACTCCCCTCCAAAAAAAGTCCTCAAAGGGAAACATTTTTGCCTATGTGGAAGAGATGAATCAAAAGACAGCAGAAGCACTAAAAGGCATTAAATATTAATGAGTTCAAAAACTGTTTTCAGCAGTGAAAAAAATCATCTCAAAAGGTGTATTGCATCAAACGGGAGTACTCTGAAGGTGACTGAAGTTTCAACATGTAAGAATACACAATTTTTTATAAATAAATTCCAGTTTTTTTGTGTCCCCCATACATATACACATTTAAAGCAGAAATGAAATTATGCTATACATAGTGTCACAACCTATTTTCTTTTTTTTTTTTTTTTTGAGTTGGAGTCTCACTCTGTCGCCCAGACTGGAGTGCAGTGGCCGCTCCCAGCCACCGCAGCCTCGACCTGCTGGGCTCCGGCGATCCTTCTGCCTCAGCCTTCCGAGTAGCCGGAATTACAGGTGCGCGCTACCACGCCCGGCTGATTTTTTGATTTATTGTAGAGATGAGGTCTTGCTGCCCAGACGGGTCTTGAACACGCAGGCTCAGGCAATCCACTCACCTCAGCCTCCCAAAGGCGCGGGATTACAGGCACAACCTATTTTCACTTAATATATTACAGATTTTTTTTTGGTTAGCACATTTATAGCTCTCACTCTTTTTTAAATACTTATCTTCAGCAGTTTTCAGTTCACAACGAAACTGAACAGCAAGTACACAGATTTCTCATACACTCCCACCTCCACACATTCTAGCTCATCGTTTAAAAGAATAGTAAGAATAAGAAGTAATTTCATATTTTCCTATTAACAAACATCTAAGATGCTTTTTATTTTTTCCTTCTACAAATAATGCTTCAATTAATATCTCTCTACACACATTCTTACCATTCATGTTATTACCCTGAGGGACAGATTGCTTCACATGTGATTACTGGATGCTAGGTTACACAAAATTAACCCTGCTGATTTACTGTTAATTAATCTTCTTAAAAAATAGAAGAAGCCGGGCTCGGTGGCTCAGCCTGTAATCCCACGCCTTTGGGAGGCTGAGGTGAGTGGATTGCCTGAGCCCGCGGGTTTGAGACCCGCCTGGGCAACTTGGCGAGACCTCATCTCTACAATAAATCAAAAAATCAGCCGGGCGTGGTAGCACATGCCTGTAATTCCGGCCTCTTGGAAGTCTGAGGCTGCAGGATCGCTGGAGCCCAGCAGGTCGAGGCTGCGGTGGCCGGGAGCGGCCACTGCACTCCAGTCTGGGTGACAGAGTGAGACTCCAACTCAAAAAAAAAAAAAAAAGATGATACCAGCCGGGCTCAGTGGCTCAGCCTATAATCCCGCGCCTTGAGAGGCTGAGATGAGCGGATTGCCTAAGCCCGCGGGTTCAAGACCCGCCTGGGCAACTTGGTGAGACCTCATCTCTACAATAAATCAAAAAATTAGGCGGGTATGGTAGCTCACGCCTGTAGTTCCAGCAACTTGGAAGGCTGAGGCGGAAGGTTCGCCGGAGCCCAGTAGGTCGAGGCTGCGGTGGTTAGGAGCGGCCACTGCACTCCAGTCTGGGCGACAGAGTGAGACTTCAACTCAAAAAAAAAAAAAAAAAAAAATAGATGATACCAATGAATATTTCCATTAAGTATTTTTAAATTACACTTGTCTAGTGCAGTCATCATTCAATTACTTTCCAGAAACTTCTCAATCTTTTGAGACAGATTTTAATTTTTACTACCAAATGAATCAATAATCAATGGTGGGTCAAAGTCAAACACACAAGTTTATCACCTCTATTAAAAGGACCCTGCCCCCACAAAAAAAGTGAAATTCATTGTTTAGAAAGTGACAAAGTTAGTGGTTAACAGTGCCATGAAGGTCAAGGAAGAAGAGAGCAAAAACATGCCAAGATGAATTGTTAACATTTAAGTAAGCTGTTTCAGTAAAGTAGGAAATAAAGCCAATTAGAGAATGGTATATTTGTAAATTGTTTTGTATTGTAAGTCAAGCATTTCAGAATTATCTATACATAAAACTAGTAATAATTTCAAAAGACATCTCTTTTAGTTTTTCCTTCTCTACTGCCTCCTATGTTAGTCCTGAAAAATGAGACTTGGGGCTGTAATACAATCATTCTAAGACTTAAGAGCATTCCTATTTAAGAACATTTATTAGGCACCTATTATCTGCAAGGCACTGGGTAAGTACTTTGCATGCATTATCCTATTTAATTCTAGCAGGTATGCGAGGCCCCATTTTCCAGATAAGGACAATCAGAGTCCCAAAGGACAAAACAACTTGCCCCAAAATAAGTGTTGGAAATATCTACATTGGCCAGGTTCTGCACTCTGCCTCACTCACCCAGGGAAGGCAAATATGTGGCATGCATGTCACTCCTATAACAAAGGCAGACATTACTATTCAGGGACAGCACTACTGAATCAGTAACCCCAGTCATGGTCTGAGAAATCTTCACAATACAGGACTCCAAATAACAGGAAGAAGTAGGCATCAAAATTTGATGCTGTCACTGCGGTGCACCATGCGGTCTCTCACTTGACGTAGTAACATTCTGAAGAGCAGGACCAACTTTTGCAATACGTACGCGTATTTGCACATGTGTACATATACAAAGAACTGCTTCCATCTGATTTGAGGAAGGAAGTACAACGGGTTGGCCTGGATTAGAGCAGGACAATGGAACCAGTGCAGAGAAGAAACAAAGGTGACAGGCACCACAGCCTGCTATATTCAACTGCACTCTTTTCCTCAGAATAAACTGTAAAATCAAGGAGAAATTCTGCTCTCATTTCTGCCATACTATACAATTCCTCAATAAATCTTATTTTATCTGTACTCTGATTTTGCTCTCTGTCAAAAAGGTGTTCCATAAGTATAAACTGTAAGTCTACTTCAAGGCGTAAGGTTAGGTGCAGTGGCTCCCATCTACAATCCTAGCACTTTGGGAGGCTGAGGCTGAGGCAGGAGGATCACTAGAGCCTGAGTTCAAGACCAGCCTGGGCAACACAGCAAGACCTCATCTCTACCAAAAATTTAAAAAATTTTTAAAATTAGCTGGGCATGATGGCACGCACCAGTTACTCAGGAGGCCGAAGTGGGAGATCACCTGAGGCCAGAAGGTCACGGTTGCAGTGAGCCGCGATCTTGTCACTGCCCTCCAGACTCCCACTCAAAAAAAAAAAAAGGTGCAAAAGATTCTGAAATCTATATAATTCATACTTATAAACAGAATATAACTAGTTACATGGAGCAAAAAAATGTTTAAAATACTACTCTGTGTTACACTGTCATTCATTCAAAACACATTCACTAAATTAGCCAAGTCTAGGGTACAATGCCTGTAGTCTCAGCTACTCACAAGTCTGAGGCAGGAGGATCACTTGAACCCAGGAGTTTGAGACCAACCTGGCCAACAAAATAAGACCCCATTTCAAAAAAAAAAAAACACAACAAAATTTAGCCAGATGTGATGGTACATACCTGTAATCCCAGCTATTCAGGAGAAGCAGAGGTAAGAGAATCACTTGAGCTTAGGAGTTAGAGGCGTAGTGAACTGTGATCACACCACTGCACTCTAGCTTGGGTAACAGAACAAGACTTCCTTTCTTTAAAAGCCGGGCTCGGTGGCTCAGCCTGTAATCCCAGTACTTTGGGAGGCCAAGGTGAGTGGATTGCCTGAGCCCGCGGGTTCGAGACCCGCCTGGGCAACTTGGCGAGACCTCATCTCCACAATAAATCAAAAACTAGCCGGGCGTGGTAGTGCGCACCTGTAGTTCCAGCTACTTGGAAGGCTGAGGCAGAAGGATCGCCGGAGCCCAGCAAGTCGAGGCTGCAGTGGCTGGGTGCGGCCACTGCACTCCAGTCTGGGTGACAGAGTGAGACTCCAACTCAAAAATAATAATAATAATAATAAATAAATAATTTTTGAGACTTGGCAGAGGTTTTTGTTTCTGTTTTTTTATTTTTTGTTTTTGAGTTGGAGTCTCACTCCATCACCCATGCCCAGGCTGGAATGCAGTGACACACTCACGGCTACCTCTGCATCACCCTGCTGGGCTCTGGGAATCCTTCTGCCTCAACCTTCCAAGTAACTGGAACCACAGGCATGCGCTGCCACACCCAGTTAATTTTTGATTTACGTAGAGATGAGGTCTCATCAAGTTGCCCAGGCTAGTCTCGAACCCACTGGCTCAGGCAATCTACTCTCATCTCGGCCTCCTAAAGTGCTGGGATTACAAGCTGAGTCACCAAACCCAGCCGGCAGAGTTTTTAAAAAGAAAAATGTTTAAAAATTCATCATGGCTTACTGTAGCCTCAACTTCCTAGGCTTAGGTGATCCTTCTTCCTCAGCCTGAGTAGCTGGGAATACAGGTATGCACCATCACATCTGGCTAATTTTTTGATGTATTTTTTTTAGAAACAGGGTTCTTGTTTTATTGGCGCACACTACAACATTCAGTTAATTTGCTGTTGTTTTTTTGTAGAAGAAATTTTTCTTAAAGGAACAGATGATAAACATTTTAGACTTTACTAGTCAAAAAACAAAATCAAGGTTATTATGTAGGTATTCATATAACCACTTAGGATGCAATCATTTTTAAAATGTAGAAACTATTCTTAACTCCTGGATCATTAAAAGCAGTAAGTGACTTGATTTGGCCCTCTGGCCCTGATGTGACCACCTCTACATTTAAGAAGATGGGATGAATAAATTAGTGGCTTAAGGGAGGGAGTAATCCATTTTGCAAAGGCAAAAACAAGATGCTCAAAATCTTGAAAGACATGTAAAATTCTATTAGTTGGACATGGTGCCATGTACCTATAGTTCTAGCTACTTGGAAGGCTGAGGCAGAAAGATTGCCTGAGCCCAGCAGGTTGAGGCTGTGAAAGCCGTGAGCATGCCACTGCACTCCAGTCTGGACGACAGAGTGAGACTCTGACTCAAAAATAAAAAATAAAAATATAAGTAAAAGTCTCCAGGAAGAGAAGGGCAAGAAGACTTCTAGACTAAGAAAAAGTTAGTAAGAAACAGTTGTGCAGCCAAAACAATCTTGAAGAATAAAAGCTGGAGGACTCACATTTTCTGATTTCAAAATTTCCTACAAAGTTCCAGTCATCAAGACTGTATGATACTGGCATAAAGACAGACATATAGGTCAATGAAAAGAATTGAGTGCAGAAATAAACCTTTACATTTATGGTTGATTTTTGACAAACATAAAGACAATTTTTTTTAAGGGTAAAAAAAAAAAGTCATTTTCAACAAATAGTACTAGAACAACTAGATGTTCATCTACAACATAATAAATACCGACTCCCTGCATCACACCATATACAAAAATTAACTCAAAATGAATTGGAGACTATGAAAACTATTAGAAAACTCAGCATAAATCTTCATCACCTTGTATTAGGCAACAATTTGTTAGATATAAGACCAAAAAACCACAAGCTAAAAAAAAAACAACAACCGTGAGTGGAAAGGTAAAGTGGTGCCGTCTGGCAGTTTCTCAAAAAATTAAACATAGAATTCCCATATGACCCAGTAATATCACTTATAGATATAGACTCAAAAGAACTGAAAGTATTCCCACTTCAAAGATGAGGAAACTTGATTCTGAAGGAGGCACGTAGCATACCTAAATTGCTAAACTAGTAAATAAAGAGCCAGAATTTCAACCTAGCCTGAGCTCTTAACCAGTAAATGATTCTATCTTTTGCCCTTAGTATCCATATACTTAACTTTTGGCTTGCAGCTCTTTTAAATTATATTCTAATGCTGGAGAAAACTGAAGCCAATTTAACTTGTTTATACAACCCTTACTTTTTAAATGAGTAGATGAAAACATATCAAGATTCTAAGCCACTGAGTGCAATTTAAGCACGAATTTGTATGTTCTATACTTTTAAAAACATCACTCTACTAAGCCAACATCATCAGGGATTGAGCTTTTAGTAGTCTCCAGGGGTAGAGATGAACTTCTGTTGATCCATCCATACACTTAGCTGGTTCCCCATGCAACCAAGGCCCCATATGTATTTGTAAGACAGCTGGCACTGCTGGGAAGGCAAAACTAACTACCACAAGACTTCTGATCCTATTATCCTCTTATGCACTGTCCTTCAAGTGACCCCTAGGGAGGGGTTATGTGTGTACTTTTTTTTTCTTTTCTTTTTTTGAGTTGGAGTCTCACTCTGTCGCTGGAGTGCAGTGGCATGCTCCCGGCCACCACAGCCTCGACCTGCTGGGCTCAGGCGATCCTTCTGCCTCAGCCTTCCAAGTAGCTGAAATTACAGGCACACACAACCACGCCTGGCTAATTTTTTTTTTTTAATTGTAGAGATGAGGCTTCACTAAGTTGCCCAGGCTGGTCTCAAACCTGTAGGTTCAGGCAATCCTCTCACCTCGGCCTCCCAAAGTGCTGGGATTATAGGCATGAGTCACCCTGCCCAGCCAGTGTGTACATTTTTACCAAAACAGAATTGTCAGTTTCTAAATGATCAAGAGAAACCATTAAGAGAATAAAAATCCAAGACACAGAGAGAACATACTTGCAATGTATACAACCAAAGAACTCATATCAAGGATACATAAGGAACACCAACAAATCATTGGTGAAAAAAAAAACAAATCATTGGTAAGAAAAAAAAACCCACAAGTTTTTGTTGTTGTTGTTGCTGTTGTTTTGTTGTTGTTTGAGTTGGAGTCTCACTCTGTCGCCCAGACTAGAGTGCAGTGGTACGCTCCTGGTCACTGCAGCCTGGACCTGCTGGGCTCCGGCGATCCTTCCGCCTCAGCCTTCCAAGTAGCCAGAACTGCAGGCGCACGCTACCACACTCGGCTAATTTTTGATTTATTGTAGAGATGAGGTCTTGCCAAGTTGTCTGGGTGGGTCTCGAATTCGCGGGCTCAGGCAACCCACTCGCCTGGGCCTCCCAAAGTGCTGAGATTACAGGCAGAGCCACTGAGCCCGCCACCACAAGTTTTAAATTGCCAAAACAATGTAACAAATACTTCACAAAAGAAGATATCAAAAAGGTCAATATAGTACACATATGGAAAGGTGCTCAGTGTCATTAAACATCAAGAAGACACAAACTGAAACCACTAAAAAAAACTGACAAGACTAAGTACTGATAAGTAAGGGAACAAATGCAACTCTCACACATTGCTGATGGGGATGTACATTTATAAATACATTGGAAAGCTGGGGAGTACTATTGAATCTAAACACATATAACCAATGACCAAACAATTCCACTACTGGCTGTATATCTAACATACGGGAACCAAAAAACGTGCACATGAGATTCATAAGCGCCAAAACTGGAAACAAACCAAATATTCACCAACAGCAGAATGAATAAGTAAATGTGAAATAGTCATTCAATTCAATACATGCAAAATGAAAAAGAATCAGCTACTGCTGTAACAACTTAAATGAAACTCACAGATATGATGCCGAAAGACAGCAGCCAGGCAAGAAAGAGAATGCATGACACCATTTATGAGAATTTCAAAACAGGCAAAACCAGTGAATGATGCAAGTGAGAACAGTGGTTAACTCTGAGGGAAGTAATAATTGGAAATGGGTACAACTTCTGGATGCTCATCATTTTCTCTTTCTTGATCTGAGTGTTAGGTCCATGAGTGTGTTAACTTTGTAAAAACCCACCACAAATTCACTGAGCTACACATTATTTGGACTTGTATTTGTATTTTAATTTACACTTCAATTAAAATGTTTACTACAGAAAGAATGAAAGCTATCTATATGACCAACAGTAGGTTCAAATATTATGGTATATTTAAACCAATGGAATATTAAGTAGTGGTGTTTTTAAACAATGATGAAATAAGAAATGTTCAAAATCATTTTAAAGTTGCTAGAATTGGTTGAGCATGGTGGTCACGCCTATAATCCTAGCACTTTGGGAGGCCAAAGTAGGAGGATTGCTTGAGCCCAGGAGTTCCAGACCAGACTAAGCAACACAGTGAGATTAAAAAAAAATCAAAGAGGTTAAAAAAAAAAATTCAAAAAGCCAGGCTCGGTGGCTCAGCCTGTAATCCTGCGCCTTTGGGAGGCTGAGGTGAGTGAATTGCCTGAGCCCGCGAGTTTGAGGCCTGCCTGGACAACTTGGCGAGACCTCATCTCTACAATAAATCAAAATGAGCCAGGCATGGTAGCGTGTGCCTGTAGTTCCAGCTACTTGGAAGGCTGAGGCGGAAGGATCGCCGAAGCCCAGCAGGTTAAGGCTGCGGTGGCTGGGAGCAGCCACTGCACTCCAGTCTGGGTGACAGAGTGAGACTCCAACTCAAAAAAAAAAATTCACCACACGTGTACTCAGACGGATGAGGCAGAAGGGCTGCCTGAACCAAGAAAGACAAGACTGCAGTGAGCCAAGATCATGCCACTGCACTCCAGCCTAGGTGACAGAGTGAGACTATAACTCCAAAATAATAATAATAATAATAATTTGATAGAACTGAATTTACTGATTACAACAGCTTTTAAGAACGATACCTGAATAGAAAAATGACTAGAAGGAAATTTACTTAATAGTATTTTTATATTTGAATGTTAGGATTAAGGAAACATGCATTTTCTTCTTTAGTTTCTTCTTCTTTTTTTTTTTTAACATAAACCATGTGTTATTTTTATAATGAGAGAAAATCTATTTTAAAAACATTAATGCTTTGACACAAGACACTGAGGTTGTCTTAACCTTAACTTGCCTATGAATCTATCTTGGTGAAAGATATGCAACATTGAAACGTCTGAGCCAGAACCAACACCACAAGAACCAACTAGAAATGTGCTTTGGTTATTGTGTTTCATTTTCTTTGTATGGCCTAAGTGAGAAACAGTATAATCCTAAATCTGATTAAAGCTCTGTAATTGTTCTAGCAGCTGTTTAATTTTGCTGACGAACACCACACATATGACATACTAAAATCCAGACAGGATTTAACAAGTGAGGTCTATCAAACACAGGCCCTGTTGTCAAGGTTTCCAGGTGTGGCTGCAGCCCACGTATAATAAGATCATTTACATCTGAGTCAGTCCCCACTCTCCTGTCTGTGTCTCTCCTTCCACATCAGACATGGCCATGAACATAACATTGCACACGCGCCACAGATCTGAGTCCAACTGAGTAAATTCTAGGAGAAGAATAACTCAGGACTAGCAAATCTTTTCCTTTATAAGAAAAAATGAAGAGAGGAAATACTAATACCAAAATAGGTATCAACAAAGAAGAAAACGCCTTTAACATGTTTCTGAACTGCAGTCTTTTCCTATTCTCTCCATGAGAGTTTCTAGCTTACCTTAATTGTGTATGTAACTTTCTTTCACATGCTACAGGTTAGAGAAGGACTGAATTCCAGAAATTTCCAAATCTAGGAAGGTGTCAGACAGCCGGCAATCACATACATCCCTAAATTTACAGAATTTTGGAGGAAGTCTAGTTCAAAATTCAAGGGAAGATAAAATGCTACAGTAAGCCACAATACAGGATTAAACGCTTTCTATTTGTATTTCTTGTAGTCTTTATTCTCCAAACAGAAGTTGTTTGTGACCCTGATGTTCCTTCCAATTGTAAGGACATCACTTCTTCTTATAGTGCAATGAGGCATATTTTAAAACCAGAATTACAACTACTACTAACATCCTAAACACTTTTAGGATTTTTGCTTTGTTTTGGTTTTAGAAATGGGGTCTATGTTGCTCAAGGCTGATCTCAAACTCCTGGCCTCGAGCAATCCTTCCACCTTGGCCTCCCAAGTAGCAGGGATTTTTTTTTTTTTTTTTTTTTTTTTTTAGTTGTAAGTCTCACTCTGTCACCCAGGCTGGAGTGCACTGGCACACTCACGGCCACCGCAGCCTCTACCTGCAGGACTCAGGTGATCCTTCCACTTCAGCCTTCCAAGTAGCTGGAACTACAGGCATGCACCACCATGCCCAGCTAATCTTTTGATTTGTTGTAGAGACAAGGTCTCGTCATGTTGCCCAGGCTGGTCTCGAACTCCTGGCTCAGGCAATCCTCTTGCCTACACCTCCCAACGTCCTGGGATTACAAATTGAGCCACCGTGCCTGGCTAAGTAGCTGGGATTAAAGGCTTGCTCCACTGGACCAACTTCTTTGCGGGTTTCGATTCTTATGGGAACCAAGTACATGTGGATCACTTTCACCTGCTAACTTGTCTTAAAAGCAATAAAAAAAAATTGAAAATAATATTTTGAGTCGTTTTCTCCCTATTTTTTCTTCCTGACTCTATAAATTTTGGTAGAAATGGGACTAAACAATAAATAAGAGCATTACATTATGTATGGGAAAAACTAACATTCCTCTACAATAAACTTAGAGATATTTGTAAGTAAGCCAGGACCAAAATATACTCTCTACAAGGCTTTCCCAGAGCAGGGCAAAGAAAGATCCTGAGTCTTTCCCCTGGAGAGTTATAAAAAGGAAACGATACAAGAAATGCAGTGCTCCCCTTTTAGGAGTTAATATGGACAGTCAGTGGGGTTGTTGCATCAACTCTGATTTTTCACTTTCTAATCTCTTGAGCCATACATAAGTCTGAGCTATTACCATGAAACTTTCTTCATCCACTTCAACTCTGAAACTTGACTTTCCTGAAGTAGGGCTGGGCATCATAGCCAAATTTTTCTCATGTTTGTACAATAGTGTTGCCGCAGAGGGATGATGCAGGTGAGGGGGACATCTGGGATCCCTCCAAACCGGGGCTTAAGTTCTTTCACAAACACAACAGGGAAAAACTGCTTACGGGTTCTCATGTTCCAGCAAGTTCCATTATCCAACTATAATCACCATGGTGATCATCAGAAATCTTCCAACCAACTCCCATAATATGTTTGAATGAATGTATCACTGCGTTTTATACCTCAGGGAACACTAATGGCGTCTGCCTTAGGGAGCTCCAGAGTGACGTTTATCAGAGGGGGTGCATCTTTAATCAAAGGCCAAAGCAAACTGCTCCTCAAAGTATCAAAACTCATTACCAAAAGCATAGCCTGCATTAGTCTGAAAACCTTTAGCATGAAAAATAACAAACCTTTACAACTCAAAAGCCCAATTAACCTATATTCAATCTCTTAAATCTTTTCAATGCTTTAAGAATGTTCTTTGTTCTTGGATAGCAAAAGTTTTTGATGGGTCTTCTTTACCCTACATAATGCTGACAAAGGAAAATTGAGTAACTGATAGTAAATAAAAAGAAAAGTAAGAGAAAATAAGTTTTAAAAGTTACTAACTTGGCAGAAACACTCTAATTCAGAGCTGGAAGTACTTACAAATAGACTTTCTTGATACAGATGGCTTTACAATGGTTCTACAAAAAAAACCACCAACTTTAAGCTTGCAAAAATTGTAGTTAACACATAAAAGTCACTCTGATTCTTTCCATATTTATTAATGCAAATTTCTCTTATAACTCTTACTTTATCTGAATTCTCCAAAGAACAATAGTGTTAATATGTTAAATATTTTCAATTTTTTTTTTATCCTAGAATATAAAACTAAGTGCATTCAAGCAGTTTTGGAAAATACAAAGAAATCTATAAAAGGCTTTTTAATAATTCACAATTTCCTATGCAGAGATTTTGTTCTATCTTAATCTAGTCTGCTACATACACATTGAAAACCCATGACTAAACATGTAAATTTTTTTTTAAATATGAAGGACTATATAAGAATGTTTGCAGCTGTGATACTCGCAATAGCAAAAAAACAGAAACAACTAAACTAGCTGCCAACTGGTGAATGGACTGATAAACTGGGGTGAGTTCATGCAATGGAATGCTATAGCAGCGGGGGGGGGGGGGGGGCTACAAAAACTAGTAAACTTCAGCAAGAATGAATCTTATAAACAATGTTAAGCAAAAAAATGAAAATAAAAAGCAGGTAACAGAAGAATACATACAGCATAATTCTACTCATATACAGTTCAGAAATTTGCAAAATTAACACATTATTTGGGTTATATGTAAAAAAAAGAAAAACTAGGGAATTAACAAAATTCAGCATGATAGTTCATTTGAGGGTGAGGAAAGAGAAGCAGGAGGACCCACAGAGAGGAACTTTAAGGCTTTAATTCTTTTTTTTCTGAGTCAGAGTCCCACTCTGTCGCCCAGACTGGAGTGCAGTGGCCGCTCCTGGCCACTGCAGCCTCGACCTGCTGGGCTCCAGCGATCCTTCTGCCTCAGCCTTCCAGGTAGCTGGAACTACAGGCGCACGCTACTGCGCCCGGCTAATTTTTTGATTTATTGTAGAGATGAGGTCTTGCCGAGTTGCCCAGGTGGGTCTTGAACCCACGGGCTCAGGCAATTCACTCACCTCTGCCTCCCAAAGCGCGGGATTACAGGTTGAGCCACCGAGCCCGGCTAAGGCTTTAATTCTTAAACGAGATGATGAACATACCAGTGTTCAATCTATTAGTCCTCCTTAAACTGTGCACACTCTTTTGTATGTAATATTTCATAAGTATTTAAATACCTAGTAAGACCTATTCAACTCTAGCAGAAAACCAAACCTACTACCCATACCAATAGCCTACTTATCCACAATAACTGTAAACCATAAATTATGTGGCATTGAGGAAACCCACCAGAACAGAGAAATAGGCCAAGATGAACTGCTGGAAGAATTTTCCCCAAAGGAAATATGACACAGTTCAGGAATTAGAGGATAACTTTTTAGACTGTGTACAGTGGTTCAAGCCTGCAATCTTTTGGGAGGCTGAGGTGGGAGGATCACTTAAGGCCAGGAATCTGAGACCAGCCTAGGCAATATAGCAAGATTTGTCTCTACAAAAATAAAAAAAATTTGGTATGAGCCTATAGTCCCAGCTACTCTAGAGGTTGAGGCAGAAGGATCACTTGAGTCCAGGAGGTTGCAACTGCAGTAAGCCATGATGGTGCCACTGCACTCCAGCCTGGATGACAGAGTGAGAGCTCAACTCAAAGAAAAAAGAAAAGAAAAAGAAGATAACTTTTCTTTTTTATGAGTCAGAGTCTCACTCTGTCACCTAGGCTGGAGTGAGGTGGCACGCTCACAGCTACTGCAACCTTGACCAGCTGGGCTCAGGTAATACTTCCATCTCAGTCTTCTAAGTAGCTGGAACTACAGGCATGCACCACCACACCTGGCTAATTTTTTTATTTATTGTAGAGACAAGGTCTCACCAAGTTGCCCAGGCTGGTCTCAAATCCACTGGGCTCAGGCAATCCTCTCATCTCTGTTTCCCAAAGTGCTGGAATTACAGGTGTGAGCCACCACCCCTGGCCATTTTTTTATCAATAGGAAAAGAATGTATAGTATTCTTGCCAATATTTTCATACCTATTTCTACCTCAATAACCCTTAAATAGGACAATCTTTTTTGTCTGCTTCATATACATACACTCAAAAACAGTGACACAGGAATGCTCAGGGATCACCACAGGTCAGTTTTACCACGAGGTCAAGGGCAATCGCGCTACGGTCCTGAAGCCCACCTTCCACGTGGCACATTCCCGTTTTCAGAGCATGGCCCTGCTGCTCTCTAGACCCAGGTCCTGCGGTTATCCTGGGGGCTATCAGCATTACACTGACAACCCGTGTGGCATCCTGACCTCACCGCTCTACACAAGCCATGTCACTGCGTCCACTCCCAATTATGCTGACCACACTGGCCCTGAGCCGTGCTCGCCCTGGCCCTTCCTCCGTTGTTTTACGAATTCCTCTCACTCCTCTATGGCCACTGCTCTAATTCTTTTTATATTTCTCAAAACCCTTATGCTTCCACCCTTCTGAAGATTCTTTTCCCTTTAGGCCCACACCAACTTCCTTTCCCCAGTCAACTTGTTATCCACTCCCGTCTTCCTGTTTCCTTCCACTCGGGCGGGACTGCAGACGGCAGCCCTGCCCTCCTGTTCTTAAGCTCGCCTCTTCCACATCCATGGGATCAAACTTGCACCTAGGTCTCCCCCGCCAGCTCAAGCTTTCCTTCAGCCTCCGTCCCTAGGTCTATGGAGAAGCCTCAGAATTCTCTAGTTTCAAGAAATAACAGTAAAGTCAGTCAGTCCTCCTCTGAACCTGCCCTTGTTCTTTCATTCCTTCTGCCCAACTTCAAAATGAGCAGCCTACATGCATCGTTTCTATGTACTCATCACCTTTTTCTGTCTCGCCTCTGATTCAGCCACAGGAACAGAACTGACTCATCCAGGCCTGTGTCCCTCCATCGAGTTCTCCCAGGCGCTCTATGGCTTTGACACTGTTGAGTACTTTTCTACACAAAAACTCCATTCTGCCCACTCAGTTCAACTCCCATCCTGTGATGGTCCCGGCTCCCTGGATGACTCTTCTTTCTCCTCTAGCTTCCTAAACACAGGCATTCCTCGTTAGCTTCATTGTTTACTCTCCCTTTCAAAGATCTGACTCACCATGATAAACCGCATGATGTCCAAATCCTTCTACTGCTCCAGATGTTAGCCACCACCTCCAACTGCCTACTGAATAGCCTGCCCAAACGTGCTGCCAGATTCCCCCGTCTACCCAAACTCAACATCTGACCATCCCTGACTCTGTGGCTAACTCTCATCTTACCATCTTTCCTTTCCTCAATGTTTTACAATAGGAAACACAAAGATGCATAAGACTCGGTTACCAGCCTCTGGGAAGAATAAAAAGAATGTAAGCAAACAATTATAAAGCAATCTGGCCAGGCGTGGTGGCTCAAGTCTGTATCCCAGCACTCTGGGAGGCCAAGGCAAGAGGATTGTCTGAGCCCAGGGGTTCCAGATCAGCCTGGGCAACTTGGTGAGATCTCATCTCTACAATAAATTTTTTAAAAATTAGCCAGGCAGCCAGGCTCGGTGGCTTCACCTGTAATCCCGCGCTTTGGGAGGCTGAGTTGAGTGGATTGCCTGAGCCTACGGGCTCAAGATCCGTCTGGGCAACTTGGCGAGACCTCATCTCTACAATAAATCAAAAATTAGCTGGGCGTGGTAGCATGCATCTGTTCCAGCTACTTGCAAGGCTGAGGCAGAAGGATTGCCGGAGCCCAGCAGGTCAAGGCTGTGGTGGCTGGGAGCGGCCACTGCACTCTAGTCTGGGCGAGAGAGTAAGACTCCAACTCAA